>NC_045552.1:5529974-5872315 GCF_009769535.1 Thamnophis elegans
GTGTTGGCAAAGTTAGCCAAGGGCTATGTGGATGCAATCTCTAGTGGGAACGTTCCCTGCCTGGAGAATGAAGTCTTGGCCTTGGCGGAGATTGAGAACAGGGCAGCCTTGCAGGAAGCTGTTGCTTGCTATGCACAACTGATGGAGCAAAGCATGGAGCTACCCACTGAGACTCTCCAGGAACTCCTGGATGTACACAAAAAATGTGAGGAACAAGCCCTCAAGAAGTTCATGGCTCGTGCCTTTAAGGATGATAAACGTCTGTTCCAGGCTGAATTCATGGTAGGTAATAATAAGACAGCAACCTTCATAGAAGATGTTTGTTTATTTGTGTCAGAAGCATCATAATTAAAATAAGGCATACTATACCACATATAAATTAAAAAATACGATACAAGATTAAAATATGTGCGAATTAAATAGATCTTGCCCAGAAACCAGCAACATTAATTGTGTTTTGTCACACTGCTGTGAGGTCCTCAAGTGTGTACTGATGAGGACATGAAGGGCAGGTAAACATCCATGAGGCTGTCTGCATGTCACCACAATCGCAAAGTGCAAAGGCCAGGAAGGACGGGGTAAAATAGCCTCATTTGTCCAGAGTGTCTCTGGATCTTGCTGGATCCGTGTGAAGTTTATTCAAGATTTCCATCCTGCTCAACTTTCTCCAGACCCAGGTGCCAGATCCAATCATCCCGCGTTGGTTCTTGTAGCTTTCCACAGGTCCTCTATTCATAGACAGTATTTAAGGCTTATAGGTCTGTGGGATCTGGTATCCTGGCCTCCATATCTTCTGTATAAGGATGGGTACGTAGACAATATTTAAGGCCCGTGGCTCCTAATGCTTGGCCTCCAGTAGTTTCTCTATTTTTAAGAATACAGAGCATAGTATTCTTGTTATAGTTTCACACAGATTGTGTAGATTTTCTTCATCAAGTGGAGGATGGCTGCCACCAGATATTTTGCTTAAAAACATTCATGATTGCCCAGAAAGATACAAGATGGGTGCGGTTAGGAACAGCCAGTAAGACTGACAAGATGGCAAGCAATGTCATCCTCAAGCTTTTATGGACAATCATGTTCCTGCTCTAAGGCTTAAATATCCTTTTGTTTACTGTTTCTCAACCTTGGGGGCTTTAAGATATATGGACTTCAATTCCCAGAATTCTGGCTGGGGAATTCTGGGAGTTGAAGTCCACACCTCTTAAAGCCTCCAAGGTTGAGAAACACTGCTCTAGTTAAATTGAAGGAAGAGCACGAGTCATTTCAAATTGTGATGAAGTTCTGTTTAATCACGGGACATCACTCAAATTTATACAATGTACAAACATGGATTTCTTTGTTAAATCTCAGCTCTTGCTTTGTTTTGTTTATTCCTAACAGAAAACTGTGGATAGCAAAAAGGAAGAGTACTGCAGGAAAAATGAGCGGGAATCTTCTAAAATCTGTTCAGCTTTATTGAATTCACTCTCTGAGAACCTGGAGCAGAACATCAAGAACGGAAGCTACTCCCGATCTGGTGGCCACCAGGAATTTGTAAATGACCTCCAAAAAGTGGAGAAACAATTTTTGGAGACACCTAAGAAAGGAATAATGGTACAAAATGATGAGGGTTGCCAAATTAATACTCATTTTGTCGCTCTCATTTTGAGAGCCAGGCCATCCTCTGGGGAGATTGTTGGTTTACTTTGGATTGGTTTACTTTGGCAAAACTTCTTTCTCATTCTATACTGCTCCAGATTATTCTCTTTTTCCCCTTCAATCAGGGAGGGAATATCCTGAAAGAATTCCTCCAGAGCAAGGAAAACATCAGCAAAACCATCCTTCAAAGTGATGTGAGCCTTCAAGAGAAAGAGAAGGAAATAGAAGGTAAATGTGTGAACAAGCTGTTGGATGATGGTGGGATGTTGGTTCTGCTTTGAAGGTGGGAAAAGACCTATTTATCATTAAACCCATCACTCATCGGAAAAAGGCTTTCCTCTCCATTTAACTTCGTAATAGAGAGGTTTTCTTTTTCTGCCGTATTATTCAATATTTGCAAATGTACTCATATTCTCAGGTAGTCCTCAATTTACAACCATTATTTAGAGATCATTCAAAGTTACAACAACACCAAAAAAAGTGATTTGCAACTGTGGTTCCTCTCACTTAAGACTGTTAGCATTTTCACAGTCATGTGATCAAAATTTGGAGGCTTGGCAACTGGCATGTGTTTATGACTGTTGCATCAACCTAGGTTGTCATGAGCCGTGGTAGTGCAATGGTTAGAGTGCAGTACTGCAGGCTACTTCTGCTGGCTGCCTGCAATTTGGCAGTTCAAATCTCACCAGGCTCAAGGTTAACTCAGCCTTCCATCCTTCCAAGCTGGGTAAAATGAGGAATTGTTGGGGGCAATAGGCTGACTCTGTAAACCACTTAAAGGGGGCTGTAAAGCACTGTAAAGCAGTATATAAGTCTAAGTGCTAGTGCTATCTCAATTTGTGACCGTCCCAAGTGGCTTCCAACAAGCAAAGTCAAAAGGGGAAGCTGGGTTCACCTAACAACGGGGATGATTCACTCAACAACCATGTCAGAAAAGGTCATGTGGTCAGGTGATCACCATCTGTGATCTTCAATGCTGGCTTCCAACAAGCAAAGTCAATGGGGAAGCCAGTGGGAGGTTTCAAGTGGGGATTATGTGACATCATACCTAATGATGGAACTCTGTAGAGATTCTCAGTCATCCAAGTCATGGTATTTCCCAAAGGTGCTTTTTTCAGGAGGCAACTGGATTTTCTTGTTTTTTTCTTTTGAAGACATTCTGCTTCTCACCCAAGAAATTTTTTCAGCTCTGAAAGGATAGTGGGCAATGGAAGGATTTATATTCCTTGTGGACTCAGGGGGATGTGCTGTGAAGCAACAAGGAAGAACAAAACTAGTCACTACAGTTCTGCATCCTTTCAGAGGGTCGTTGAAGTCCTTGGAGGTTTATCTGTGTCCTGTGGGTCACCAGAGTAGTCTTCCTGGTTCTTGGAGTCAAAGGGTGTTCATCCCAAATTGAGCCAGCAGTGTGTAGCAGCTGCCAAAAAAGCCAACACAGTTCTAGGCCGCATAAACAGAGAGATAGAACCAAGATCACGTGAAGTGTTAATACCACTTTATAATGCCTTGGTAAGGCCATACTTGGAATACTGCATTCAGGTTTGGTCTCCACGATGTAAAAAAAGATGTTGAAACTCTGGAAAGAGTGCAGAGAAGAGCAACAAAGATGATTAGGGGACTGGAGACTAAAACATATGAAGAACGGTTGCAGGATGAAGAACGGTTGCTGGGTATGTCTAGTTTAATAGAAAGAAGGACTAGGGGAGACATGCTAGAAATGTTCCATATCTCAGGGGTTGCCACAAAGAAGAGGGAGTCAGACTATTTTCCAAGGCACCTGAGGGTAGAACAAGAAGCAATGGGTGGAAACTAATCAAGGAGAGAAGCAACTTAAAACTGAGGAGAAATTTCCTGACAGTTAGAACAATTAATCAGTGGAACAGAAGTTGCCTCCAGAAGTTGTGAATGCCCCAAAACTAGAAGTCTTTAAAAAGATGTTGGATAGCCATTTATATGGTGTAGGGTTTCCTGCCTAGGCAGGGGGTTGGACTAGAAGACCTCCAAGGTCCCTTCCAACTCTGCTATTGCATTGTATTGTATAACTAAAGTGGCTAATGATGTGATGCCAGAACTGGTGTCGCTAAGCATCCCAGTCACATGACGTTGTGGCTTATTTCGGTCCCAATTACTACAGTTGAGCCAGGACTGCCTGTATGCCAAATCTATTCACTTATCACAGTATTTGCAGACTACCAAATTGAGCCACCTTGCACACCACCTGCAGATGTTTGTCCTTTTTTTATTCCTGGTTTAGAGGAAAAAATGAAGGCCAAAGCCAAAGAACTAGAGGATGAGGTCCTGAGGCAGGAAATGAAAATGCTCCAACAGAAGGTGGAGGACCAGAAACAGAGTTATGAGATGAACCAACAGAAGCTAATGGAGAAGATGGAGGAAGAAAGGAAACAGATGAAGGAAGAGTATGAGAAGATGATGCAAAGCAAACTCAGGGTAATGCTCTCAGCAATGGTTTGTTGTAATTAGGCAGTTGGGTATTAACAAATATGCAGACTTTCAAAACAGAAAAGCAATGGATTTAGAACAAGTTTGTATACCACAAGTGCTTCTTTCTTTATTTTTGTCACTTTCTCTTCACTTCATGTCATTTTGATAACGTTGGAATACATTTATTTGCATGGGGTACATTTTAAAGTCAGTGCGACTTTATTAAAAAAAGGAAATTGTACCATCAGGGGAAGAGGGAGCATCCGAAAACTTTCTAGTGCTCAGGGGGATGTGCTGTGAAACAGCAAGGAAGAACAAAACTAGTCACAACAGTTCATAGCACTTACAGAGTTACTCTAGTAGTAAAGAAAGTCAAGGAACAGAAAGTCAAGAAAATGTTGAGCTCAATTATGATCGTAAGTCAAAGACTAATTGTATTGACGGTGAAGATATTGAAGCGGTGAATAGCTTCTGCCTTTTAGGGACCAACCATCAACAATTAAAAAAACACAGCAATCAAGAAACATGCTGTAACGCAGGGGTGTCAAACTCAATGTCATATTGATGGCCGCATCAGAGCTGTGGTTGACCTCTGGGGGCCGGGTGGGTGTGGCTCACAGGGTGGGCATGGCCAGTTTGGCACCACTCACTGGGTGTGGCTGACTGGGTAGGTGTGGCCAGCTTGACACCACTCCCCAAACTGCTGGCATATTTCCTCTTTGCATTGGGTAGATCAGGCCGAAGGGACGCGGATTGGCTGCATTTTCCAGGACAGCCCCATGTGTCAAATCTGACCACATCGCAGGCCAAATCCGGCCCACGGGCCTTGTGTTTGACACCCCTGCCATAACGGATGAGCACGTGGAAGAGGAGCAGCAAAGACCTTGGAAGAGATGTGTCTGTACCTTCAAAGCTCAGAATTGTGTATTTATTTTCATTTGATGCCTAATTTCCATTGACCTCACATGCGCCTCTAAAGGACTGGATGTGGCCCAGGAAAGAGGGGGTAAAATGGCCAAATCTATTGTTGAACCTGGTCTGCAAAACTAGTTGCATGTCTCCTTTCACTCTAATAATGATGCTTGCTCTGCCTGCAGGAACAGAAGGCTTTATTGGAAGAGGGTTTCTGGAAGGACGCAGACCAACTGAGCAAGGAAATCCAGCAGCTCAAAACCGAAAAGGAAGCTGCGGAAGGACCAAGTTGGCTCGACACAACTCTTGACTTATTTAAAACTGCACTAAATATTGCAGCACCCATACTTTCTACGGTATGTTTTAAATCGATTAAGCGTTTCTAATCCAGAACTTCTGCATGGATTTTTTAAAAAGATGTCCCCGCTTTAAGAGTTGTATAAACTTTCAGGGGTCGGGGTTTTTTTTTTTTTTAAAGAAGTGAGAAACTCAAAGTGGTCTGGCAGAAGAAAAACAAGTTAATTAGGACAATAAATAGCATTTATTGATCGATTTTCTAATCCAGATAATTTTATTTCAAGTGAAATTTCTCTCCCAGGAAGTGCCTCTACTTCCTAGAAAGGACCTGGCTGCCCTCATGATACAGTTATTTTACATTCATTACATAGATTTAAACTCATGGCGTGCAAAATCATTCTCGGACCTTAAGGATTTCTTTAAGAAGCCTGAGATTTGATTTCAAAGCGTCATGAAAGGTTTCATAAGTTGAATTCAGGCTTCATGTTAATCTCCTCCTATGATCTTGATCAAATCAAGATCACGTAATGTGTTAATACCACTTTATAATGCCCTGGTAAGGCCACACTTGGAATACTGCATCCAGTTTTGGTTGCCACAGTGTAAAAAAAGGTGTTGGGAGTGCAGAGAAGAGCAACAAAGAGGATCAGGGGAGTGGAGGCTAAAACATACAAAGAACAGCTCCTTGAATTGGGTATGTGTCAACTCTGAAGCTGGCCTGGCCGAAGCCATGTTGGAGCTTCAGTGCACTGTCACACTGGAGCTGCGGGTTAGGAAGGAGGGATTAGAGATAGCTTGGGTTTTTGTATCCATAATAAAATACTTTCTCTTGTGAACCAAGGTTTTTCTCACACGTGACCGAAAAAAGTAGGAGCATGGTCGCCAGGCAACTGGACAACATCGTGATTGGATCATGTGACAGATTCTTTGGAGTGGAGAGAAAACATTGACTTTTAATTAGGTGAAAAACAGCAGGAACCTTCAGAGCTGTTTTTCACCAGGGCTGTGCCAATATGATATATCCAATAAAGCTACTTTTGAAGGAATTCATCTGCCTCGGAGTTTTTCTTGGTATGGGTCTATTACTTGGAACTCTGACAATATGTCTACTTTAACGTAAAGAAGGAGTAGAGCAGGAGTGGGTTCCGGCAGGCACTACTGCCGGTTTGCTCATGTCCAAGCTGCATGCGTGCACGCATGCGCAGTGCAATTAAAATTGTTCTGAACATGCGCAGAACTGCAAAACAAGATGGCGCCACTGTAGGCGTTGCTGGAGAACTGGTCGCTGCCGGTGCCAGCAACCCAGGCCGCCAAACTACTACCAGTTCGGCCAAACCAGTCCAAAACGGTAGGAACCCACCACTGGAGTAGAAGTGACATGATAGCAGTGTTCCAATATCTCAGGGGTTGCCACAAAGAAGAGGGGTTGACTATTCTCCAAAGCACCTGAAGATAGAACAAGAAACAATGGATGGAAACTAATGAAGGAGAGAAGCAACCTAGAACTAAGGTGACAATAGCTGACAGTTAGAACAATTAATCGGTGGAACAACTTGCCTCCAGAAGTTGTAAATGCTCCAACACTGGAAGAGTGTTTTAAGAAGAGGTTGCACAACCATTTGTCTGAACTGGTATAGGGTTTCCTGCTTGGGCCGGAGGCTGGACTAGAAGACTTTCAAAGTCCCTTCCAACTCTACTGTTCTGTTATCCTGCTTGTTTGTTTTAATCTCCATGCTTTTAGTCATGTTTGGAGGGGTTTATATATGACACAAAGCCCAAATTAAGCTAATACTTAAGTGCTAGTAGAACAGCTCTTTCAACATAAACCAAACTTAGGTTATACATCAGAATGCCTTTCACATAATTTATTTTACTTTCCCTGACAATATTGATCCGTGTTTTTCAACCTTGGCAACTTTAAGATATGCCAGAATTTCCCAGGCATCGATTCAGATTTTTAAACATTTTCTTTAATAACAGTGCTATTGTTCCATCTGTTGAGTGAGAAGCCTATTTACACTAGTTCACAATGGATGAATGGCTGCAAAAGTTGATGGAGTTAGCAGAGATGTCTAAACTGACTGTTTTGGTCAAACAAAAAAATACAATTATGTCTACTTGGAAACCACTTCTGGACTTTGTGCTTGAGATGGGGAAAAAAAATGAAACTTTGATTTTGGGTTTTGCCGATTAGATAGATTTGTAGTCATAGAAATGACTGTTATTATGTAAAGGTAAAAAGTTGAGGTTTGAAGTTAATTCCTTATACTACTGCACCAAAGGAAGTTGGAAGTCAGTGCCTTCTTTTTCTTATTTCCCCTTGCTTTCCCCCCACTTCTTTCTTCCCCTTCCCTAACTTTTGTATTTTCTTTGTATGCTATATTATAAAAGAATAAAATATTATTTAAAAAAAACAGTTCCCATGTTGGTTAAACCATAAATTGACCCAGTCAAATGCCCGATTTGTTGTTCCCTGGTGTGATGTAGCCAATTATCATCAACCTCAACCTGTTCATTCTGTACATGGCAAAGAGCTTCCTCTCGGGATTAAATCAGAAAACAAGAGAGCCCCAATTGGCACAGCTTTAAACACTTTTGGAAAACCAAGGAACGTGATCATTAGCAAGCAAGTGGCAACAAGCAATAAAGTTTTCATATTGAGGGTGACCATCCCATAAGTGGGCTCAATATTAAAATTTTACAGCCCTTGCCTTCTACAGTGTGAAGTCCACATAAGTTGGTTTCCTTAGTTTTTAAATTCCTGCTCTGCATTACGGAACAGGGTAGAAGGAAAACGCCCATTTCAAAAGTGATTCAGTTATTTATCAAAGCAAGCCAGGCTTTTTCAGGCTTCTGCATGGATTTTTTTTAAAAAGATAACCCCTCTTTAAGAGTTGTGTAAACTTTCAGGAGTCAGGTTTTTTTTAAAAAAAACAAAAACAAATCAGAAACTCAAAGTGGGCTGGAAAAGCAAAACAAGATGATTAGGACAAAGTCCCAGACATTTGCAATAAACTCACAAATCATCTTGGGTTGGGTTGCCCAAGAATCATTTAGAATATAGATAAGAGATAGAACATGCTCAGATGATGATCCAGCCCCAGATTCCCCCCAAGAGATTTATGTTTTCTGGCCATAACTCTGAATCAAGTTGTTCCTTTTAAGCAGAGGTGGGAAGCCTCCCAGATTTGGAGGTCGCCAACATGTAGGAGTTCATTTCTTGGAGGCTGGGTGGGGAATATTATATTTATAATGAATAAATATATTATTGATATTGAGAGAGTGGAATTTGCTCCTTGTTTATATACTAGTGGCTGGCTTTGTCAGTGATGGTGGCTCCACTCCCTTCTAGCACCGATGCTGTTACCTAGTTGGGTAATGAAACGTCTGCAAGAAAATCAAGCTCAGAGAGCATCAAGGACCCCCCAAGTTGTAGGTTGTTGGTGCAAACCCCACTGAGCTCCTGGCTTTCAAGAGAACAGAACCCTGTACCAATGACACACTTAAACATCTAATGAGGTTCAATAAGTCAAATCATCTCCTTTCCGGCCTTTCCCCCAAGTTATGGGGTGACAAGCAAGTGGCACCTCCTGCCCAACTCTCAGAAAAAAAATTTGGAAGATTATATTTACTCACATACTTAATCGGCTTTTCACCCACCTAAACTAGGGAGTGACCTTAATAGTTTGAGAACATGTATTTTCTTAACAGGGATGTTATTATCCACTATTAATGTCAGTACTATTTTTTTAATATTAAGACCGTGATAAGGTTCTGTTCTGTTCTATTCTATTCTATTCAAGATTCTTTATTCTATTCTATTTGATTCTATTCAAGATTCTTTATTCTATTCCATTCCATTTTCTATTCTATTCTATTCTATTCTGTTCTATTCTATTCAAAATTCTCTATTCTATTCAAGATTCTTTATTCCATTCTATTTGATTCTATTCAAGATTCTTTATTCTATTCTATTTGATTCTATTCAAGATTCTTTATTCTATTCCATTCCATTTTCTATTCTGTTCTGTTCTGTTCTATTCTATTCTATTCAAGATTCTTTATTCTATTCTATTTGATTCTATTCAAGATTCTTTATTCTATTCTATCCCATTTTCTATTCTATTCTGTTCTGTTCTATTCTATTCAAGATTCTCTATTCTATTCTATTCTATTCTATTCTATTCTATTCTATTCAAGATTCTTTATTCGATTCCATTCCATTTTCTATTGTATTCTATTCTATTCTGTTCTATTATATTCTATTCAAGATTCTTTATTCTATTATATTTGATTCTATTCAAGATTCTTTATTCTATTCTATTCTATTCCATTCCATTTTCTATTCTATTCTATTCTATTCTATTCTATTCTATTCTATTCTATTCTATTCTATTCTATTCTATTCTATTCTATAAGATGACCTAACTGATCACACAATTGTCTAGTTTTCTTTAAATGTTAGCTTTTTCTCTAGAACTGCCTAGTTTAAGTGTATCAGTGCCACTAGGTGGCGATCGTGTTCTTTCTGCAAATAGGAGACAATAGCTATGCCAGCTTCTAAAGAAAAAATAATGGGTTGAACTCTTCATTCTTTCCCAATTTCTCTATTCTATTCTATTCTATTCAAAATTCTCTATTCTATTGTATTCTATTCAAGATTCTTTATTCCCTTCCCTTGCCTTCCATTTTCTATTCTATTCTATTCTATTCTATTCTATTCTATTCTATTCTATTCTATTCCATATTCTATTCCATTCCATTCCATTCCAACTCTCAGAAAATGTCAGAGGTTGATGCTGCTGAACCCACCTTCCCTCCTTGCGGCTTCAAGCTGTGCCCTTTTAAAAATTATAGACGGCTTAGGTGCAATATTGGAGGGGATCCCTAAAATATCTGGCCCAAGTTAACAGCCCGACGAAGCAACGCAAGCGGCTCCAGGCATTTCTATATAAAGTTGCTCGTGTCTATTATATTCACACGTACGAATGGCACACACATGGATGCAAAAAACCCCATAAAAAACCCTAGGCGTGAAAACGAGAGAGAGAGAGAGAGAGAGAGAGAGAGAGAGAGAGAGAGAGAGAGAGAGAGAGAGAGAGAGAGAGAGAGAGAGAGAGAGAACAGCCAAAGCTGTTTCGCCGCAGTTCGCACGCGGAGAGGTTTTTGGGCTGGGTCCCGCCTGTCCCTTTGACCCGCCTGCCCGAGGAAGCGGCTGCTTTGGATTTCTGCCGCCGCTTCTTGAGAAGAGCGTTTCCTGCTTGGGCCGGAGGCTGGACTAGAAGACTTTCAAAGTCCCTTCCAACTCTACTGTTTTGTTATCCTGTTTATTTGTTTTAATCTCCATGCTTTAAGTCATGTTTGGAGGGGTTTATATATGACACAAAGCCCAAATTAAGCCAATCACTTAAATGCTAGTAGACCAGTTCTTTCAACATAAACCAAACTTAGGTTATACATCAGAATGCCCTTCACATAATTTATTTTACTTTCCCTGACAATATTGATCCATGTTTTTCAACCTTGGCAACGTTAAGATATGTGGACTTCAACTGCCAGAATTTCCCAGGCATCGATTCAGATTTTTTAATTTTTTCTTTAATAACAGTGCTATTGTATTGTCTGTTGAGTGAGAAGCCTATTTACACTAGTTCTGTTCATTCTGTACATGGCAAAGAGCTTCCTCTTGGGATTAAATCAGAAAACAAGAGAGCCCCAATTGGCACAGCTTTAAACACTTTTGGAAAACCAAGGGACGTGATCATTAGCAAGCAAGTGGCAACAAGCAATAAAGTTTTCATATTGAGGGTGACCCTCCCAGAAGTGGGCTCAATATTAAAATATTACAGCCCTTGTCTTCTACAGTGTGAAGTCCACATAAGTTGGTTTCCTTAGTTTTTAAATTCCTGCTCTGCATTACGGAACAGGGTAGAAGGAAAATGCCCATTCTCCTGTGTCCTGCTTGGGGAATCCAAGCATGGGTTAACTTTGTCCATTAGCCTTGAGACTGAGTTATGTAAATTGGTGACCACGCCTCCACTGACCAGATGGGCTCAGTTTTTTAACTCAGTCCAGTCGAAGAGACGTATACCAATTCTTCTCCAGACTTCTGAGACAAATTTATACCCTTTCTCTGGATTTCCCTGCAAGCACGATGGACCTAGCTGGTGGAAAAGATTTACGGTGGGGAGGCGGCAGTTCGCTGACTGCCAGTTCCCTCTGTGCTCCCGTTTGTCACTCAGGTATTTATCTGCCGTTTGGAGCCGTTTGGGTTTTAAGTTTACCCGCAGGCAATTAAAGCCTTTGCAGGCGGCTGGGTGGTAAGCGCTTTGTGTCTGCCGATATGGGGTTCCCTTGCGCAGCGCGGAGCTTCGGCTGGCGCTAACGATGGGAATTGAGAGCCCCTGCCGCGTTCAGAGCCTTGGAACCTTTGAATTGCCCGCCATTCGCGGTGTGGCTGCTTCTCTCTTGCCGCTGGGAGTTACCCACTGTTCGCGGCGAGGTTTACCATTTGCGGACTGCCGATCGCATTGGGGAAGCACGCCAGCGATTCCGGCATTATTTCCCTTCTGAGAAGCTCGGAAGCTTCTTGTGGCTTACAATTCAAATTTGGCGCTCATTTGTCGGGCGCCATGCTGGGGCCGTTTTTCTTGCGCAGGCGCTGCTGGGATCGGGCGTTACCTCCTCTTGCAGTTGCTGATTCATCGGCCCTCCCACTTCCCTCACTTCGGCTTTGTGTGCCTTTGGGAGGAGTTGTTTTTCCTGCTGCCATTGCTGGCCACGCGGTCTCTTTCCCTTACAGTGAACTCTGTGCTTTGTGCCTTTTGAGTCTTTTCGAATCTCAATTCATTGCAATGGCTGATCCTTCTACTGTGGGAGGCACAGTTGAATCCTCTTCTGATAATCAGGGTGCTGCCCAAGCGGGGGTTAGTTCAAGGCCTGGCAGAGCCACCTCTAGGGCCACCAGTCAGAGGCCCAGGGAGGCCTCCGGGGCTCTGGATAAGGGACACAAGAAGAAGGATAAATCTAAAGCATCATCTAAAGCCTCTGGAGAGGGTAGAGTTTTCCCCTCCATGCTCTTACCTCAGCGTATTTCACCAGCTCCACAGCCTGCAGGCCTCCAGACCTGGTCTTGCCTGTTATCCCTATATCTGGGGCGGGGGGGTTGGGGATCCAACTCCCCACAGTAATGCCCGAGGCCCAGGCTATTCTGATATACTCTATGCCACGTGCTGGGCCCTCTGCCACATTTACTCCCACTGCTGCAGGCCTACGGCCTATGGGAGGCTATGACCAGGGCCTATCCCCAGACCTTTACCAAATGATATCTGCAGCTATATCCAGGGGGGTGGATGCTGAGCTGCTTCGGAGGAATCAGGCCCCGACGGTGGTTAGCAACCAGGGTGGGCCATCTCTCCCAGCCCCACAAGTGGATCTGCCTGATCTGCAGACAGGGCCTGTTTCCCCCCTTCCCTCTACTTATAGTGAGGATTCGGCCTTGTTGGAGGAAGGGGAGTTGATTGATAGGGAGTTCTCTGATGATGAGGGCCTGATCTTTGATCAGCCTAATTCCTCTAGTCTGTTTCGGCCTATGCTGTTTAAGTCATTATTGTTTAAAGCTAAGGCCACTACCCATATGGGGGAGGTAGCTCCCAAAGATAGTTCTGCTGTAGGCCTGGACACCACTGAACGCCTCTTTGCTGAACCAGTTTCATTGCAGGAGGTGATTCCTTCTCCAAAGCTTTTCATGGATCTCATTCAAAAACAATGGGACCAGCCCACTGCAGTTACCCCACCTAGCAACGGGGACAGGAAGCTGTACTACCCCTGATTTGGAGACCCTTTTGCAATTTCCGACTGTGGATCAGCCAGTAGCAGCCCTAGCTTCCCCTGCCCTGATTCCGTCTGAGATATCTGAGGGTCTGAAGGCTGAGGACCGTAAGGCCGAGACGGTTATCGTAAGACACACCAGACTGCCGCCTGGGCTTTACGTGCGGCTACTGCGGCATCGTTCTTTAATAGGACCTCTGTGCTCTGGCTTAAGCAGTTGCAGGAGAGGCTGGCCCCTGACGAGGTGCGCCTTCACCAGGACGTTACTAAAATTATGGCTGCCTTGGAATTTTCGGTGGATGCCACGCTCAATGCTGTCAAGTTTGCTTCTCGTGCTGTAGTCTCCAATGTGGCCTCTCGTTGCCTCTTGTGGCTCCGCCATTGGCAGGCCGACATTAAATCTAAATGGCGCTTGGCATCCATGCCCTTCAAGGGCGGGGCCTTGTTTGGATCCGTTCTCGATCCCATTCTCATAGAGACTAGGGACAAGCGCAAGGTTCTCCCTTCCTTGGGGGGGCGCAATACCAGACAGCAGCAGCCATACAACAGATGCCAGTCCTTTCGGGGCGGCTATTCTGGGTACACAGCGGCCCCTTTCATTCCCCATTACAACAGGGGCTTTCACCAGTCGCAGGACCATGGCCAGGATCGTGGGGGAACGAGAGATAGGGGGCGCCAACAACACCAGATGCAATCCCACAACAGGAGATCCTTTCGTGGCTCGGGGAACCGGTCCTTTCTGAGGTACCGGTGACTCGCAGGGGGAAGAGTCAGTGGGCGGGCGTCTGCTGGCCTTCGCTCATCAGTGGGCGGAAACCACCTCTGACGACTGGGCCCTTCAGGTGGTGAGGCTGGGCCTCACACTAGAATTTCTCTCCATCCCCCAAGATGCTTCATTAGGTGCCCCGTTCCCAGGTGTTCAGTAAAGCGGCACCTCATGGAAGCCGAAATACATCATCTCATTTCCATCAAAGCAATAGAACAGGTTCCCAAGGGGCAGGAAGGTCTAGGGTTTTACTCCCTCCTATTTCTGGGGCCCAAAAGCTCAGGAGGATGGCGAGCCATTCTAGATCTAAAAAGACTCAATTGGTACATCAAGTATCAGAGGTTCAAGATGCAGTTGTTAAAGAGCATCCTGGCATCCATCCGCCAAGGTGACATGATGACATCAATCGACATCAAGGAGGCGTACCTCCATGTGCCCATTCATCCGGCTCATCGGCGGTTCCTGTGCTTCCAGTTTGCGGGCCATCATTTCCAGTACAGGGCCTTACCTTTCGGCCTTTCATCGGCGCCCCGCACCTTTACCAAGCTCCTGGCGGTGGTGGCGGCCTCTCTTTGTTCGGTTCCAGTGAGAGTGAATTGTTATTTAGATGACATCTTGGTCCTGTCACCATCCCGGGACCAGGCCCTATGGGATCTTCAAGTGACAATGGACTCCCTGCGGAGGCATGGGTTCATGCTGAATCTTCCCAAGAGCCATCTGCAGCCGACTACAACGCTGCTTCATCAACTCCGCCACTTGCCAAGTTTTCCTGTCCCTGGAGAGGCGTCAGAGCATCCAACGGCTGGCTTCTCAAGTATCAACCTTGCGGCTTGTGCCCCTGGCCTTACTCTCTCAACTGTTAGGGAAGATGATTTCTTGCATCGACATCGTTCCCTGGGCCAGGTTTCACGCACGACCACTCCAATGGTTCCTGCTTCCTTATCAGAGATCTCACACCAGTCATTCTCAGCTCAAGGTCCATCTTTTACCCAAAGCCCTCAGATCACTTTGATGGTGGGCGTCCTCAAAGATCCTCAAAGGGTGTCCGTTCAAAGAACTGGAACGCATCCAGGTTATGATGGACGCCAGCTTGTTTGGATGGGGCGGCCATGCCCTGGACCGGGTGGCACAGGGTCGTTGGTCAGACCGGGAGCTGTCCAACAGCATCAATTGGCTAGAGCTACAGGCCATCAGGCTGGCCCTGCAAGAGTTTCAGGACATTGTGACTCATGAGCACATGCTGATCTTGACCGACAATGTGGCCTCCAAGGCACATGTCAACCGCCAAGGGGGCACGCATTCCAGAGCCCTCATGATGGAGGCAGAGAAATTGCATCATTGGGCAGAGTCCAGGCTGTTGTCCCTTCGAGCGGAACACATTTTGGGCGAATCCAACGTCCAGGCGGATTGGCTGAGCAGAGCCACGGTGGATCATGCGGAGTGGCAGTTACATCCCGACCTCTTCCAACAGATTTCCCTCTGGTTCGGCCGTCCGGTGGTGGACTTGTTCGCGCAGCCTCACAATGTGCAACTGCCCCGGTTCTTCTCCAGGTATGTGACCCCCCAAAGCGGAGGGAGTGGATACCTTGCACAGCCCGTGGCCAGCCGGCCTCCTTTATGCCTTTCCGCCTCTTCCAGTGATCCCGGCGGTCATCCAGAAGATTCTGTCGGAGCGAGCGGAAGTCCTCCTGGTAGCTCCAATGTGAACCTGATATGCCAACCTGGTGCATCTGTCGATCTCCCGCCCATGGAGGATCCCAGACGATCAGATCCAGCTCCATCAGGGGGCCCTCATTCATCCGAACCCCCAGTTGCTACAATTAGCCGTGTGGCATGTGAGCGGACTATTCTGATGAACCTTCAGTATTCCAGCGAGGTCATCAGCACGATTCAAGCGGCCCGCCGGCCTTCCACCACTCGAATTTACGAGGCTACCTGGCAAGCCTTCTGCAGGTGGTGCCGCCGGACTGGGGCAGCCCCCCTTCAGGATTCGGTGCCCCGAGTCTTGGATTTTCTGCAATCTGGTCTTAACAAAGGTTTGGCACCCAATACGCTTCGCAGGCAGGTCACGGCCCTTGCCACAGTGATTGGGGGGGTGGGGGTCATGGACGTTCCTTGTCACAACATTCTCAAGTCAAGGCCTTCCTGAAAGGGGCGGCCAACATCCGACCTCCAACCGTGCACCGCTACTGTACTTGGGATCTGCTGTTAGTGCTCAGGGCACTTATGGACTCTCCTTTTGAACCTATTACTTCCATCAGTCTTCGACTATTGACTCTTAAGACAGTGTTCTTGGTGGCTATTACATCAGCCAGGCGGGTTTCCGAATTGGCGGCTCTTTCCGTTCGGGCGGATCTCTGTATATTCCACCCCAACAGAGTCGTTCTCCGCTTGGACCCAGCCTTTCTACCGAAAATCAACACGCTGTTCAACAGAGCTCAGGAGCTCGTCCTTCCGGACTTTTGTCCCAACCCTTCTAATCCGCAGGAGCACCAATGGCATCACCTGGATGTTCGCAGGGTTCTTTGCCGCTACGTGAAGCGTACAGCGTCCTTCAGACGGTCTGAAGCACTCTTTGTTTCCTTTCAACCATCTTCCATGGGACAGAAAGTTTCTTCTCATACGATAGGGCGATGGTTGAAGGCGTGCATTACTCTTGCTTATGACAGTCAATCTCGGCAGGTTCACAGGCGCATTACCCCTCACTCTACTAGGAATGCGGCCACTACGGCGGCCTGGGTTACGCAAGCTTCAGTGGAAGAAATCTGTAGGGCGGCTACCTGGTCTACACCATCGCCATTTATCAGACATTACAAAGTTGATGTGTATGCCTCGGCTGAGGCTTCCTTTGGGCGGCGTGTATTGCAACAGGTGCTCCCCCCCTGCAGGGGACCCTGGCCAGCCTAGTTCCCGCCCTGGTCTTTAATTGCTTTGGCATGTCCCATGCTTGGATTCCCCAAGCAGCACACAGGAGAACGACCGTTGACTTACCTGAACGGTCCTTCTATGTGTGCTGCGAGGGGAATCCAAACCCGCCCGCAGCTTCGGCTGGCCAGGGTGGTCATGACTTGAACTTAAATGTCTTCATTGATGTGTCACCGGACTATGACGGACGTTATTTACTTGTGACTTGTGTTCTTCCTGACAATATTTGTATACCTTTTTGGCTACGGCCTCATTGATACTGTTATTGTTATGTTATTGTTGTTGTTCTTGTTATACATCATTAAACGGCTGACTTCGTACAAAACTGAGCCCATCCGGTCAGTGGAGGCATGGTCACCAATTTACATAACTCAGTCTCAAGGCTAATGGACAAAGTTAACCCATGCTTGGATTCCCCTCGCAGTACACATAGAAGGACCATTCAGGTAAGTCAACGGTCGTTTCAAAAGTGATTCAGTTATTTATCAAAGCAAGCCAGGCTTTTTTCAGGCTTCTGCATGGAATTTTTTTTAAAAAAGATATCCTTTCTTTAAGAGTGGTGTAACCTTTCAGGAGTCAGTTTTTTTAAAAAAAACAAAAACAAATCAGAAACTCAAAGTGGGCTGGAAGAGCAAAACAAGATAATTAGGACAAAGTCCCAGACTTTTGCAATAAATCATTTAGAATATAGATAAGAGATAGAACATGCTCAGATAATGATCCAGCCCCAGATCAAAAGAGCCGAGGTGGCACAGTGGTTAAATGCAGCACTGCAGGCTACTTCAGCTGACTGCAGTTCTGCAGTTTGGCTGTTCAAATCTCACCGGCTCAGGGTTGACTCAGCCTTCCATCCTTCCGAGGTGGGTAAAATGAGGACCCGGATTGTTGTTGGGGGCAATACGCTGACTCTGTAAACTGCTTAGAGAGGGCTGAAAGCCCTATGAAGTGGTATATAAGTCTAACTGCTATTGCTATCCCCCCAAGATATTTTTGTTTTCTGGCCATAACTCTGAATCAAATTGTTCCTTTTAAGCAGAAGTGGGAAGCCTCCAGATTTGGGGGTCACCAACATGTAGCAGTTTATTCCTTGGAGGCTGGGTGGGGAATATTATATTTATAATGAATAAATATATTATTGACATTGAGGGAGTGGAGTTTGCTCCTTGTTTATGAGAAATTGGTCGCTTTCCTGGAATTGGAGTGGCTGGCCAGTTTCGCTTTCCGTTTTGGCTGCTGCTGATTTATATGTGCTGGCAAGCACATATTGGCACAATGCCTTAAATTCTTGAGTCTGCTCCTAAAGCAGACATAGTGAGATTTGGACATTAAGTGTGAAACCTACTGGGTCAGGCTGGACAGCCTCTTAGAGCCCCTTTACTTCTATATTAAAGCCACATAGACAGAGCTTGCAAACAAAACAGGAAGCCAGTGCCTAAGCACAAGATGTCTCTATGTCAAAAGCCTATGTTAAAAGTCCTAGGTTCAATTAAAGTTCCTTAATGACACGTACTCCATAAACAAAAGGAGAAGTAAGACCCCATCTCCTTATAAGGCTTTTTCCTCAAGGTAACCACTAAGAAATGTGTTAAATATTTCCGTGTTGCAATGCTTTTGAGAATGTATAAGAATGTGTGCTTCGATAATTAAGGTTGTTCAGAACTTGCAATGCTAGCCATGGGCTAGCTTTCTGAACCTGGCGGCCAAATAAACTTTCCCTGTATCCTGAGACGTCTAAAGCCTGTCATTTTCTGCAACATATTCTGGCAACCGTGGGGCAGGGCTTAGAGCAATATTTCGCTGAGGACGGAACGGACCGACCGGTGCCCCATCGAGGCCATCTCACCCATCTTCAGGCGCCACAGAGACCTTTCTCTAGAAGAAGGCTGATGACCTCTCTTGGGCATCCGGAGGACACCACCAATCCAAGGATCTGACCAGGGAAAGGACAAGTTAATAAAAATTACGGCGGCTAAGAAAGAAGACAGGCAAGTATCAAAAGGATTGTAGGCCCACACGGTTAGGAGTGGAAGAGGGGGCCCGATCACCCCCATGGGCCCGGGGTAGTGTCCCTTCCAAACGGAACCGGTGTATCCTAATGAGGCTCTAGGTTTGTGTGGGACGTTAATCTGCTGCATTTCCTGGTGGCCGTGAGCTCCCGGGCCGCAGGTCAGTAGAAAGTGTATTAGAAATAGAACATGGGAGGGGTGGAGAGCGTTCCTCGAACGCCCCTCCAATACGTGTTGAAAAAAACCTTCAGAAAAGTTTTAGTAAAGTCTCTGGCAGAGAAATTATCTTCACCCCCATTGCACAAGCCTCAAGGAGGTTGTTTGCAGGGATCGACAGTTAGAGACACATGCTGTTGTTAATCAAGTTGCTGCAGCCTGTCTCAGTTGTGAAAAAACAACAACAACCCAAAGACAGGATGAAAACTTCCTTTGGAAGTCCTTCTATGGGGCTCCCAGGTGCTGTGTGGCAAATAGATTTCCCCACAATATTCCCAGAAATTGGGATTTAGAGATCTCTTGGTTTTGTGTGTACTAAAAGACATTGTGCCAAGATTTGGGGTACCTTTCTGTAGGGCATCAGATTCTGGCCACCATGAGATGAATCAAGGCCCCACCCAGATGCAAATGATGTGTTAATGAAAGTCTCCATATATTTTGATCTTTAAAAATTTGCCAGCGTGGGCTGGGAGATCAAGAATTTGGACTTTTAAAAATTAGCAAGCGCTGCTGGGAAGTCCAAATTATGGAACACGTCCCTATGTCAAAACTTGTGTTAAAAGTCCAAACCACAAAGTTCAATTAAAGTTTGTTAATAACACGTAAGCCATACCTGAAACAAAAGGAGAAGACCCTCATCTCCTTATAAGGTTTTCTCCTCAAGGTAACCACTAAGAAATGTGTTAAGTATTTCCGTGTTGCAATGCTTTTGGGAATGTATAAGAATGTGTGCTTCGATAATTAAGGTTGTTCAGAACTTGCAATGCTAAGCCACGGGCTAGCTTTCTGAACCTGGCTGCTAAATAAACTTTTCCTGTATCCTGAGAAGTCTAACGCCTGTCATTTTCTGCAACAGGGTAGAAGGAAAATGCCCATTTCAAAAGTGATTCAGTTATTTATCAAAGCAATCTAGGCTTTTTACAGGCTTCTGCATGGATTTTTTTTAAAAAAAGATATCCCCTCTTTAAGAGTTGTGTAACCTTCCAGGAGTCAGTTTGAAAAAACAAAAACAAATCAGAAACTCAAAGTGGGCTGGAAACAAGATAATTAGGACAAAGTCCGAAACATTTGCAATAAACTCACAAATCATCTTGGGTTGGGTTGCCCAAGAATCATTTAGAATATAGATAAGAGATAGAACATGCTCAGATGATGATCCAGCCGCAGACACCCTCCCCCCCAAGGGATTTATATTTTCTGGCCATAACTCTGAATCAAGTTGTTCCTTTTAAGCAGAGGTGGGAAGCCTCCAGATTTGGGGGTCACCAACATGTAGCAGTTCATTTCTTGGAGGCTGGGTGGGGAATATTGTATTTATAATGAATAAATATATTATTGATATTGAGAGAGTGGAATTTGATCCTTGTTTATGAGAACTTAGTTTCTTTCCTGGAATCGAAGTGACCGACCAGCCTCATTTTCACTTTCTGCCGCTGCTGCTGTATAAAAGCCCCGAGACGAGCGCAGGAAGAAAAAGATCGCGCAGAGGTGCGAAGAGAGTCGGGGGTTAATCCAGGCATTTCTTTGGAAAGACGGTAAAAGGGGGGACCGACCGAGGGGGGTGGCTGCTTCCCCCAACCTCCCCTCCAGGCTTCTGTCCTTCACCACAGCGGCAGGAGCTTTCTGGGCGTGGGGTCCTCGGGGCGGCTGGATGGGCCCCCTTTGCTGGCTCTGGCCAAGCAGCTGCGGGGATCCGGGAAACAGAAGCGCCCTTGGAAATCGGGATAGGAGGCAGGAAAGGCTGGCGGGAGGGTTTGTGGGATAGAGAGGTTTCTCCCCAGCGGTCGGTGCGGGAGGGTGTTGGAGGCGGTGGGGAGGGGGCTTCTGGGCAGAAATGCCTCTTGGGAAATTGCGGGGAAGGTGGTCCCGTTTGCCCCCCCCACTCCTTTCGGACGGGTTTGCCACTGACGGCTGGGTTGGATCTGGAGACCCCCTGCCCTTCAACTGAGTGGCTTCTGGAAATCTGAGAGGAAGAGATGGTTGAGGAGGGATCTGGGATTACAAAGCTCATGTGCTCCCTGACATGGGATGGGCTTGATGTCACCTGGAAGTCATGAAGTGTCTTTTATAGTCCTTCTTTGGAGAGAAAGTTCTTGCAGCTGCCACATCTTCTCTGCAGCTGCATCCCCTCTTCCAAAGCCAGGATGGAGGCTCCGGTGTGCCTGATTGAGAACAGAAGAAATCGCCCCCATGTTACTCCGGAGGCCCTTCAGTTGCTCTCAGACATCCGGAATCCGGTGGTGGTGGTGTCCATCGTGGGACCATATCGCACGGGCAAGTCCTATCTGATGAACAGGCTGGCTGGCAAAAATTCAGGTGAGGAGGATTGAGATGAGACAGGGCAATATGGACAAGGGCAAAACCTTTGTGGGAAAATAAACACCCCCAAATCCTGGGTTTTCTGCTCTGATGGACAGGTATGGAGTCCAGGACTTTCATTTTCCAAAATGCCCATTGTGGTCCAACAACAATGAATGGACCTTTTAGGCTGATGTGATCTTGCAGAATTTTATCATAAACTTTATGATAGAAAGATTACAAAATGTCAGCCTTGTGGGGAAAACCAGTCAGGAAACATGACCAAATGAGCTATCTTTACATTGTTGTGAAGCTGCCTTGACAAATGTTGCATGTCTGAAAGTGCAATTCTTCACCCATCTTTACCACTGGAGAAACTAGGGAGGGTCCCTTCTGAGCCTCTTGTCCCTCCAAGTATTAGTCGGCAGCCTGTATTGTTTCTTATCTGATTGTTGTTTAGGTAGCATCTCTCTGTCCATCTCCCAAGGATTTTCACACACACCATTACAGAGTGTTTTTATTGTTTATATACATATTTATAAATCTTTTCTGATGTTTTTTAGTTTCTCAGAAATGCAGACCCCTTATCTTTTGAGGATTCTTGTGCTTTTTCATATATTGCAAAATGAAATATATTTGATAAGCATTTTCATCTGGAAACGGCACCCAAGCATAACTTCCTGTTTCCAGGGGTAAATTCAGTAAAAAACCAGAAAAATCGGTGGTGAGAACCTGTGTCTTATTATTAACCGTAGCTCACATATTAAAAGATGACCATTTGGGATTTAAAACATATTACATTTTTCCATTTGTAGGTTTCCCTTTGGGCTCCACAGTGGAAGCAAAAACGAAAGGAATCTGGATGTGGTGCGTTCCCCATCCGGACAGGCCTAACCAAACCCTTGTCCTGCTGGATACTGAGGGATTTGGTGACACAGAAAAGGTGATTTTGTATTTGTTTATTTCTTTGTATAAAATCACACTGATGAAACATCTGTTTACAGGTAGTCCTTGACTGACAACTATTCATTTAGCAACTATTTGAAGTTATAGCAGCACTGAAAAAAGTGTTGCATTTACAACTATCACAGCATCAGCATGGTTATGTGATAAAAATGTAGGTGCCTGGCAACTGGCATGTATTTTCCATAGTTGTAGTGTCTCAGGAACTTTCGACAAGCCAGATAAATGTGGGAAACTGAAGTTGCTTGTATGCACCCCTCCCCAACTGTGATTTGAAACTCCTGCAATGCATGGCCTCAAATTTTCCTAAACTACAACTCCCAGCACCCTGCGATTGTCTGAACAGATGAATGACTCAATGAACGTATTCTTGGTTGGTGAATGAATGATATTTCATTCTTCTAAGAAGTTACCTTCTGATACGCATAGATATACTCAACAGAAGTCAGAAACAGATCATAACTTATTCTTTTTCCTCTTTAGGGCAGTCCTGAAAGTGATGCCTGGATCTTCGCTTTGGCTGTGTTTCTGAGCAGTACCCTTGTCTACAACAGTATTGGGACCATTGATCAGACTGCCCTGCACAAGCTTCAGTATCCTTCTAAAGAATAGCTTTGTTGCGAGCCGGCGGCGAGTGGGTGGCGAGTGGATGGCAGCTCTGGGGCAAGGCCGGAGCCGGTGAATGGTTCATTCCCCAACCTGGGCAAGGCGGGTGGCGGCTCTGGGGCCTCCAGGAATGGCACATCCCTGGGGCCCCACCCCTGACCCCAGGTGAAGAGCGAGTGGGCAGCATGCTTGCTTACCTTTGGTGAGCTGAACAGTGATGGTGAGGCACAGAGGTGACAGGCAAGGTGTTTAACTGGGCCACATGGCCAACTGAAGGCAACATATATAGGGCTGGGACGGGTGGGGCAAGTGGTGGGTGGGCAGTTGGGGCGAGCAGGTGGGTGGATGGGTGAGCAAGCAAGTAATGGGCGAGGAGGGTGAGTGAGCAGCGACTGAACAACCAAGCAGGAGCCAGCCAGCAGTCGCTACCAGTTTGGTGACCCAGTCCAAATTTCCCCTACCAGTTCATGCAAACCAGTGTGAACCAGCGCGAACCAGCTGAATATTACCTCTGCCTTGTCTACGTAATTTCCAAAATCATCCACTACTTTTTCCCACATGCTAAGCTTCATTAGATTGAATGTTGACTGGCTTACATTTTTGGGTATTGTGGAGACACAGAAATGGATTGAGGCAAGGAATAGGTGAAGCCTGTTATTAGAACCCCATTGTTCATCAACATGGATAATTTTGTTTTATCTTATGGAAGGTGATAAGAAATTATGAAATTTAAGAAATGAGGTAAAAGATTAAGAAAAATAAATATAGAGTAAGAAAAAGAGAAATGGCAGAGAGAGAAAATGTGAGTTATTTTGTTTTAAATAATTCAATACATTCAAAATGGTTTCTCGCTCATCAATCAATCCCACCCTTATTGCATCTAAAATTAATCTAGCACTTTTTGATTCTTTCAGAAATCTTTCAGTAGATGTATGGCATCTCAGTCTTCTTAGCAGTAGAGAAAAGGGAAAAATCTACCGGTAACCTAAACCATATGTTAATTATATTATATCTATAAACAATATATTTCAATAAATAATGATTGGAGAGAAACTAGTCTTTTAGTGTTGCGCTGTATCATCTGTAGAATTAATACTCAACAGTCAATATTAAGAAAAGAATTTTGGCAAATAAATAAAAATACTGAAACTATCATTTCAAATAAATAGTTTTTAGGGACCAATCAAGTCATATGCTTCTCCTTACTTGACTATATCTGGCTTTATGGTAGAGGCAGAACTGAGCTTTTCACAGATGTTTTCTTTTGATGTCAGCCTTATCAGGTAGACCAGAGTGAGAATCAGACACTACTTTTATTAGAACAGCTATAGTTACAACATCTTGACCATCTGATTGTGCTTCCATTCCTCCCTCTTTTTTCTTCTCAAGAATTGAGTTGGGAGCTATCCAAGGTATTTTTGCAGTCTCCTTTACTGGCCTGGTCAAAGTTTCACTTATTTGATGGTTCTTCTCTCCATCCTTCAAGACCATCCTCTTTAATAACTGTACAAGTATATTGTTTGATTCCTAAACTGGGTCAACAGTTTTATGATGGAGCTGTCTAAACATATCAAGGCCAAGTCTTCCTCCACTCCTGGAGATACAGATTCTGAATTTGTTTGCTTCTTTCCAACATTTGTCTGGGCTGCGCGAGATTTCACACTTGTGCTGCAGCTGGATGGGAAATCCATCACAGAGGATGAATATCTCGAATATGTTCTGAAATTAAAAAAAGGTACTGATGACAAATTCAGTGTGAAGATCTATGTGGTCATTTGAATAAGGATTAGGAGCCACCGGGACTAAACTGTTTAGGGAGGATAGACCTCAAGAAGAAAAAGAGACACCAAAGATCTTTGGTCTAGAATGAAGGCACCAGACTAGAAATCAGGAAATTGTAGGTTGCATTAATGCCTTAGGTATGAAAGTCATCTGGGTGCTTTGGACTAATTACTAGACATCCTGATAATAGAAAACAGTTATATTAAGAATTCTCTGTTGGAATGATTGAGAATCTGCCATTCTACCTGATTACAGGACATTGTAAAATAAGACTCAGCAGATATAATAAGAATAATTGAATCTAATAAATAGACAACAAAATACCCAGTAGAAATCTACTGGGTAGTAGATTTCCAGTAGGAATCTACTGGGTAGTGGATTTCCTTAGGAAATCTATTTTAAGGTCAGTAGTCATGGCACTGAAATATAAACTGATATAAAAATATAAACAACTTCCTCAGTTGTTCCCTGACCACATTATTTGTTGGAAAACAAGCAATGGTATTATTTCTTCAATGCTCTGTTTTTTCGATTAATCTAAATCAGGGTTGGAATTTCAGAAGACACCACATGGAATTTCGGATTGCAACTTGCATATACTTTGATGGCTGAGTTGACACTTTGAAAGATTAAATCACCCTTAATTTGTACATTGCTTTTCCACAAAGTCCTTCTGAGCATATCACAGTGCAGTGTGTTAAATAGAGTTTATCTAAAATCCCTGATTTGGAAAAAAGAAAAACTCACATTATAGATTTGTGGCCTCTATAAGAGAGGAAGGGTGGCCAAAGTAAGAGGAGATACTTGTATTTGGAAGGATAACAATTAAATAGTGCTAATTAATATGGATGGGGACTTTCCCCAGTGAAATGCCCACTGGGAGATGCAATCAAGATTTACTTGTAAGATGGACATGTTGCTTTCTAGGTGACAGCAAGAAGGAGCAGGCATTCAATCTGCCACGGAAATACATCCGACTGTTCTTCCCCACCCGGAAGTGCTTCGTCTTTGATTGCCCTACTACACGTGAGAACTTATGCAATGTGGAACAGATGTCGGATGATCAGCTGCACAAAGGTTTTGTGAAACAAAGAAAGAAATTCTGTCATCATATCTATGAAACATCTCAAGTAAAGACTCTTCCAGGAGGGCACATTGTCACTGGCAACTGTGAGTCCTTCTAGCTCTATTATAATTATGCTTGGTTGCATACTGAGCCAGATGTTTACATGGATTTGGCACTTTTGTCCACCTATCAAGTCCTCAAGGATCTGGGATAGGCAGATGTGCATGTTTGATAACATTAAAGATATTGTCTTGGGTTGTATGCTGGTCCGAGTAAAACTGCCATTTGCAATTGTTTGATGGGGATTTTTTCAATGTTGATAGTGTTGAAGTGATGCTCCAGTTGTTTCGGATTTGCATCCCAGACATCTATTACTATTGGTTCCACCTTTGCTTTCTTCTGCCCCAGTCGTTCTATTTACAAGTCTGGGAATTTTGTTATCTTCCCCAGTCCTTTCTTTTCTATTCTGCTGTCTCCATGTTCTGTCATTTCCGCTATTCAGACTTTTTGTCTTATCAGCTATTGTTAAGTCTAGAAGATCTGTGCTCATTATGCCTCATTCTACTGAATGAAGTGTCCTCCAGAAAGCCATGCAGGTGGGAAAATTGGGCAGTGACCCATCCATCCTAACTGGCAAGCGTGTCCCTACAGTACTTTTTCAAAAGGCAACTGGACTTTCTTGGTTTTTCATTGAAGGCATTTCGACCCTCATCCAAGAAGCTTCTTCAGTTCAGCTCAGTTCAGTGAACTGAAGAAGCTTCTTGGATGAGAAGAGAAACATCTTCAAGGAAAAACCAAGAAAGTCCAGTTGCCTTTAGAAAAAGCACCCTTGGGACAACCATGACCTGGATGACTGAGAAGCCCCATAGATGATTGGCAAGCATGTTTTGGCGCAATGCCTTAAATTCTTTTCTTTTTTTAATAATTTTTTATTTTTTATTTTCAAAACAAACATCCTTCTTTACATGCTGTAGAAAGTTGGTTACAAAAAGACTTTCGTGCATCTCTCCCACAGTCAACAAATATAATTCATATTAACTCAAGAATTTTAACTCAGATATTTATACTTATTACCATGATCATATTTCCATTTTAATTTGACTTTAATTATTTAAACATCCTTCATCATAAAATATACCAAGATTTAATACATAACCACATACTGGCCTTTCATTTACTATTTCTAAAATCCTCCATTGATGCTGAATCCTTATGTCCTATTCTAGCTAAACATCCATAATATTTAATAACAAAATTTTCTAATCCTCCTTTCCAAATCACTGTTTATAATTTACATCCAGTTTCCTTATGTTATACCCATATCTATATTTACATTGTTATCCTTATCCCTTCTTTATTTAACTATATCCTGTATCATAACAGTTTCCCCCCGATAATCAAATCTTTAACTGTATTTAACTTAGTTCTTTTTATTTATTTATTAACCTATATATATAATCCAAAGGAATTTCTAATTTTCCTTTCATGAGTACCATTCAGTATTCATATTCAATTATTACTCATCATGACACTACACATTGTATATGATAGTAACATTATCAATTATTTATTTGACTGTATCTATTGTCACTAAATTCACTAAGTTTAACTAGTTTTAAATTATACTCCTCCATCTACCAATCTGTATCTTTCCAGTAGCAAAACAGTCTCATATCTTCTGCCATTTGTGGTGTCGATCCTCTAATCATCTCCTTAATCAACTTTGTATGGACTCCTCTTAGCAACTCCTTGCTTATAAAATCTCTCATGTAATCTCGATGCCCTTCTTCTGTTTCCTTAATCAGCTTATTTTTAATTGTCAGTGGTGTTATCAATGATATTGCTAATAAAATTTCTCCCTTTAAGTCCATAAATTCTTTCGTTTTTTCTTCTTCTGTATCTTGCCATCTGGGATAAATTTCCCCTCCATTTAATTCCCCTTTCAGTATTTCACTTTTTCCATTTTCAGAGACAAACCAATCACCATAAATAGCAGTAAATTTAATTTCTTTATATTCATTTTCCACTCCAATTTTTGGGATTTAACTACCACATTTTCCACTTGATAAGCATCCTCAACTTCTTCATCTTATTTTGCTTTTAGATGCTCTAAGTCTTCCAGCTTCTTTTCTATCCTCTCATATGTATTTGATAGTTCCTGTATTTCCGAGAATATCTTTTGCAAACTTATTTCTTTCTGCTGTTGAAATTGTTCCATCATCTCCAACTAACAAACACAGCTGCTCTGGCTTGGAAGGTTAATAAAATTAAGCATAGATTCACAATAATGTTTTGTTTTCACTTTTTTCTGGTTAAAGATATACTTCAAAGGACATCTGTGTGCTCTCCTTCTTATCACTCTCTATAACCAAGCAGTGAGACCTTGTAGTGCTAAACCAGAATAATCAGTGAGAGAAAAAAAATGCTTTGTTTCAAATACACAAACCTTCCAGCCTCCGAGTAGCAGTATTCTGTTGCACTTTTCTTTGTTTCTTTTTGTATCTTTTTTGTATTTCAAGTTTTAAAAAAAGTCCAATTCTTAAATGAGTTAGGAGAACACCCACAATAATGAAAGAGGGAAATTTTAGTCCATAAATTATAGAAAATAATAAAAGAAACAAAAAATAGAAGAAAACTTAATTCATTCATTTTAAAAGGCTTGCATAAATCCCATCTGTGAAGATAGCTTTTAAAAAGTAAGGCAACCCCCGTCCAAAACCATACCAAATTTAATTCTCCCCCTTATTTTTTCTGTTCTTCAATTTAAATTAGTTATTAAGTTTTTTAATAGGCAGTCTCTTTTTAAAACGGTAAAAGTTCCTCCCCAGCTGGAAACACTTTCTCTTTCCGTATCCTTCCATTTTTGCGCTGCCCCGACTTCATCCGCCTTGGCTAGATTTTTTTGTCACCAGCTTGAAGAACTTCTCTTGCATCGATCAGGGACTTTGCGATGTCCCTGAGGTCAGTAAGAGATATTCTTCCTGTTCACTGTCTCTTTGGGACGGTTTACGCCCGATTGGACCACCCAGAGACAAAAGTATCAGCTGCGGTCTCAGAGTATCGAAACCACACGTCCGTATCATCACGACATTGGCTCCTCCCTCCCGCAATGCCTTAAATTCTTGAGTGGGCCACAATGAGTAATGATGGTTGAAGATGTCTGGCTGATTGTCCAACAATCTGTACTATTTTACTCCATGCAGTGTTGGCAAAGTTAGTCAAGTTCTATGTGGATACTATCTCAGTGGGAACATTCTCTGCCTGGAGAATGAAGTCTTGGCCTTGGTGGAGATTGAGAACAGGGCAGCCGTGGAGGAAGCTGTTGCTCACTATGCGCAACTGATGGAGAAAAGTGTGGAGCTACCCACTGAGACTCCCCAGGAACTTGTGGATGTACACAAAAAATGTGAGGAAGAAGCCCTCAAGAAGTTCATGGCTCGTGCTTTCAAGGATGATAAACGTCTGTTCCAGGCTGAACTCATGGTAGGTAATCATAAGACAGCAACCTTCATAGAGGATATTTGTTTATTTGTGTCAGAAGCGTCACAATTAAAATAAGGCAGGGGTGTCACACTCAAGGCCCAGGGGCCAAATTTGGCCTGTGAGGTTCTTAGATCTGGGCCACGGGATGCTTAGGTCTGCCTTATGCAGCCGCCCTAGCAACAACAAAGGCCCAGCCCGTAGTGCCTATACCAGCAAAAACTGAGTTTGTGAGCCCATTTTCCCTGGCAGAGTGCTCGGGCCACCACAGCCGCCCCCAACATGAGTGACGTGAAGCCGGCCACACACACCCTGCCCCCCCAAGGTCAAACACAACCCTGATGCAGTCCTCAATGAAATCAAGTTTGACACTGATTAAAATATGTACAAGTTAAATAGATCTTGCTCAGAAACTAGCAACATTAATTGTGTTTTGTCACATTGCCATGAGGTCCTCAAGTGTGTACTGATGAGGACATGAAGGGAAGGTATACATCTATGTGGCTGTCTGCATGTCACCACAATCGCAAAGTGCAAAGGCCAATGGATAGCCCCATTTGTCCAGAGTGTCTCTGGATCTTGTTGGATCCATGTGAAGTTTATTCAAGATTTCCATCCTGCTCAACTTTCTCCAGACCCAGGTGCCAGATCCAACCATCCCGTGTTGGTTCTTTGTAGCTTTCCATAGGTCCTCTATTCATAGACAGTATTTAAGGCTTATGGGTCTGTGGGATCTGCTATCCTGGCCTCCAGTATCTTCTGTATAAGAATGGGTATGTAGACAATATTTAAGGTCTGTGGCTCCTGATGGTTGGCCTCCAGTAGTTTCTCTATTTTTAAGAATACAGAGCGTAGTATTCTTGTTATAGTTTCACAAAGATTCTGTAGATTTTCTTCATCAAGTGGAGGATGGCTGCCACCAGATATTTTGTTTAGAAACATTCCTGATTGCCCAGAAAGATACAAGATGAATGCGGTTAGGAACTGCCAGTAAGATTGACAAGATGGCAAGCAATGTCATCATCAAGCTTTTATGGACAATCATGTTCCTGCTCTAAAGATTAAATATTCTTTTGTTAAGTGTTTCTCAACCTTGGGGGCTTTAAGATGTGTGGACTTCAACTCCCAGAATTCTGGCTGGTAATTCTGGGAGTTGGTCCACACATCTTAAAGCCTCCAAGGTTGAGAAACACTACTCTAGATAAATTGAAGGAAGAGCAAGAGTCATTTCAAATTGTGATGAAGCTCTGTTTAATCACGGGAGATCACCCAAATTTATACAGTGTACGAACATGGATTTATTTGTCAAGTCTCAGCTCTTGCTTTGTTTTGTTTTATTCCTAACAGAAAACTGTGAATAGCAAAAAGGAAGAGTACTGCAGCAAAAATGAGCGGGAATCTTCTGAAATCTGTTCAGCTTTATTGAGCTCACTCTCTGAGAACCTGGAGCAGAACATCAAGAACGGAAGCTACTCCCGATCTGGTGGCCACCAGGAATTTGTAAATGACCTCCAAAAAGTGGAGAAACAATTCTTGGAGACACCTAAGAAAGGAATAATGGTACAAAATGATGAGGGTTGCCAAATTAATACTCATTTTGTCGCTCTCATCCTCCGGGGAGATTGTTGGTTTACTTTGGATTGGTTTACTTTGGCAAAACTTCTTTCTCATTCTATACTGCTCCTGATTATTCTCTTTTCCCCTTTCAATCAGGCAGGGAAATTCCTGAAAGAATTCCTCCAGAGCAAGGAAAACATCAGCAAAACCATCCTTCAATGTGATGTGAGCCTTCAAGAGAAAGAGAAGGAAATAGCAGGTAAACTTGTGAACAAGCTCTTGGATGATGGTGGGATGTTGGTTCTGCTTTGAAGGTGGGAAAAGAAGGTGGGAAAACCTGATAAAGGTGGATTTATCTTTAAACCCATCACTCATCGGGAAAAGGCTTTCCTCTCCATTTAACTTGATAATAGAGAGGTTTTCTTTTTCTGCCATATTATCCAACATTTGTAAATGTACTCACATACTCAGGCAGTCCTCACTTAAAAATCCCTCGTTAACGACCGTTCAAATGTGTGACAGTTCTGAATGAATAGAATGTATAAATGGTCTTGCAATTAAGGACCATCAAAGTGTCCAATAGTCAGGTGATCATCATTTGCAACCTTCACCATGTTTCCAACAAGTAAAGTCAATGGGGAAGCCAGCAGGAGGTTGAAATGCGGACCATGTGACATCACCACAAGATGATGCAGGATTTGCTTAATGATGTCAGCCAGACCTGCTAGAACTGCTGTCATTAAACAGCACAGTCGCATGATGTTGTATTTTATGATTGAGTAGCCAAGTGATGAAGATTCTGGTCCTAGTTAGTATAATTAATCAAAGATTGCCTGTATGCCAAATATATTTATTTATTACATTATTTGCATGCCATCAAGTGTAGCCAACTTGCAAACCACCTGCCGATGTCTCTCTCTCTTTTACCCTTGTCTAGATGCAAAGATGAAAGCAAAAAAATTAGAGGATGAGGTTCAGAAGCAGAAACAGGAAATGTGGCAACAGAAGTTTGAGGACCAGAAACAGAGTTATGAGATGACCCTTCAGAAGCTAATGGAGAAATTGGAGGAAGAAAGGAAACAGATGAAGGAAGAGCAGGAGAAAATGATCCAAAGGAAACTGAAGGTAACACTATAATCTCAGAAAGATTTTGTAGTAGTATGTTAACAAACAAGTAAACTTCCAAAACTGAAAACCAATGGATTGAGGACTAGTGTATCACAAGTATGTCTTTCTTATTTTGTCTCATCCTCTCCACTTTAAGTCATTTTGATTTGGTTAAACACATTTTTTTCCATGGATAAGTCAATGGGACTATGTAAAGAAAGCAAATTATAGAATTGGTAAAAGGGGGAGCAGCCTAAAGGTTTCTATGGTCAGGAGGATCTGCTGTGAAACAGCAATGAGGAACAGAACTAGTCACAATAGTTCATAGCGCTTCCAGAGTTTTCGTATTGGTCTTTAACCAAAGTCTTGAAGAATGAAGGCAGCATTTCAAACGTTACAGGTAGCCCTTGTTTACCAATTACCTACTCTGCAATTATTTAGAATTACGTCACAGGAAAAGAAGATACATATGTGTTCTGACCCCCCCCCCCCCCAGCTTGTGAATAAACCAGAACACAGGCTTGGCTGTTTGCCACTGTTTAATTACTGAGATAATGAATCCTTTGGCTGAGAGCCCAGGCAACTCACTTTCAATAGCGTAGCTCAGCAGCAACCCAGATAGTTCAAATGAAGCAATGCAGATAATCGAAACAAACAGACATGGTTAGAATACAGACAGATTTTCTTCACTACTAATTCGAATGGTTGTTTCCTGCAAATGTACCCTCCCAACGCCTCACCTATAAACTCTCTTGGGAGGGGCCAATCCACAACCACCTGTGAGACTCCCTACGGAGTTGCTGCTTCCGTTTCTCAGCCCTTCTCAATTTAGAATCAGGGACAAACTTCCTTTGATCCTCCCCACTGCTCCATGCCTCAGGCACCTCCTGGTGGCCAACCAGTCTCTTTGGTCCCCGCTCTGAGTCTGAACCCTGCCCAGGGTCCTCCACAACATCCAGAGCAGACTCATATGGTTCCTCGCTATCGGAGTCCATCAGCAGCTCAACTGGATCCTGCTGGGCCATAACACTATCCCTCACTACAGGGGGCCTTCCACCGGGTCTGACACTTGGAGTGCATCCTCGAGGGATATTGTGCATGGTAGGCTCGCACTAAAGCAGGGGCATGCACACATCAGCCCAAGTCCCCCCATCCGGCCCATCGTCCTTCCAGTCCACCATGTACTAGAATCGTCCCTTTAGCCATTTCAAGTCCCGAATCTGGACCACTTTGTGTGTAAGCTGCTTCTCCGCCTCATGCGGTGATGGCTGGGCGGAGATGGTTGGTGGAGAGGACAAGCCGACTGCTCAGGGACCAGGAGCGAGCGATGGAACACCAGTTGCACTCACATTGAGCATGGCAAGGTCAGGCGATGGGCCACTGGGGTGATGAGGGCCTCCACCGGGAACAGCCCAAGGTACCGGTGGTCCAATTTTTTAGCTGGCCGGTGGGACGGAAGGTGTTACATGGACAACCATACGCAGTCTCCCACAACCATCTCAGGCACCGCAGGCCGAGACCTGTCCTCCACCCTCTTGTAGACCTCTTCGGCTTGAGTCAGATAGTGGCACAACACTTGGTGGAACGCCTGGAGCTCCGAGAGGATGTCTTTCACTGCGGGGACCATGGAGTCGACTGGAGTAAGAGGAAAGTAGCAAGGGTGGTACCCGACGTTAGCCAGGAAGGGCCTCGCCATGTGGAGGTGTGCTGTGAGTTCTTAAATGCAAACTCCGTCGCGGCCAGGTAGTCCACCCAGTTATTCAGTTGCTGATTCATGAAGCAGCACAGGTAGTGCTCCAAGATCCTGATCACCTTCTCCGTCCCCCTGTCCGTTTCAGGATGGTGCGCCGAGGACAAACAAATGTGGACTTCCAGAGCCTCCATCAGACCTTTCCAGAACTGGGCCGCGAACTGTGTCCCATGGTCCGACATGACCCAATCGGGTAGGCCATGTAGCCGGAAGATGTGTTGGATGAACATGTGGGCGGTGGTGCGGGCTGTTGGCAATCTCCAACACGGAATGAAATGTGCCATCTTCGTGAGCATGTCCACCACCACAAGGACAGTGGACCCAAAGATGAAGGCAATTCTGTCAGAAAGTCCATGGACACGGCTCCCCGGGGTCTGTCTGGGGTCGGCAATGGCTGAAGCAACCCTGTTGCTGACTTGGCCTGCCGACACTGTACACAAGAGGTGACCTACGTCTTTATGTTGTGTCATGAGCGGGCCCACCAAAAGGTACGGAGACCAGGTTCAAAGTCTTGAAAAAGCCAAAATGTCCCGCCGCCGGATTGTCATGGCAATGGGAGAGAATAAGTCCCTGGAGAGGCCCTGTGGGCACATAGAACCTGTCCTGTTACCTCAAGAGATCATTGTCGAAGGTCCATAGGGAGGCCGGCCCTACCCCTGCCTTCCGTTGCTCCACCCCCTCGTCATACCGCTGCGCATCTGGTATCCGAGACCGTAAGTCCACGGGTTTGTGAACTGCAGTGAAGGATTTGATGGGCAAAACTGTCCAGGGTGGAAGTGGGTCTGCAGTGCTAGAGTACTCAGGTTTCCTGGACAGGGCATCCGCCCTTTGGTTGCGCACACTCGGAATGTAGGTCACTTGGAAGTTGAACCGGGCAAAGAACAGAGACCACCGGATCTGGTGCTGGTTCAGCTTGCGTGCTGTTTTCAGGAACTCTAGATTCCTGTGGTCCGTCTGGACCTTGACTTTATGCCTGGCCCCCTCCAGGTGATGCCTCCAGGCCTCAAACGCCACCTTAATGGCCAGCAACTCCTTCTCCCAGATGGTGTAATTGCGCTCGGAAGGATTGAGTTTCCGCGAGAAGAAAGTGCAAGGGAAAAGGGTACCGTCAGGGGCATGAGCCTGCAGTAACACCGTGCCCACCGCAATGTTGGACGCATCCACCTCCACCACAAACGGATGATGGGGATCAGGGTGCTTCAGAAAAGGCTCCTTCATGAAGGCATGCTTCAGGGCCTTGAACGCATGTTGCTCCGTAGGCCCCCAGCAAAATGGCACTTTCTTCTGCAGGAGCTGAGTGAGGGGCGCGGTCAGGGAAGCGAAGCTGGGGATGAAGGTCTGGTAGTAGTTGGCAAACCCGAGGAGTCGCTGGACATCCTTCGCTCACCGAGGAGTTTGCCAACTGCACAAAGACTCTACCTTGCCCTGCTCCATCGCAATTCCTTCAGGGGAGATACGGTCCCCCAGGAACTCGATAGTAGTCTGCCAGAACTGACACTTCTCCAGCTTCGTGTACAAACGATGCTCATGGAGTCGTTGCAGGACCAGATGTAGGTGCTGCTGATGAGCCTCCTGAGAAGCCGAGTAAATCAAAATGTCATCCAGGTAAATGACGACAAACTGGTCCAAGAGGTCCCGGAAGATATCATTCATAAAATGCTGGAAGACGGGTGGGGCATTGGTCAATCCAAACGCCATGACTGTGTACTCAAGATGTTCGTACTGGGTGCCGAAGACCGTCTTCCATTCGTACCCCCCCGGGACTCAGACCAGATTATAGGTGCCACAAAAGTCCAGTTTCGTGAACACTGTCACCTCCTGGAGACGCTCCAAAAGCTCAGGAATCAGGGGCAGAGGGAATGCACACCGTGATTGCATTCAAGCGACGATAATCACAACAGAGTCTCAGATCCCCAGTCTTCTTCTTAATGAACAAGACCGGGGCAGACAGTGGCGAAGAGGAGGGCCGGATAAAACCCTGGATGAGGTTATTGTCCAGAAAGTCTCGCAATGCGGCCAACTCCAGCTCGGACATGGCGTACAGATGACCCACAGGGAGTTGCGTGTCCGGCACCAAGTCAATGGGGCAGTCATAAGGCCGGTGCAGCAGCAATTGGTCTGCCTCCTGCTCGCTAAAGGCGTCCGTGAACTCCGATAAGTCCGCCAGCCAGGACACCATGGGCAAACTCAGCACCTGGCCTGCACAGACATGATGGGTGTGGTCGACACATTGCAGGGACAGGAACGTGACCAGGTTCTGGGAGCAATAAATCTGGGGGTCGTGCGCCTGCAGCCAAGCCAAGCCCAGGACCACGGGGAAATGCAGGCCCAAAGCAATGTAAAACTGGATGGCCTCTTCTTGATCCCCAACGACCAGGTGCAAGGGCTGTGTGGGGGCCTTCATAGGCCCAGACAGAAGCATCAGGGACAAACTGCCTTTGATCCTCCCCACTGTTCCATGCCTCAGGCGCTTCCTGGTGGCCAACCAGCCTCTCTGGTCCCTGCTCTGAGTCTGAACCCTGCCCACATCATCCAGAGCAGACTCATATGGTTCCTCGCTATCCGAGTCCATCAGCAGCTCAACCGGATCCTGCTGGGCCACAACACATATGGTAACTGGCCCTTGACATTGTGGCCATCACAGCCTCACCATGGTCACATGATTGTGATTTGCACATATATTTCCAACTTTTACAGCATCCTAAAGTAACACAATTGCTATTTGCAACCTTTGCAGCCAATGTCTGATAAGTAAAGTCATTGGAGAAACCAATAGGAAGTTACACTTAATAACCTGCAGTGATTCAGTTATTGACTGCAGCCAGAGCTGACATCATAATTCAGTATAATCATATGCTATCTCGCTTAATGACTGTACCACCTAGTAACAGCTGAAACTGATAAGAAATAGAACTTGCTCAGATAATAGTCAACCTGCAGATTCCCCCCAAGAGATTTATGTTTTCTGTCCATAACTCTGAATCCAGTTGGTACCTTTCAGCTGAGCTGGGAAGTCTTCAGATTAGGGGGTCACCAACATGTAGTGATTCATTTCTTGGAGGCCGGGTGGGGAATGTATTATATTTATAATGAATAAATACATTATTGACATTGAGAGAGTGGAGTTTGCTCTTTGTTTAGGAGGAATTGGCCGCTTTCGGCTACTGCGGCTATAAAAAATTTGTGAAAGGAGCACAGGAAGAAAAAGATCACGGAGGGCTGCGAAGAGAGTTGGCGAGCGATCCATTGATTTCTTTGGAAAGACGGTAAAAGGGGGATCGACTGAGGGGGGCATCTGCTTTTCCCCACCTCCCCTCTGGGCTTTGATCCTTCGCTGCAGCAACAGGAGTTTTCTGGACTTGGAGTCCTTGGGAGTGGCTAGATGGGTCTCCTTTCTGGTCAAGCAGTTACAGGGGATCCGGGAAGCAGAGACGACCCCTGGAAACGGGGATGGGAGGGAATGAAAGGCTGGCTGGAGAACCATTGGGGACCATATCGGACCTGGGTGGGCAGTGATCAGAGGCTGTGTGGGGCTCCGGGGAAGTTGGGGGGATGGTGATCCCATTTCAGCTCAGGGACTTGGGGACCCATGCATCACTCCCTTTGGACTGGATCTGCTACTGGGAGCTGGGTTAGTTCTGGACACCGGCTTCCCTTCAGCTGAGTGGCTCCTGAAAGTCTGGGGGGGAAGATGGCTTGAGAAGGGATCTGGGATTACAAAGCCCATGTACTCACTGACCTGGGCTTGATGTCACAGGTCATGAACTTGGGGGAGAGTCTTTTATAGTCCTTCTTTGGGAAGAAAGTTTCTGCAGCTGCCACATCTCCTTTGCAGCTGCATCTCCTCCAAAGTCATGATGGAAGCTCCGGTGTGCCTGATTGAGAACATAAGAAATCGCCTTCATGTTTCTCCGGAGGCCCTTCAGTTGCTCTCAGACATCCGGAATCCGGTGGTGGTGGTGTCCATCGTGGGACTGTATCGCACGGGCAAGTCCTACCTGATGAACAAGCTGGCTGGCAAAAATTCAGGTGAGAAGGACTGAGATGAGCAAGGGCAATATGGATAAGGGCAAAACCTTTGTGGGAAAAGAAACATCCCCAAATCCTGGGTTTTCTCCTCTGATGGACAGGTATGGAGTCCAGGACTATCATTTTCCAAAATGCCCATTGTGGTCCAATGACAATGAATGGACTATTTAGGCTGATGTGATCTTGCAAAATTTTATCATAACCTTTATGATAATAAGATTACAAAATGTCAGCCTTGTGGGGAAAACCAGTCAGGAAACATGACCAAATGAGCTATTTTGCTTTGTTGTGAAGCTGCCTTGACAAATGTTGCATGACTGAAAGTGCAATTCTTCACTCATCTTTACCACTGGAGAAACTAGGGAGGGTCCCTTCTGAGCCTCTTGTCCTCCCAGTATTAGTCGGCAGCCTGTACTGTTTCTCATCTGATCGTTGTTTTGGGCTAGGCAGCATCTCTTTGTCCATCTCCCAAGGACTTTCACACCTACCATTACAGAGTGTTTTAATTGTTTTTTAATCAATACATATTTATAAGTCTTCTTCTGATGTTTTCTAGCTTCTCAGAAATGTAGGCCCCTTATCTTTTGAGGGTATCATATATTGCAAAATGAAGTATATTTGATGAGCATTTTCATCTGGAAACTGCACCAAGCATAACTTCCTGTTTCCAGGGGTAAATTCAGTAAACAACCAGAAAAACTGGTGTTAGCTCACATATTACAAGATGACCGTTTGGGATCTAAACCATATCACATTTTTCCATTTGTAGGTTTCCCTTTGGGCTCCACAGTGCAAGCAAAAACGAAAGGAATCTGGATGTGGTGTGTTCCCCATCTGGACAGGCCTAACCAAACCCTTGTCCTGCTGGATACTGAAGGGTTAGGTGACCCTGAAAAGGTGATTTTGTATTTGTGTATTTCTTTGTATAAAATCACACTGATGAAACATCTGTTTACAGGTAGTCCTTGACTGACAAGTATTCATTTAGCGACTATTTGAAGTTACAGCAGCACTGAAAAAAAGTGTTGCATTTAGAACCATCACAATATCAGCATGGTCACATGATAAAAATTTAGGAGCTTGGCAATTAGCATGTATATATGATAGTTGTAGAGTCTCAGGGACATTTACCATCTTCCTAGCCAGCTTTTGACAAGTGAAATAAATGGGGGAGACTTGCTTTTATATAACACCCTGCAACTGTCCTTTGAAACTCCTACAATGCATGGCCTCAAATTTTCCTAAACTACAACTCCCAGCACCCTGTGATTGTCTGAATAGATGATGACTCAGTGAATGTATACTTAGCTGGTGAATGAATGGTATCTTATTCTTATAAAATGTTGCCTTCTAATAGACATAGATACACATACTCAGCAGAAATCAGGAACAGATCATAACCTATTCTTTTTCCTCTTCAGGGCAGTCCTGAAAACGATACCTGGATCTGCTCTTTGGCCGTATTGTTGAGCAGCACCCTGGTCTACAACAGTGTGGGGACCATTGATCAGACTGCCCTGGACAAGCTTCAGTATCCTTTGCAAGGATAACTCTGTTATGGCCTTCAGGAACATCCTTGCCTACATAATTTCAAAACTCACCCATTGCAATTTCCCACATGCTAAGCTTGATTAGATTGAATGTTGACTGGCTTACATTTTGGGGTATTGTGCAGACACAGAAATGGATTGAGGCAAGGAGTAAGTTAAGTCTGTTATTAGAATTTTGTTTTGTTTTATTTGGGGTATAGGTTTTATTAAAGGTTTCAAGAAATGAGGTAAAAATTAAGAAAAATAAATATAGAATAAGAAAATGAAAGAGACAAAAAAGGAAGAACATTTTGTTTTGTTTTAAACAACTCAAGATGTTTAAAATGGTGTCTGATCTCGTCAATCTATCCCAACCTTCTCATTGCAACTCACATTAATCTGGCACTTTTGGATTCTTTCAGAAATCTTTCAGTAGCACTGAGATGTATGGCACTTGGTCTCCTTAACAGTGGAGAAAAGGGAGAAATCTATGGGTAACCTTAGCTGTATGTTAATTATATTGTATCTATATACAATATATTTTAATAAATAATGATTGAAGAGAAACTAGTTTTTTTGGGGTGTTGTGCTGCATCATGAGTAGAATTAATACGCAAAAGCAAATATTAAGAAAAGAATTTTGGCAAATAAATATAAATTTAGTCATTTAGTCATTTAGTCATTTATTAAGATTTATAGGCCGCCCTTTTCCCTGAGGGGACTCAGGGCGGCTTACAATCACGGGGAAGGGGGTGCAATATCAAAAAACAAACAAAATGTGAACAAAAGAAAAATAATAAAAACACAACTTTCATTCCACAGTCAACACTCGGGCGGGTAAATTGGGAACCTATCCCCAGGCCTGATGGGAGAGCCAGATCTTGAGGGCTGCGCGAAAGGTCTGGATGGTGGTGAGGGTGCGGATCTCGACGGGGAGATCGTTCCACAGGGTCGGAGCTGCAACAGAAAAGGCTCTCCTCCGTGTAGTCGCCAGTCGACATTGACTGGCGGATGGGATTCGGAGGAGGCCCAGTCTGTGCGATCTAATCGGTCGGAGGGAGGTAATCGGCAGAAGGCGGTCTCTCAAGTACCCAGATCCACTACCATGGAGTGCTTTATATGGAAACTCCTTTCAAATACAGTAAGTAGTTTTTAGGAACCAACCAACCCATGTGCTTCTCCTTCCTCGATCGACCATGTCTGGCTCTGAGGTAGGGAAAGAACTGGCATGTTTTCTTTTGATGTCAGCACTATCAGGTTGACCAGAGAAGGAATCAGACACCATGTAGACCTAAAGTTACTTTTATTAGAATAGCTACAGTTATAGCATCTTGACAGTCTGATTGTGCTTCCTTTCCTCCCTCTTTTTACTTCTCAAGAATTGAGATGGGGTCTATCTCAGGCGTTTTTGCAATCTCCTTTTTTGCCTGATCTAAGTTTCATTTATTTGACACTTCTTCTCTCCATCCTTCAAGACCATCCTCTTTATTCACTGTACAAGTATATTGTTTGATTTCTAAACGGGGCCAACAGTTTTGTGACGGAGCTGTCTAAACGTATCAAGGCCAAGTCTTCCTCCACTCTTGGACATACAGATGACACGGCTGAATTTGTTGGCTTCTTCCCAACATTTGTCTGGACTGTGCGAGATTTCACACTGCAGCTGGAACGGGATGGGAAATCCATCAAAGAGGATGAATATCTCGAACAGACTCTGAAATTAAAAAAAGGTATGGATGACAAATTCGGTGTGAAGATCTATGTGGTCATAGGTGGAATGGAATAGGAGCCATTAGGTCTAATTTTTCCTTCTTTAGGGAGGCCCAGAATAGACCTCAAGAAGAAAAAGAGTCACCAAAGGCTCTTGGTCTAGAATGAAGGCACCAGACTAGAAATCAGGAAATTGTAGAAATTGCTTTTCCACACAGTCCTTCTGGGCAAATCACAGTGCAGTGTGTTAAATAGAGATTATCTAAAATCACTGACTTGGAAACAAGAAAAACTCACATTATAGATTTGTGGCCTCTATAAGAGAGGAAGGGTGGCCAAAGTAAGAGGATATACTTGTACTTGGTAAGGATAACAATTAAATAGTGCTAATTAATAGGAATGGGGACTTTCCCCAGTGAAATGCCCACTGGCAGATGCAATTCAGATTTACTTGCAAGATGGACATGTTGCTTTCTAGGTGACAGCAAGAAGGAGCAGGCATTCAATCTGACACGGCAATGTATCCGACTGTTCTTCCCCACCCGGAAGTGCTTCGTCTTTGATTGCCCTACTGTACCTGAGAACTTACGCAATGTGGAACAGATGTCAGATGATCAGCTGCACAAAGGTTTTGTGGAACAAGCAAAGAAATTCTGTCGTCATATCTATGAAACATCTCAAGAAAAGACTCTTCCAGGAGGGCACATTGTCACTGGCAACTGTGAGTCCTTCTAGCTCTATTATAATTATGCTTGGTTGCATACTGAGCCAGATGCTTCCATGGATTTGGCACTTTTGTCCACCTATCAAGTCCTCAAGGATCTGGGATAGGCAGATGTGCATGTTTGATGACGTTAAAGGTATCCTCTTGGGTTATACTCTGGTTTTGAGTAAAACTGCCATTTGCAATTGACTGATGGGGATTTTGTCAGTGCTGATAGTGTTGAAGCTCCAATTGTTTTGACTTTGCATCCCAGGAACCTATTACTATGGGTTCCACCTTTACTTTCTTCTGCCTTTCTATTTACAAGTCTGGGAATTTTGTTATCTTCCCCAGTCCTTTCTTTTCTATTCTGCTGTCTTTAGCAATAGCAATAGTTAGACTTATATACCACTTCATAGGGCTTTCAGCCCTCTCTAAGCAGTTTACAGAGTCAGCATATCACCCCCAACAACAATCCGGGTCCTCATTTTACCCACCTCGGAAGGATGGAAGGCTGAGTCAACCTTGAGCCTGGTGAGATTTGAACAGCCGAACTGCTGAACTGCAGTCAGCTGAAGTAGCCTGCAGTGCTGCATTTAACCACTGCGCCACCTTGGCTCTTTATGTCTCTATTTAGACTTTTTTGTCTTATCAGCTATTGTTAAGTCTTGAAGATTTGCGCTCATTATGCCTCATTCTACTAAATGAAGTGTCCTGCAGAAAGATATGCTAGTGGGAAAATTTGGCAGTGACCCGTCCATCCTAACTGGCAAGCATGTCCCAACAGTACTTTTTCAAAAGGAAACTGGACTTTCTTGGCTTTTTATTGAAGCCATTTCGACCCTCATCCAAGAAGCTTCTTCAGTTCAGCTCAGTTCAGTGAACTGAAGAAGCTTCTTGGATGAGAAGAGAAACATCTTCAAGGAAAAACCAAGGAAGTCCAGTTGCCTTTAGAAAAAGCACCTTTGGGACAACCATGACCTGGATGACTGAGAAGCTCCATAGATGATTAGCAAGAATGTTATGGCGCAATGCCTTAAATTCTTGAGTGGGCCATAATGAATAATGATGGTTGAAGATGTCTGGCTGATGGTCCAACAATCTGTACTATTTTTCTCCATGCAGTGTTGACAAAGTTAGTCAAGGCCTATGTGGATACTATCTCTAGTGGGAACGTTCCCTGCCTGGAGAACGCAGTGTTGGTTTTGGCAGAGATTGAGAACAGGGCAGCCGTGCAGGAAGCTGTTGCTCACTATGCTCAACTGATGGAGCAATGTGTGGAGCTACCCACTGAGACTCTCCAGGAACTTCTGGATGTACACAAAAAATGTGAGGAACAAGCCCTCAAGAAGTTCATGGCTCGTGCCTTTAAGGATGATACACGTCAATTCCAGGCTGAATTCATGGTAGGTAATAATAAGACAGCAACCTTCATAGAGGATATTTGTTTGTTTGTGTCAGAAGGATCACAATTAAAATAAGGCAGGGGTGTCACCAATGTTCCCTCTAATTTTTTTTCAGTGTGGACGGAAAAGTATAGTGTTTGAGCGGCACATTTTCATGCCTGAGTCCCAACCATTCTGGTTTAAACTTCCAGCTGCACTTTTTCTTCGTAACAACATTTACTCCAGCCTTACGTTTTGACATCAGCACTGACTGATGATGTACCTATAGAGTTAGGGTTTATCAATTATTACAATTATCTTTTCAAATTAATTTTGGATTAAATAAAAATGAGCTTTGAAATGAATATATAAATGGCACTTAATACCACTAATATTAAAATAGTAAATGTTTGATATACTTCATTTTAATGAATTTCACTTGATATACTTCATTTTAATGAGTTAACATTCAATTGCAAAAGTTGTCTATACACTGTATGCTTCTGTGAATGTATTATATGCAATTTTCTATTTTAAATGAGTAAAATTATTAAAATTACCATAATTAAAGTCTCATTCACATCTAAGAGTTTTCTTCCATCATTAATTTGTAAACTCAAGGATTTATTGCCTGCGTGTTCAACAATGCTTGCTGATTGTTTAAAAAATTTGTGGGAATTTGCTGCTCTCTGTACAGAGGGTTTCAGTAACATACTACTACTGCAAAACTAATTTCTAAACTGTATACTACTTGCAAATATAAATAGATTGTTAAAATGGCTCTACCGTAACCAAATAAGAGAAAAAAACACCTTCCTTTTGTTTATAAAGTAGTGATTTTAGTTTGCTCTATGGAAGTCACTATTTTAAACTGACAGATAGGAAGTTTAATTAGATTAAAAGCAAAAATATTCTCAATGACTTTGAAAATCCCAATGAGTTATCAAATATAGGTACTCCTTCATTACAATGTGGGACTGGAATTTTTATTACTCAGCAATGTGGTCACAAAGCTGATGTCATGTCATGACTCATGTGACCGGGCTCTCTCGCCTCTTTCCAACTCCGAGGGCATCAATCATGTTAGCCAAGGGATCTGCAAAGTTGGCTCTTTTAAGACTGGTGGTCTTCAACTTCCAGAATTTTGAGAGTTGAAGTCCACCAGTCTTAAAACAGCCAACTTTGCAGACCCCTGTGTTAGCCCAAGGCCTGGTGCTGGGCTTTGCTCCCCCATTGGTGGAGCCCCGAGAAGCGAGGAGGGAGAAAAAGAGCTCAAAAGAGCTACATTTTTGCTAAATGTAACCGGGGAGAGCCAGCCCAGGCAATAGCAAATTAGCCAATCTTGCAGCAGGTCTGAAGTTGGGGGGGGGGGGGGGGAGCAAAACTCCAGGCAGGGCTCTCTGACTGTTCTAATTATTCCCTGTGAAAACTGTTGCCTCTGAAGCATTTGCTCCAGTGTTTTAAATCTTTAAGCTCCCCTTTCCCTTTTTTCTTTTCAACCTACACTGAATCCTGAAGTTGGGCGGCAATGTATTGCAGTAGAAAAGGTTTAGCTGGAGGAGGTTTTGATTGCGATCGCTCTGTAGTTCGTGTCCAGATACCTAACGTGCCTCACGTGCCTCTGCGCGGCAATTAGAAACTAGTGCGCGGGGTATTGCAGCCATGTGAGCGGCCGCGCAATCGCGCACCTTAGAGGGAACAGTGGGTGTCACACTCAAGGCGCAGGGGCCAGATTTGGCCTGTGAGGTTCTTAGATCTGGGCCATGGGATGCTTAGCTCTGCCTTACACGGCCGCCCTAGCAACAACAAAGGCCCAGCCCACGGTTCCTCTGCCAGAGAAAACGCAGCTTGCGACTCCATATTCCCTGGCAGAGTGCTCGGGCCACCACAGCTGCCCCCAACATGAGTGACGTCAAGCCAGCCATGCACACCCTGCCCCCCCAGGTCAAACACAACCCTGATGCGGCACTCAATGAAATCAAGTTTGACACTCCTGACATAAGGCATGATATACCATACAAAATTTAAAATATAAGATACATGATTAAAATATGTACAAGTTAAATAGTTCTTGCCTAGAAACAAGCAACATTTATTATGTTCTGTCACACTGCCGTGAGGTCCTGAACTGTGTACTGATGAGGACATGAAGGGCAGGTATACATCTGTGAGGCTGTCTGCATGTCACCACAATCACAATGTGCAAAGGCCAGGAAGGAGCGGGTAAAATAGCCTCATTTGTCCAGAGCGTCTCTGGATCTTGTTGGATGCGTTGTATAGATTTTCTTCATCAAATGGAGGATGGCTGCCACCAGATATTTTGTTTAGAAAGATTCCTGATTGCCCAGAAAGATTAAAGGTGGATGTGGTTAGGAACAGCCAGTAAGACTGACAAGATGGCAAACAATGTCATCATCAAGCTTTTATGGAAAATTATGTTCCTGCTCTAAGGCTTAAATATCCTTTTGTTAAGTGTTTCTCAACCTTAGGTGCTTTAAGATGTATGGACTTCAATTCCCAGAATTCTGGCTGGGGAATTCTGGGAGTTGAAGTCCACACCTCTTAAAGCCTCCAAGGTTGAGAAACACTGCTCTAGATAAATTGAAGGAAGAGCATGAGTCATTTCAAATTGTGATGAAGCTCTGTTTAATCATGGGAGATCACCCAAATTTATACAGTGTACAAACATGGATTTATTTGTCAAGTCTCCACTCTTGCTTTGTTTTGTTTTATTCCTAACAGAAAACTGTGGAGAGCAAAAAGGAAGAGTACTGCAGGAAAAATGAGCTGAAATCTTCTGAAATCTGTTCAGCTTTATTGAGCTCACTCTCTGAGAACCTGGAGCAGAATATCAAGAACGGAAGCTACTCCCGATCTGGTGGCCACCAGGAATTTGTAAATGACCTCCAAAAAGTGGAGAAACAATTCTTGGAGACACCTAAGAAAGGAATAATGGTACAAAATGATGAGCGTTGCCAAATTAATACTCATTTTGTTGCTCTCATTTTGAGAGCCAGGCCATCCTCTGGGGAGATTGTTGGTTTACTTTGGATTGATTTATTTTGGCAAAACTTATTTCTCATTCTATACCGCTCCAGATTATTCTCTTTTCCCCCTTCAATCAGGCAGGGAAAATCCTGAAAGAATTCCTCCAGAGCAAGGAAAACATCAGCAAAACCATCCTTCAAAGTGATGTGAGCCTTCAAGAGAAAGAGAAGGAAATAGAAGGTAAATGTGTGAACAAGCTGTCCAATTATGGTGGGATGTTGGTTTGGCTTTGAAGGTGGGAAAAGACCTATTTATCCTTAAACCCATCACTCATTGGGAAAAGGCCTTCCTCTCCATTTAACTTGGTAATAGAGAGGTTTTCTTTTTCTCCCATATTATTCAACATTTGTAAATATAGTCATATACTCAGATAGTCCTCACTTAAAAATCCCTCGTTAACGATCGTTCAAATGTGTGACAGTTCTGAATGAATAGAATGTATAAATGGTCTTGGAATGAAGGACCATCAAAGTGTCCAATGGTCAGGTGATCATCATTTGCAACTTTCACTGCTATCTTCCAACAAGCAAAGTCATTGGGGAAGCCATCAGAAAGTTGCTACCGGGGAATAACTGATGTGTACTCAGTGAGGGTGTGGGATTCACTTAATGAGAGCAACCAGAAATGCGGGAACTACTGTTGCTAAGTGGCACAGTCAGGCCTGGAAGCCGTCTTCTGCTGCATTGGACCTTCAGGCCTGCCACATTTGCTACTGTGGGAAACTGGGAGGAGGGATTGTGTGGAGCAGGGGTGATACATAGTCATAATGACATTCCTTTCTCAGAGAATCAAGGTCACCTGCACCTGGAGGGCTGGAACTGGGAGGCATCTCCAGTTGGGATGGTGCTTTGGTTGGACCATGTGATGGAGATGTGGGTGATAGGCAGGGACTTCTCGGAGTCCTCTTTCGTTGGGGGTGTAACTTAGAACCCTGACATTAACTCGAATCTCTTTTAAAAAATTCAACCAGCTCTCCTGAACTCCAGGGTGCTGTTGGGGGTTCTGAGTTTTGACTGTAGACCCAAAACCAGGCAGCACGAAGACTCAGGGAAGATGGAGGAAGACAAGAAAGCCATGGAGGGAGCCACAAGAGCTGGTTTAGCAATTTATGTTGAGACCATGTACTCCCGTTCCCAAACCATGGTGGAAGAAGAAGAAGAAGATGAGGAGAGGGAGTGCCAGCTGGGTGCCTGGCCCAAAAAGCTGGCATCTGAGCGAGTCACGCAACCAGACTGGACCCTGTGGGGTAAAGCTATGGGAGCCATGCCATTCCAGGAGATGGTGGCCGGGGCAGTGCTGTTGGAACCAGAGATGAGTCCACTCATCCCAACCCTCGAATGGAGAATACCGGGGCAAATGTACTATGAGCACTTCCCATTGCCGCCGTGGAGCCAGCAACCAGTCGGTCTCCTGGAGCAGTTTGGCCAGCTCAATGTGAGTAGCCTCGCTCAACCCCTTGGGACCGAGCAGCCCAGATGGACCCTTGCTCAGCCTAGGTTCACCTTCCTGGGCCAGGAAGCTGCAGTGCCACTGACCAGGATGTCTACCTCCTTTCACTCAGCACGGAGTGGTTTGTTCCCTAGCCTCACACATTGGGCCTGACCTTTTGGGATGATGGTCATCATGGGATTGGGGTTGACCCAGCAACAAAGCTTGCTCAACCAGCCCACCCAGGTGCTACAGGGGCCACAGCAAGGACTCTGGGGACCAAGTACTCCACCCCAGTAACTGGACTTCAGACTACCTCCAGCATTCCAGATCCCTCCTGGATGGGCATTGTACCCCGGCCAAGGGTGGGTGCAATATCAGTGGACACCTGCACCGATTCTGCAGCCGATGCCCATCCATCAACTGGTCACTTCCAGCCACCAGTTATAGCTCTGCAACTGGTACCAGCCCAGCCACCACTGCAGCTTCAATCACTGTTCACAATAGATTCCAGCCCAACAGCTTGTGGCAGCCCAGTGCACCAGCAACCCACACAGGCCCAGAAAATGGTCCTGCCAGCCGCTCCCCCCACACAGTTCAGAGTGACATTTGACGGGATTCCAGGGAAGCTAGCCTATTTCCTCAACCGAGTCTGGCTTACATCGACTAATATGGAAATCAATATCCATCAGATCAGGAATTGATTTCCGTGATGACAGATAGGATGAAGGAAATTGAGGTAGCAGAGTGGATAGCAGAACCTCATGACAAGGAAGCTCCTGAGCTGGAAGATGCCGATGAATTCATCCAATTGATGCTGGGTTGGTTTGAAGTCATGGCACACTGAGTGGAAGCTGAGGCCCAGATTTAGGCGCTGAAGCCAGCTGGCAGCCCCCCCTGCCCCCGCCCAAGGAACTAATTTGGGAGTTTGAAGACTAGTTGGGAAGCTGAGGGACTGTCCGCAATGGCTCCTCATCCATCACTTCAAGGATGCTCTCAACCCAGACCTTAGGCAAGCCTGTGGCATCAGAGGGGTTCCAGAACACATACAAGTATGGTACAGCACAGCTGTGACCATAGATCTGGAAATCCACCTGAATAGAAAACCATTGATGGGACACTAATTGGTGGGGGGCCTGCCACACTAGTCCCCGAACTTGTCAGAATGGAAACAGATCGTCATTGAGAATAAAAATGTTTTTCCACCGAACTGGTAGTAATGCTGGTAGCAACCCACCCTGATGTGGGTGCTGGGCAGGGACTTGGACTTTTGGGTGAGGAAAATCTGGAAGCTTTCAGATTCGAGTTTTCCCAGATGTGCCAACATGACATCTCTAATAAAATAGAACTTTGAGGAATGTCTAGCCTTGGAGTCTTCTTTCATTGGGGGTGTTACTTGGGACCCTGGCACTACCGTGGCTAAGTGGCACAGTCACATGATATTCTGTTTTACGACCATGTCACTTAGTGATGGAAATTCACCCAATTGCCATAATTAAACAAGGACTGCCTATATGCCAAATCACTTATTTATCTACTTATTATCCACTTATCCCGTGGTCAGGTGATCCCCATCTGCGATCTTCACTGCTGGCTTCCAACAAGCAAAGTCAATGGGGAAGCCAGTAGGAAGTGGCAAGTGGGGATTATGTGACTTCCTACCTAATGATGGAACTCTGTAGAGATTCTCAGTCATCCAGGTCAGTGGTGAAATTCAAAATTTTTATTACCGGTTCTGTGGGTGTGGCTTTGTGAGAATGGCTTGGTGGGCGTGGCAGAGGGATACTGGGAAATCTCCATTCCCACCCTACTCTGGGGGAAGCCAGAGGTGGCATTTTCTGGTTCTCCGAACTACCCAAAATTTCCACTACCGGTTCTCCAGAACCTCAGAACCTGCTGGATTTCACCCCTGATCCAGGTCATGGTTTTTCCCAAAGGTGCTTTTTTTAGGAGGCAACTGGATTTTCTTGTATTTTCCTTTTGAAGATGTTTTGCTTCTGATCCAAGCTCCGAGAGGATAGTGGGGAATGGAAAGATTTATATTCCTTGCAGACTCAGGGGGATGTGCTGTGAAGCAGCAAGGAAGGACAAAACTAGTCACTACAGTTCTGCATCCTTTCAGAGGGTCGTTGAAGCCCTTGGAGGTTTATCTGTGTCCTGAGGGTCACCAGAGTAGTGTTCCTGGTTCTTGGAGTCAAAGGGTGTTCATCCCAAATTGTATAACTAAAGTAGCTAATGATGTGATGCCAGAACTGGTGTCGATAAGCATCCCAGTCACATGATGCTGTGGCTTATTTCGGTCCCAATTACTACAGTTGAGCCAGGACTGCCTGTATGCCAAATCTATTCACTTATCACAGTATTTGCAGACTACCAAATCGAGCCACCTTGCACACCACCTGCAGATGTTTGTCCTTTTTTTTATTCCTGGTTTAGAGAAAAAAATGAAGGCCAAAGCCAAAGAACTAGAGGATGAGGTCCTGAGGCAGGAAATGAAAATGCTCCAACAGAAGGTGGAGGACCAGAAACAGAGTAATGAGATGAACCAACAGAAGCTAATGGAGAAGATGGAGGAAGAAAGGAAACAGATAACGGAAGAGTGTGAGAAGATGATGCAAAGCAAACTCAAGGTAGCACTATTATCTCAGCAATGGTTTGTTGTAATTAGGCAGACGTGTATTAACAAATATGCAGACTTTCAAAACAGAAAAGCAATGGATTTAGAACACGTTTGTATACCACAAGTGCTTCTTTCTTTATTTTTGTCACATTCTCTTCACTTCATGTCATTTTGATAACGTTGGAATACATTTATTTGCATGGGGTACATTTTAAAGTCAGTGAGACTTTATTAAAAAAAAAAGGAAATTGTACCATCAGTGGAAGAGGGAGCATCTGAAAGCTTTCTAGTGCTCAGGGGGATGTGCTGTGAAACAGCAAGGAAGAACAAAACTAGTCACAACAGTTCATAGCACTTACAGAGTTACACTAGTAGTAAAGAAAGTCAAGGAACAGAAAGTCAAAGAAATGTTGTGCTTAATTATTGTTGTAAGTCGAGGACTAGATTCAAGATTTCAAGATTTAATGAATTTGTATGCTGCCCAATCCCGAAGGACTCTGGGCGGCTTACATAAAAACAATTTAAAAATACTAAAAAATTTAAAATACAAAGATAAAGCAAGTTAAAAGAACACAACATACACTCAATTCTTAGTGGGGCTGGAACTCAATCAAGAATCAACAGCCCCAGGCCTGCCAGAACAGCCAGGTCTTGGTAGACTTTCGGAAGGCTGAGAGAGTGGGAAGGGTCCGGATCTCAGGGGGTAGATCATTCCATAGGGCCAGGTCAGCTACAGAGAAGGCTCTCCCCCGAGGAGCTGCCAGTCGACATTGTGTGGTCGATGGCACCCGGAGAAGGCCCATCCTGTGAGATCTTATCGGACTCTGGGAGGTATGTGGCAGGAGGCGGTCACGGAGATATCCAGTTCCTAGGCCATGTAGGGCTTTAAAGGTGATAACCAGCACCTTGAAGCGCGTTCGGAGACCAATAGGGAGCCAGTGCAGCTAGCGGGGATAGGTGTGACATGGGTGTACCTCGGTACACCCAGTATCGCTCACGCGGCTGCATTCTGGACCAATTGTAGTCTCCGAACACTTTTCAGGGGCAGCCCCATGTAGAGCATGTTACAGTAGTTGAGTCTTGAGGTGACGAGGGCATGAGTGACCATTTGGAGTGCCTCCCGGTCGAGATAGGGCTGCAACTGGTGCACCAGGCGAACCTGGGCAAAAGCTCCCCTGGTCACAGCCAACAAATGGTGTTCTAGTGTCAGCTGCAGATCCAGGAGAACACCCAAGTTGCGGGCCCTCTCTGAGGGGTGTAAGACTTCACACCCCCAGGTTTAGAGACGGAACATCTGGACTTTCTTTGGGGGGCAACATCCATAGCCACTCGGTCTTGTCAGGGTTGAGTGCAAGCTTGTTCATTCCCATCCAGACCCTGACAGCTTCCAGGCACTGGCACATCACTTCCACCGCTTCACTGAGTTGGCACGGGGCAGACAGATACAGCTGGGTATCGTCCGCATACTGATGGTATTTAATCCCGTGCCGGCGAATGATCTCACCCAGCGGCTTCATGTAGATATTAAATAGGAGGGGGGACAGGACCGAGCCCTGCGGCACCCCGTATTTAAGGGGCCTAGGGGTTGACCTCTGTCCTCCGATCAACACCGACTAATTGTATTGACGGTGAAGATATTGAAGTGGTGAATAGCTTCTGCCTTTTAGGGACCAACCATCAACAATTTAAAAAAAAACCAGCATTCAAGAAACATGCTGTAACGCAGGGGTGTCAAACTCAATGTCATATTGATGGCCGCATCAGAGCTGTGGTTGACCTCTGGGGGCCGGGTGGGCGTGGCTCAATGGGTGGGCATGGCCAGCTTGGTGCCACTCACTGGGTGTGGCCGACTGGGTGGGTGTGGCCAGCTTGACACCATTCCCCAAACTGCTGGCATATTTCCCCTTTGCATTGGGTAGACTGGATCGAAGCCACGCTGGCCTGATCTTTCCTCTTTGCATTGGGTAGATCAGGCCGAAGGGAGGCGGGTTGGCTCCTTCCATTTTCCAGGACTACCCTATGGGGCAAATCTGACCACATCACAGGCCAAATCCGGCCCACGGGCCTTGTGTTTGACACCCCTGCCATAACGGATCAGTCGGTGGAAGAGGAACAGCAAAGACCTTGGAAAATATGTTTCTGTACCTACAAAATTCAGAATTGTGTATTTATATTCATTTGATGCCTCATTTCCATTGACCTCACACAGGCCTCTAAAGGACTGGATGTGGCCCAGGAAGGAGGGGGTAAAATAGCCAAATCTATTGTTGAACCTGGTCTGCAAAGCTAGTTGCATGTCTCCTTTCATTCTAATAATGATGCTTGCTCTGCCTGCAGGAACAGAAGGCTTTGTTGGAAGAGGGTTTCCGCAAGGAATCGGACCAACTGAGAGAGGAAACCAAGCAGCTCAAAACCAAAAAGGAAGCTGTGGAATCATCAAGTTGGACCGACTCAGCTCTTGACTTGTTGAAAAAGGCAGCCCATATTGTATGGCCGATAGCTCTTTCGTATTTTCTAAAAGGATTTAAGCCTTTCTAATCTAAAACTTCTGCTTGGATTTTTTAAAGGCATGTCCCCGCTTTAAGAGTTGTATAACTTTTCAGGTGTCAGGTTTTTTTTTTTTTTTAAAGAAATGAGAAACTCAAAGTGGTCTGGCAGAAGAAAAACAAGATAATTAGGGCAATAAATAGTATTTTCTAAATCAATTTTCCAGACAATTTTATTTCAAATGAAATTTCTCTCCCAGAAAGTGCCTCTACTTCCTAGAAGGGACCTGGCTGCGCTCATGATACAGTTATTTTAGATTCATTACGTAGATTTAAACTCATGGCGTGCAAAATCATTCTCAGACCTTAGGGATTTCTTTAAGAAGGCTGAGATTCATGTCATTGGAGGATTTTTGAAATAGCTAATGAATGCCAGTAGGTGGTTGCGTCTTTAAGTAAGAGCCCCAATTGGCATAGCTTTAAACACTTTTGGAAAACCAAGGAGCGTGATTATTAGCAAGCAAGTGGCAACAAGCAATAAAGTTTCCATATTGAGGGTGACCATCCCAGCTCAATATTAACATTTTACAGCCCTTGCCTTCTGCAGTGTGAAGTCCACATAAGTTGGTTTCCTTAGTTTTTAAATTCCTGCTTTGCATTACGGAACAAGGTAAAAGGAAAACACCCATTTCAAAAGTGATTCAGTTATTTATCAAAGCAAGCCAGGCTTTTTTCAGGCTTCTGCATGGATTTTTTTAAAAAAAGATATCCCCTCTTTAAGAGTTGTGTAACCTTTCAGGAGTCAGTTTAAAAAAAAAGCAAAAACAAATCAGAAACTCAAAGTGGGCTGGAAGAGTAAAACAAGATAATTAGGACAAAGTCCCAGACATTTGCAATAAACTCACAAATCATCTTGGGTTGGGTTGCCCAAGAATCATTTAGAATATAGATAAGAGATAGAACATGCTCAGATGATGATCCAGCCCCAGATCCCCCCCAAGAGATTTATGTTTTCTGGCCATAACTCTGAATTAAGTTGTTCCTTTTAAGCAGAGGTGGGAAGCCTCCAGATTTGGAGGTCACCAACATGTAGCAGTTCATTTCTTGGAGGCTGGGTGGGGAATATTATATTTATAATGAATAAATATATTATTGATATTGAGAGAGTGGAATTTGCTCCTTGTTTATATACTAGTGGCTGGCTTTGTCAGTGATGGTGGCTCCACTCCCTTCTAGCACCGATGCTGTTACCTAGTTGGGTAATGAAACGTCTGCAAGAAAATCAAGCTCAGGGAGCACCAAGGACCCCACAAGTTGTAGGTTGTTGGTGCAAACCCCACTGAGCTCCTGGCTTTCAACAAGTGTACAGAACCCTGTACCAATAACACACTTAAACATCTAATGAGATTCAATAAGTCAAATCATCTCCTTTCCGGCCTTTCCCCCATGTTATGGGGTGACAAGCAAGTGGCACCTCCTGCCCAACTCTCAGAAATTTTTTTGGGAAGATTATATTTACTCACATATTTAATCGGCTTTTCACGCACCTAAACTAGGGAGTGACCCTAACAGTTTGAGAACATGTATTTTCTTAACAGGGATGTTATTATCCACTATTAATATCAGTACTATTTTTTTAATATTATGACCTAATAAAGTTCTGTTCTGTTCTATTCTATTCAAGATTCTTTATTCTATTCTGTTCTGTTCTATTCTATTCAAGATTCTTTATTCTATTCTATTTTATTCCATTCCGTACCATTTTCTATTCTGTTCTGTTCTATTTTATTCTATTCTATTCTATTCAAGATTCTTTATTCTATTCTATTCTATTCTATTCCATTCCATTTTCTATTCTGTTCCATTCCACTCCACTTCACACCACTCTACTCTGCTTTCTACTCCACTGAACTCAATATTCTATTCTATTCTATTCTATTCTATATACTCTATACTCTATACTCAATACTCTACTTTCTACTCTTCTCTACTGTACTCTAAATTCTATTCTATTCCATTCCATTCCATTCCATTCCAACTCTCAGAAAATGTCAGAGGTTGATGCTGCTGAACCCACCTTCCCTCCTTGCGGCTTCAAGCTGTACCCTTTTAAAAAGTATAGAGGGCTCAGGTGCAATATTGGAGGGGATCCCTAAAATATCTGGCCCAAGTTAACATGTTGCACGACGAAGCAACGCAAGCGACTCCAGGCATCTCTATATAAAGTTGCTCGTGTCTATTATATTCACACTTACGAATGGCACACACATGGATGCAAAAAACCCCATAAAAAACCCCTAGGCATGCAAACCAGAGAGAGAGAGAGAGAAAAAAAATAACGGGGTTGGGGACGGAGAGGTTCAGCCGACCTTCCCCCTCCTCTCTGCACCCCTCCCCTCCCCAGCCAGAGCTCTATCGCCGTAGTTCGCACGAGGAGAGGTTTTCGGGCTGGGTCCCGCCTGTCCCTTTGACCCGCCTGCCCGAGAAAGCGGCTGCTTTGGATTTCTGCCGCCGATTCTTGAGAAGAGCGCCGAGGCGAGCGCAGGTGGAGCGAAGAGAGCCGGCGGGCGATCCCCTGATTTCCTTTGCAAAGTCGGTATAAAAGGGGGGAGCAGGCAGGGAGGAGAGGGGGGCGACGCTTTCCCCCTCCCAGCTCCAGTCCTTCGCCCACGCTTTCTGGCCTCGGGGGTCTTCCGGAGGGGCTGCGAGGGTCCCCCCTGCTGGTTTCTAGCCGAGCAATTGCGGGGGATCCGGGAAATAAGGACGCCCCCTGGAAATTGGGGTGGGGGAATGAAGGGCTGGTGGGAGGGTCCGTTGGGGGCCAGACGGTTGCTGCCCATGGCGGGGAGGGGGAGGCGGGGGGGGGGCTCCTGGGCAGAAATGCTTTTGGGGAAGCCGCTGGGAAAGTGGTCCCGGGGAGTTGGGGAACAGAGAGAGTTTCTACCCATCGGGCAGTCGGAGGCGGTGCGGGGCTCTCCGGAGAAGCTGCGGGGAAGGTTGTCCCGTTTTGGGCGTGGGACCCTGGGGCCCATCACTCCTTTCGGACAGGGTTTACCACCAGAGTCTGCCTTGGCCCTGAAAACCTTCGGGGGGGGGGGAGAGATGGCTTGAGAAGGGATCCGGGATTACAAAGCCCATGTGCTCACTGACCTCGGGTGGGCTTGATGTCACCTGAAGGCCCTGAACTTGGGGGAAGGGTCTTTTATAGTCCTTCTTTGGGAAGAAAGTTCTTGCAGCTGCCATATCCTCTCTGCAGCTACATCTCCTCCAAAGCCAGGATGGAGGCTCCGGTGTGCCTGATTGAGAACAGGAAAAATCGCCTCCATGTTTCTCCGGAGGCCCTTCGGTTGCTCTTAGAAATCCGGCGGCCGGTGGTGGTGGTGGTGGTGGTGTCCATCGTGGGACTGTATCGCACGGGCAAGTCCTACCTGATGAACAAGCTGGCTGGCAAAAATTCAGGTGAGAAGGACAGAGATGAGCCAGGGCGATATCCACAAGGTGAAACCCCTGGATGGGAAAAGGAACACCCCAATTCTGGGGTTCTCTGCTCCAGTAGAGAGGTTGTAGATGGAGCCCAGGACTTTCCTTCTCCAAAATGCCCAATGTAAATGATCCAGTGATAAGCGATCCCTTGGAATAATGTGATCTTGCAGAAGATTAGCATCATTTATGATATTAGGATTGACAGTAAGTAAGAAAGCACCAGGAGGCAAGGTGAGAAGCAATGGAGGGGAACTAATCGAGGAGAGAAACTCTTAAGGAGAAATTTCCTAATGGTGAAAACAATTAACCAGTGGGAAAGCTTTCCTTCAGAAATTGTGGATCCTCCATCACTGGAGGCTTTTAAGAAAAGACCGGACAGCCACTTGTCTGGAATGATTGGGTCTCCTGCTTGAACAGGGGGTTAGACTAGAAGACCTCCAAGGTCCCTTTCAGCTCTGCTATTCTGTTTTGTTGTTATTACATGATAGCAATAGCACTTAGACTTATGTATCACTTCATAGTGCTTGACAGCCCCCTCTAAGCGGTTTACAAAGTCATAATATTGCCCCCAACAATCTGGGTCCTCATTTTAACAACCTCGGACGGTTGGAAGGATGTTGGCCTCATGGAACAAACCAGTCAGAAAAAATGACCCAATGAGTCCATTGTTGTGGGAAACTACCCCATAATTGGCTGGGTGAAATTAGCTGGGATCAATAGGATAGGATAGAATATCTATCTGGATCAAAGGATCCCAGTGAACATTTGCCAAGAGCCATATGGAAAAAACAGTCCTGGGAAAGCTTTTAGATAAGGAAGCCGAATTCATTTCGAGTGTCTATGTGAATAGCAATACACAGATACACACAGAGATGAGAGGCCTCTATTATCTGAGATATAAACACACAGAATTAGCCTTGCATCCTTTTGTCGCCTCATGTAACAAATCAGTCATTCCCATATGCCTAGGCTGAAATGTAGCACTCTATGTGATTTACAATTCCATACTTCCTAACTTCCCCTTATCAAAGAGTACCCTTTGTCCCTCCTCCCTGCCTTTCTGCCAGAATGTGTAATCAAGAAGTGATTTGTAACATACTATGAGATCCTTTGTTTGTATTAAACTGCTGACTAGCTTTCTTTGAACTTTCCTAATAAAAAGTGTTCTGGTTTAGCCAGAAGACGCCATTTTCACCCAGTCTGCAGTGTGCGTGTGTGTCTCATTGCCAAAGCAGCCTAGGAATTAGAAATTCGTGGAATGGTCCATCGGATTGTGAGTATGCTTGTATCATCAATGCAAGCTCACTCTCACAAGTGGTGACCTCCGACGTGATCCATTTCACAACGCCAGGAATCAGTCGAGGTGCGACGCAGGGAGGCCCGGACAGGTCGGACGGACTTTCAGCGTGCCCAATATCCCCATCTCTTACCCAGCGCACTTTACGTAAGTATGGGGAAAGATTTGTCTAAGGGGCGGGCGGCCCACCTTAAGGAAACAGGACCCCTGTCCAGAGAGCAGAAGGCTCACCTTAAGGAGATTGGACAGATAATTGGAGCTCACAAAATTATATTAAAAGATAATACTGAAATTCCCACAAAAAAAGACATTAAAGAATTAATGAGATACATTTGGCAATACTGCCCGTGTTACCCAACATTTGGATCTCTTAATATAGACACATGGGAGAAAATAGGCTCCTATTTACACGAGGAGCCCAGAGCACCTGCAATCATATTAATCAGCTGTAAAGCTGTTTTAACTGCTCTCTGTCTTCATCACGGAGACACATTCACGCTTTCCAAAAAGCAGGCAGATGAATTAGCATCTCTAAACCCCACTGCCCCTCCCAAGTATGAGGAAATAACAACAAAGGCTGTAGGGGGAGAGAAAAGGGAAAGCAAAGAGGAGATTTTAAAGCAAACTCCTCAGGAAGAAAAATCCAACACCCCAGAAAAATCTGATATCCCTCCTAAATATGAAGAAGTAACAACAGAGATTGTAAAAAAGGTAAAAGAGGAAATCACATCAGAGATTGTAGAAAAGATAAAAGAAGAAATCAAACAACAGGCTCCTCAGGAAGAAAAATCTAATATTTATCCAGTTTTAAAAAGTACTGAGTGCTCACTCGGTCCCCTCACTGCAGGAATGCAAAAAAAGAGAAGTGGGGACGATGTGAAGTTGGACGACCTGAAAATGTTAGCCACCTTTCCTGTTGATTTTACAGGACAAAACCCTGTATTCACCCCCTTGCCACATAATATTTTAAAAGATTTAAAATCAGCCATAACAACTTATGGATTATTGTCTCCATATGTGCAAGGTTTATTGCAGAGTTTGTCTGAAAATTATGTTTTATTGCCAAATGAATGGTACTCAGTAGCAAAAATACTTTCCACTTGGCAGATCGTCACGGAATGTTTAAAAACTCATGAACAAGCCGTGATGGGGGGAACAGACACCCCCCTGCTATATTTGAAAATCTCTTTGCTAAATTCACACTCTCACTCTGAATCCAAGGCTTTCTTTTCCCTTGTATGTATGCCTTTAAAGCTTCTCAACGTTACGCTTCTGCCTGTTTCACAGTCGGGAGATTAATTTTGGGGCATTCGGCCAGCCCCACACAAAAGGCTGTCTTTTATCTTCCTTCTCATTTCAATCTCTTGGCAAGTGAATCTGCCAGGCTTTTCCTATTTTCCTCCGGTGATCCCGGCTATCTTTCTTCTATTACCCCCCACGATGTCCCTCTTATGATGTCTCTCCTAGTCTTTCCTCATCGTAATATCATGTCTCAAGGAGTTCTTGCTTACTGATTCTTCTGATTTCTCTTCTGATTGCTTCAAGCACATTTTTATGCCTGAGCACCTGAAACTTTTTCACAGATGTTTCATTTCTCAGAAACCTGCACTCTTTGCAGCTCTAATTATAAAAGCCCGTGTCAGATCTGAATTGGAATGGAAAAAAATGTTTTTGTGCGTCCATGAATGTGTGCCTAAGTTTTTGTGCACCCTCAAGGTAATTGTAGATAAGATATCTTCAATCCAAAAGACAGGGATTTTAAAGTGTTCAATTTTATAACAAATTTGCTGATTTTCTGGCCACCATCAGATGAAAATTGTTGCAGTTGTAATAGTTGTCTTTTAAAAGAAAAGTAGAGCCCAAGCCCCACTCAGATGCAAATGATGTGTTAATAAAATTTCTATATATCTTGCTCTTTAAAACTATGCCAGCGTTCAGCTGGGAGAGCTAAGAGTTTGGACATAACCCTGGCTAATGCAAACAATGTGGACAAACATCTCTATACATTGTCTCTATAAATCTTGACCTTTAAAAATATGCCAGCGCTGCTGGGAGATCAAGATAGAAATGGAACATCCCAGGTTCAATAATTAAGGCACGTATCCGACCGGTTGTTTTAAAATTGCATGTTAATTTGTGGGGGAGAGATTTGTTGTCTCAGTTTGGGGCAACCTTAACTTTGGAGTAAAAGTAGAGAAAGAGTGATAAAAGAGTGAGAGAGGTAGAGAGAAAAAAGGAAAGTGAATAGAGGTAAAGAGAAAGAGGAGAATTGACTAAAATTGATGTTTGAAGTTTGTAAATGGGCTTTGGTTTGAGGCTGTGAGGGTAAGAAGAGTAGTTAGGATTTAAACTGCTCTCTGAAATTCCTCGCTGTTTGAAGAATGCATGACAAAGGATTTTGCATGTGAAGTTAATTTACACAAGCAGTTTGATTGCAGTGTTAAATGGTAAAAGTTGGTACGCACGTACTTTGATTTCCTTTATATAAAGAAACAGTAAGTTGCAAAGTTGTTTAATGGTATGTGTGTATGCTTGTGTGTTATCATTTCCAAGCTTGTTTAGAGGAGGCAGAGTGAGAACAAAGGAGAGATTGTGAGAGGTTAGCCCAGCCATTTCCCCCCCTTCCTTTCCCCCTGAGTCATTCCTTGGAAGGAAACAGGAGAAGGGGGGAGAGAAAGAGATGTGTGTGAGTGACTGCTTTCAGACCTAGAGGGAGAGAGACATTGAGAAAATAGAGCTCATTGGCTTACGTATAGCTTTTTGAACTGATGGTAATGAATGTTTTGTATTAAAAATAAATGAAATGGACCCTCTAATGAAGCTTACATTAAAAAATAATGACCCAATTTGGATTGAACAGTGGCCCCTCCCTATTGTTAAATTAGAAGCCTTAAAAGAAATTGTGCAACAGTTGTTATTAGATAAAAAAATAGAATTGTCAAATAGCCCTTATAATACTCCTGTATTTTTAATTAAGAAAAAATCAGGGAAGTGGAGAATGCTTCAAGATTTAAGAAAGATAAATGAAGTGATTTGTCCCATGGGACCCCTGCAATGCGGATTACCAAATCCTAATATCATTCCTCAGAATTATGAATTAACAGTTATTGATTTAAAAGATGCCTTCTTCTCAATACCTTTGCATAAAAAGGACAGAGTATTATTTGCATTTACAATTCCTGTACTAAATTATAGTGAGCCAACAGTAAGGTATCAGTGGAAAGTTTTACCCCAGGGAATGCTAAATAGCCCAACGCTTTGTCAATATTACATTAATAATATTTTAAAACATTTTAGAGCCAAGTATAAAGGTATCCTATTTTACCACTACATGGATGATATCTTGCTAGCAATAGAAAAGAATACACAAAATACATATCCACAGGTTATGAAAGAGATCATACAAGGATTTAATGATAAAGGATTTAAAATTGCTTCAGAAAAAATTCAAACTATGCCACCATATTTATATTTGGGACATAGAATCATGACATCTCATGCCTCACCAGTAATTCCAAAACTACCTGAAATGGATAAATGTAGTTTGGTGTAGTTACAACAATATTTGGGTTCAATTAACTGGGCACGTCCCTACATGGGATTAACTACGAGTCAATTACAACCCTTATTTGCATTGCTGGCAGGAGGAAAAGAGCCTGCTGCTATACTAACCATAGGGGACAAAGAAAAACTGTGTATTCAGGTGATTGAAGCAGCTCTAGCAAAGACTTGGGTGGACAGGATGGTTTCACACGTTCCTATCTCAGCTGCTATTTTCAATACCAAAAACTTGCCCACAGGGTGTTTGCTGCAAATACAACAGAACAAAGTGTTAGTGATTGAATGGATACACTTAGCAAACAGCCCGGGGAGAACAGTTTCAACAAAACCTCTATTGTTATCCCAGATAATTATAAAGTTAAGAGAGAGAGCTCGAGCTGCACTGGGAACGGATCCAGAAACTTTTTACGTTCCTTACCCACTACCTTGGTGGGAAAAATATTTTCAAATATCAGATGCACTTCAATTGGCCTTAAGTGACTATTTAGGGACAATTAAATACCACTATCCCACAGATTATAGGTTTTTGTTACTGAATCTACAACATCTACAATTGACTTCCTTACAAAGTAAATTGCCAATTAAAAATGCAGTTACAGTTTTTGCTGACGGAACTAAGAACAGGGGTGCGTGTGTGTATCAAATCTCAGGACAGTGGGTGACTTACCACACGCACCCTCAGAGTTCAGCACAGCGTTCTGAGTTGGCTGCCTCCATATTAGCATTTGAGAAATTAAAAGATCAAGCATTTAATTTAATTGTGGATTCATTGTATGTTTACCAAGTGATTAATAACTTGTTTGATGCCTATCTTTCACCAGCCCTAGATAAGCAATTGTTAGATATGTTTTTACAGTTACAGCAATTAATTGTTGATAGAAAATTTCAATATTTTGTGGCTCATATTAGGAGTCACCAGTCACTTCCTGGTATGCTAACAGAGGGAAATGATTATGCAGACAAAGCCGCTAGGGAAAGTTTTGTTGGATTTGCAACTCCATGGGAAAGCCATGAGTATTTTCATCAAAATGCAAAAGCCTTGATGAAGATGTTTGGAATTTCAAAAACTGAGGCTGTAGCGATTATCCAGCAGTGCTCAACCTGTAGCAGGCAAGGTAACGCAATTCCCATGGGAGTTAACCCCCGAGGAATTAAACGATGTGAGATATGGCAAATGGATATCACTCAATATTCTTCTTTCGCACCCTGGAAATATATTCATGTCACAGTGGATACCTTTTCAGGTTTTATTTTTGCAAGCCCACAACGGGGGGAGACAACCAAACAAGTGATCAACCATTGTATGCGCTCTTTTTCAGTTTTAGGAAGCCCTCTGGAGATTAAAACAGATAATGGACCCGCATACAGTAGCGCTGCATTCGCTACCTTTTGTGATCAATGGAAAATTGTCCATAAATTTGGCATCCCATACAATTCCCAAGGACAAGGAATTGTAGAAAGAGCAAATTTAACACTAAAAATGATGCTTGATAAACAGCAAGGCCCCTTTAAGATAGGGCTGCCTGAAATCCAAAACCGTTTGAGTAAAGCCTTATAGACACAGAATTTTTTAAATCTTACAGGCTCACCCATAGCTTCCACAGCTGGGGAAAGACATTTTCAGAATAGTGTAGTTTCTCCCCGCCCTCTTGTTTATTACAGACAATTACCAGACCCTCAGTGGAAGGGCCCAGTGGAGCTCGTCACCTGGGGACGTGGATACGCTGCCGTGCAACTCCCGGACAGAGTGTTGTGGGTTCCTGGAAGATGCATACGACCGTTTCATGAGAAATCAGTGAAAACAGATGATAAAAAGGATCCCGAAGCAAGCCTGTCACTTTTGTTTCAAGCAACAGACGACTAAAATTCCTATTGCAACCAATGTGCTGGTTCTGCCCGTGCCCCTGCGAAGCCTGTTGCTGTTCTCATTGTCATTACTGTGTGCTTTGCACTCACTGCAAAATCCCGTGTGACATTGTGATAATTGAACAGTATCTTGAGGAATATTTTTCCTATACCAATCCTTCTCACACTGAACTCCGTATCACACCAACAGTACAACAAGCTATTGACAATCCTTTTTATAACCATTATCACCAAGGATCTCTTGACCCCTCTTTTGATATCTAGTACTCAAAATGAAAATCCGTCCGGAGCAAGTCATTGGCCGTCCTTATGTCCCAAGAGTACGTCAGCCCCGATGCCCACTTTTCAGAGGACCGTCGCCTGGACAGGAAATGGGATTTTGGGATTTTTGGGCTCTTCCGATGTCTTGTAAGCATTTTCTGTTACACCTTTTGCTAATGATGTTGGGAATGGGAATTGTGCTTTTAATTACATGGGGGGCATGTGAATATGAACGCAAAAATAAGAAGGGAATAGTGGAGGATATTCAAGAAATTCCTTTCACACACAACCGCTCAAAAAGAGCGATCATTCCATACTCCAATGGGAAAAACTGCAATTCTCAAGGGATATGCATCTACCCTCACAATACATACGGAGAAGCCAATACACAAGTTACCTTAACTTGTTATTTGGAAAATTCAAAAGCACCGTGTTTAATTACATGGCAATTTTTGCCTGCAAAATACAAAAAGGCATCCCAAAATGTGAGAGGTATTTCACACCCGAAAGAGAATGGCTGCTCTTCACATATTAGAATAAAAATCACAGAAAATTCTATAGGTTGGTATCGATGCACACAATACCAAAAAGGGTTGCCTAATACAATGATAAAAACAGAAGTAACTTCAAGAGCAAGTATAAAATTTCCCCCAGTTAGTGAGTGGTTCTTAACATTATTGAGTTATCAACAAGAGATAGGAGGAGACAGCTTTCACCACCTAACAAAAAGAGAGATAAAAGAGGACATTTGCACAGCCTGTTTACAAAAAACCAAACAAGGCACAAAAATTTCCATGACCTTAATATATTATACTATGAAACCTGAATGCAATGGAACTTTAATACCACCATGCACACATAATAATACACAATACAATCAGTGCTATACACCAAATGGAATACAATGTTATGAACCAAAAGCGGTAGGACCTATAACAAGTAGCATCTATGTTTATGGCTATAAAGGAGGATCTAGTTTAAAACATCAATTTCTTACAGCACAAAATTATCAGGGTACATAGCCCATAATGTTTCAAAGGGAATGGCACCTGTCATTGTTTGTTTTGATACATGTTTAGCAATTGCTATAGGCAAGGAACAGGATCCGCAGGGGTAACCTGTGGAGGACAGTCGTGGGAACAATCATATATCCAAAACCATAGATATTTATTCACTCGCTCAACACTCTCAGCACATGGAGGCTATACCCAACCGAGTGTATATTGGTATACAAGTGGCTATGGACCTAATAATTTTGATCTTTCTATTACTCCAGTCACTACTGATTGTCAATCCCATCACTGCACACCACTCTGCCTTTCTGCGCAGGTAGCAGGTACTTTAGGTACCCGATACTATCATTATGGTATTGGTATAGATAAAGCGGGAAAGGATCCTTATGGATACATCATTGTAAAGACTGAAGCAACAAAATTAACAAATCAACCTGTAAAGTTTTTTTGGAGTTATGAGCAGGAGATTGCTAAACTTAACGATCTACCTACACCTCCAAAAGCAAAAAATATGTTTATTAATTTGGCTCAAGAAGTTGCTACAGAACTTATGTTAAAAAATTGTTTTGTATGTGGAGGAACCACTATGGGAGATCGCTGGCCATGGCATGTACAAGAAGCAAACTATACTGAAATAGCACAATGGAAAGGGAACTTCACCTTTAATAACAACTTCAATGAAACCTGGCAAGTTACCTCTCATATAATAGGTCACATATGTTATACCAGAAATAAAAATAATCAAAAACACAGAAATAAACCTATGGGATTTTTAAAATGTTCTAATGAGTGGGAAAATAACACTTGGGTTTCACAAACTAATATGACCCAACCTGAAAACTCATTGCTGGAAGTAACTAAGTTACGAGGACTTTCAGACCCTGAAAATGATACTATTGTGTGGAATTCACCTGATGGGTTATATTGGATATGTGGTAATTTTGCCTATAATATGTTGCCCGCGGGGTGGTATGGGTCATGCATCTTGGGGGCGATTCAACCATCATTCTTCCTAATGCCTATAGAGAAAAAACAAAAATTGGGAGTCCCTGTATATGATACTCTTGAAAGACGTAAACGTACAATAGATCTCTCCAAAGGGATAAAAATAGGTAACTGGAAGGATGATGAGTGGCCCCCTGAGAGAATTATTGCATATTATGATCCTGCGACGTGGGCACAAGACGGTTCGTGGGGATATAGAACGCCGATATACATGATAAATCGCATTATTAGATTACAAGCTGTATTAGAAATAATTACAAATGAAACTGCATTGGCATTAACAAAGCTTGCAAAAGAAAGTGTATTGTCAAGAACCTATATTATGCAAAATCGTTTAGCCTTAGACTATTTGCTTGCTGCTGAAGGTGGAGTGTGTGGTAAATTTAATCTTAGTAATTATTGTATACAAATTGATGATTCTGGAATTGTAATAGAAAAAATAACTCAAACTATGATACAAACTGCACATGTTCCTGTACAAACTTGGAAAGGCATATTGGACACTGATGGTTGGTTAGGAGGTATTTTTAACAATTGGAAGCAAGGTTTATTTTTTATCGGAATGATATTTTTGGGATTAACTATGTTGCCATGCATAATACCATTATTGAGATCCACTATGCAAAGTATTGCGGACGCTGCTATCCAGAAGCATCACGCATTATTAATAAGTGTCAATACATCAGAATTAATAATCCCTGGATATCCAATGGAAGGGGGATTTGTGAGAAAGAAACAACCCATGGCAATTGCTTCCATTTAAAAAATAAAAAAGGAGATGTGGGAAACTACCCCATAATTGGCTGGGTGAAATTAGCTGGGATCAATAGGATAGGATAGAATATCTATCTGGATCAAAGGATCCCAGTGAACATTTGCCAAGAGCCATATGGAAAAAACAGTCCTGGGAAAGCTTTTAGATAAGGAAGCCGAATTCATTTCGAGTGTCTATGTGAATAGCAATACACAGATACACACAGAGATGAGAGGCCTCTATTATCTGAGATATAAACACACAGAATTAGCCTTGCATCCTTTTGTCGCCTCATGTAACAAATCAGTCATTCCCATATGCCTAGGCTGAAATGTAGCACTCTATGTGATTTACAATTCCATACTTCCTAACTTCCCCTTATCAAAGAGTACCCTTTGTCCCTCCTCCCTGCCTTTCTGCCAGAATGTGTAATCAAGAAGTGATTTGTAACATACTATGAGATCCTTTGTTTGTATTAAACTGCTGACTAGCTTTCTTTGAACTTTCCTAATAAAAAGTGTTCTGGTTTAGCCAGAAGACGCCATTTTCACCCAGTCTGCAGTGTGCGTGTGTGTCTCATTGCCAAAGCAGCCTAGGAATTAGAAATTCGTGGAATGGTCCATCGGATTGTGAGTATGCTTGTATCATCAATGCAAGCTCACTCTCACACATTGTCTTTATGGTAAAGCTACCTTGACAGAATCTGAAAGTACAATTCCCCACTCATCTCCTTTGCCACCAGAGAAACTGGGGAGAGTCTGAGCCTCTTGCCCCTCCCACTATCCATTAGCAGGTTGTGCTGTCTCTTATCTGATCCTTTTCTAGGAAGTGCCTCCTTGCCCTTCTCCCAAGGTCTTTCCCACACATCATTGCAGGAGATTTCAATTGCTGTTTTAATCAATACATATTTATAGTTCGTCTTCTAGCTTTTTTTAACTTCTCGGAATTTTCCACTCCTTTTCATTTGAGGGTTCTTGTTCTTTTTCTTATATTGCAAAATGAAATATTTTTGATAAGCTTTTTCATCTGGGAAATGGCACCCTTGTATAACTCCCAGTTTTAAGGGCTAAAAGACAGTTGAGCAACCATAAAAACTGGCTGTGAAAACCTGTGTCTTATTATTAACCGTAGCTCACATATTACAAGATGACCGATTGGGATCTGAACCATATCACATTTTTTTCTATTTGTAGGTTTCTCTTTGGGCTCCACAGTGCAAGCAAAAACGAAAGGAATCTGGATGTGGTGCGTTCCCTATCCGGACAGGCCTAACCAAACCCTTGTCTTGCTGGATACTGAGGGGTTAGGTGATGTGGAAAAGGTGATTTTGTGTTTGTATATTTCTTTGTTTTTTTTTTTTTTTTTTTTTTTTGTATATATATATTTTATTATGTTTTCATTCTATACAATCACATATTTACTGTGCTTGATCAGGGCATATAACATTGAGTAATAAACACGGCCTTCACTTATATAGAAAATGCCCTCTACAATACAAACCCAATATACCACCTTGGCCCACCATACACCCTCTTTCAACCCCCTCCAACTTTCATTCTTCCTTCTCACACACCCCTCTACGCCTACTTCCCCTCCCCTTCTTTCTAACCCTAACCCTATCACTCCCTCTAATCCATTCCCTCCCTCCCTTCTCCTCCTCCTCTTTCTCACCCTCTCCACCCTCCTTCTTCTTTCACTCGACTCTTTCCTTCGGTATATTTCTATTACCTTCCAGTATATTCGGTTTGTTCTATTTTCGCACTAACATTGAAAAGCCACAGTATACAAATGCAATCATGGAATTTAACACATATTGTATTTCCCCCCTCCCCCCTCCCCCTAAATCCCCACCTCCCTTCCCTCCCCCCGACTTCCCAAAGACCATACGTGGTATAACTTTTGGACAATCACAGTCTAAAATATCTCTACATTGAACTCAGCTCCTTGCTGTTACCCAAATTTTAAACAATTTAAATTGTTACTGATACTAAGCATAAGCTATCTGGAGTTTCTTAGTCCCATATTTACTTTTTATGTAATCAATCCATTTTTTCCAGTCTCGTTTATATCTCTCGTTTGAATGTTCTTTGAGATATGCTGAAATTTTGGCCATTTCGGCTAAGTTCATAACTTTCAAAGTCCATTCTTGAATTGTAGGTAAATCTTTCTTCTTCCAATACTGCGCCACCAAGAGTCTTGCTGCCGTTATTAAGTACAGAACCAAATTAGTCTCTGCTGCTGTAAAGTCAATACATATACCCAGTAAAAACAACTGGGGGGTGAATTTTATCCTTCTTTTGAAGATGTTTTGCAGGATCCACCATATTTTTATCCAAAATGCCTTGACATTACGACATGTCCACCATATATGAAAATATGTAGCATCACAAAAACCACATCTCCAACATTTAGGTTGAACATTTGGATACATAGAGGCAAGCTTTTTAGGATCTAGGTGCCATCTATAAAACATCTTATAAAAATTTTCTCTCAAGTTTTGTGCTTGTGTAAATTTCACATTTCTTACTCAGATTCTTTCCCATGTTTCAAGCATTATTGGTTCCTCGATATTCTGAGCCCATTTTATCATACAATCCTTAATCAGTTCCGTTTCAGAATCCATCTGTATTAGTACATTATATATCCTCTTTATATGCATTGAGCTTTGATCTCTTATTTGCTTAAACAAATTATCCTCATCTTTTACAAAGCCAATTTTATGATCTGTTTTCCACCTAGCCTGTAGTTGACCATACTGAAACCACGTTTGAACTACCTTCTCTTCTTTAAGTACCTCTAAAGATTTTAGTTGCATCACCACTCTTTCTGAGATAAGAAGTTGTCTATAGGTGGTTCTATCGTGTTTTTGTTCTACATTCATATTTTCAATTGCATGTCTAGGAATTGCCCACATGGGCACTTTATCATTTAATTTATGTTGATATTTTTTCCAAACCCGCAATAAAGCATTTCTTAAGATATGATTTTTAAATTTCTTATCCATTTTTTTGTTAAATAACAGGTAAGCATGCCAACCATATAACAAGTCATATCCCTCGATATTCAAAATTCTGTCATTAGTTAGATGAATCCAGTCACTAATTGCAGATAATGCCCCTGCGTCATAGTATAATTTTAGGTTAGGTAATTTCAATCCTCCTCTTTCACGTGCATCTTGCATTATTTTCATCTTTACCCTCGGCTTCTTTCCTGCCCACACAAATTTGTTGATACCCTTCTGCCATTCTGAAAGATTCGCATCTCTTTTAAGTATTGGTAACATTTGAAAAAGAAATAAAAATTTTGGTAAAATGTTCATTTTTACTGCTGCTATTCTACCCAGCAAGGACAAATGCAGTTTTTCCCACCTTTTCAACTCCAACTGTATACTATGCCAAAGTGGTTCATAATTATGCTTATATAATTTCCAATTTGAGATTAAAATATTAACTCCAAGATATTTAACTTTTTTAACTACCTCACATCTTAGCATCGCCCCCAGTTCTTCCTTCTGTTTGATAGTCATATTTATAGCTAATATTTTGGTTTTTCCTAGATTTATTTTAAATCCCGAGACTTGACCATATTGATTGATCGTGTTCAATAATACCCTACTAGATTCCTGCGGTTGTTCCAATATTATAACCAGATCATCCGCAAATGCACGGACTCTATATTCTTGCTGTCTAATTTTAATCCCTTTTAGACCGCCCAAGCCCCGTATCTTATTCAACAGTATTTCCAAAGTTATAATAAACAATAATGGGGACAGAGGACAGCCCTGTCTTGTACCTTTTTCAATTTGAAAGGAGTCTGTCAGACTTCCATTGACAATGATCTGGGCTGTTTGCTGCTGATATATTGCACCAATTGACCGTAAAAAGCCATCTCCTATCTGCATTTTTTGCAATGTCTTCAGCAGGAATTGCCAATTAACTCGATCAAAGGCTTTCTCCGCATCCAAAAATATGAATGTGGCCGGGATTTGATTGTTCTTTCCCAGGTATTCTAAAGCGTTAATAATTAATCTAACGTTGTTCTTCATCTGTCTGCCCTGTATAAAACCAGTTTGATCGGTATGTGTCAATTGTTGAATTACCACCATTAGCCTATTTGCTAATATTTTAGTAAAAATGTTATAATCTACATTGAGTAATGAGATAGGTCTATAGTTTAGACCTATAGGGTAAGGTCTTGGTCTTCTTTGGGTATCAACGATATGAACGCAGTCTTCCACGAAGGGGGCACTTTCCCTCCCGATTGAATTTTATTGAATAGTTCTCTGAGGGGTTCTACCATTTCTAACTGTAAATTTTTATAATAAACAGCTGTTAAACCATCTGTGCCTGGTGCTTTCCCTAACTTTAATTGTTTAATTGCCTGCAAAATTTCCCCAGAGGTTATAGGTTGATTCAGCTTATGCCTATGTTCTTCTCTAACTAGGGGAATTTTCTCTTTATCTAGGTATTTGTCTATATCTACGTCCTTAATTTTGTCCCCTTTATACAACTCTGTAAAAAATTCCCGAAATACCTTTTGAATCTCTTCCTGTTGAAACACTTCCTTCCCTCTGTAACACAATTTGGATACATTTCGAGCTTTCCTTTTTTTTCTAATCTGATAAGCCAACCACCTACCGGGTTTATTTGCATTGCAGAAAGTATTATGTTTGGCATATAATAAACTGGTGGCTACCTGGTCAGAGATCAGCATATCAAACTGAGATTTTAATATAGCAATTGTTTCCCTAATCTTTGTATCTCCTGGATTCAATGTTAATTCTGACTCTTTCCCTTTAATTTCCTCTTCCAATTCTTTTCGTTTTTGCCCTTGTTTGTGTCTATGTATTTTGTTTATATTCATTAATACTCCTCTCATATACGCTTTGCTTGCATCCCATACATATTCCATAGATGTACCCTTATTCATATTGAGAACAAAATATTCCGATAGCAATTTTTTACAATCATTAACATACTTTTCATATCTAAATAAGTTTTCATTCAACCTCCAGGACCTTCTTGCCTGGGCTACCCTTCCCAATTCCATCCAGACTGGATTATGATCTGAAAGAACTCTCGCCATAATCTTTGTCTTCTTCACCCTGCAAAGTAAATCATTTGTAATTAGTATAAAATCAATCCTTGAAAGAGATTGATGTCTGTTGGAAAAAAAGGTAAAGTCATATTCTTCTGCATGCCTCTCGCGCCAAGCGTCTCGCAATTCAAAGTCGTCCAGCATGTCAAAAAAGGGTTTGGGTAACTTAGCTCGGAATTTGGTGTTCGGGCGAGATGTCTTCTTATCTCTTTTGGTGTCAATCACGCCATTCCAGTCACCCAATAATATACAACACTCAAAGTCCCAGTGTACTAATTTAGCATGGAGATTTCTATAAAATCCATCTTGTTGTTGATTAGGAGCATAAATTCCCAAAAGTAACGTCTTTTTCCCTTCTAAGATTAAATCTAATGCAATATATCTTCCAAAGGGATCTGCTTCAATTAGCTCAGCTTTAATGTCTTTTCTTAAGTATACTACTATGCCGTTTTTCTTTTCCATGGCTGAGGTCGCAAAATGTTGGCCCAGCTTGGGGTTAAACAAATATTTTTGATCGGTTGATTTGATATGAGTTTCTTGCAAACAAATTATGTCATTCTTAAACTGTTTGAGATAATGAAATATTTTCTTTCTTTTCTGTGGAGAGTTCAGTCCGTTAACATTCCATGTCAAAATCTTAGTTGTCATTTTTGGTTGCCTGAAGCTTTTTTAGAGCCTCCCGCAAGGCCTGTCTCACCTTTGGTTTGGCTCCTCCCACAGCTTCTGAGCTTGTTGCAGTAGCTCCTTGATCAGTGGCCAACGATTGTTGAGATTGTTGCATAGTAGCTTCTTTATCCATTTGTCTGGTGGTCATACGGTTGGATCTTTTTTCCTTGACTCCTTGCCCTTCCGGGAGAGGGAGATGATACATTTTATCTGATGGTTGTGTGGTTTGCTGTTTATCTTGTTCGTCTCGTGGTTTTTCACCATATCCCGAAGATTCAGGGTATCCCATCTTCAGAATCTTATGATAGAAGTCACGAGCTTTCCATACAGAACTGAGACGATATCTTTGTTTGTCCATTGTAACTATAATACCGAATGGGGCATCCCATCTGTACTGTATCTGACGCTTTCTAAGCTCTTCCACCAGAAAAGCATAATCTCTTCTGGCTCTTAGCATCTGAGGTGGTATTTCTTTCAAAACAATCAGGTCCTGTCCACCAATTTGAAGCTTAGTATTATAAGACTCTTGTAATATCATATTTCTAGATTCTCTTGTAACAAAGTATATTACCACATCTCGGGGAAGTTGCCTTTGTTTTGCCGCCCAGGAGTTAACACGAAAAGTCTTGTCAATCTGCCAATCAAAATTGGATCCCGGTTTTCCCACCAGACGGTCAAAAGCTTCAGAAAACATTTGCTTTAAGTTCTCCTGCTTTTCTTCACGCAGCCCCCTCACTCTTAATGCAAGCTCCATCTGCTTATACTGTATCATAATAATTTGTTTTTCAGCATTATCAACTTTTTGTTCCACCACTTCAGTTTTGGATATCAGGTTAGTTTTAGCTTCATTGAGAATTTCTAAATTATCTTCCATTCCAGAAATATATTCTGTTATCACATTTACAATTCCCATCATATTATCATTCATTTTAGTGACCCTAGTATCGAATTTGTCATATAGAACTTCCATCTCATTCCTTATTTCATCTTTGAACTCTCTAAGCATTTCTAGATTCTGTTCTCTGAATTCTCTAAACATTTCTAAGTTCTGTTCTCTGGATTCTTTGAACATTTCCAGGAAAAATTCTTTTGTTAGTACGTCTCCACTAGGGGGCATAGATGGTGGGGGCTGCAACTTTGTGCCAGGTATGGGAGACGTTTTCGGAGGTAATTTCACAGAGGTTGATTTGGATGCCATTGTATTTTATTTTTAATTATTTATTCTAAATTTCTAATCCACTGTGCTATTTGGAGAAAAAGAAATTCCTCCCCCCCCCCTTTTTTTTTACAAAGGGTTTTACGGAGGGTTTCAAAAGAGAAAGTCCGTTTGGAATGTTTGGAATGTCTCTGTATCAACAACAAAGAGTCTTTGAAGACTTTAAGGGAGTAGATCTAATTAGATTATAAGAAGTTATTCCTTTGATTCTGTACCAGGAAGCCGGAGATAACAAATGCAGAAGCTGTAAACGCCATTTTGAAGACAATTAAACAAAAGAGATTTTTATAACATTGAAGCTGGTATTTCAGATAGGGAAAAATTTTAAAGTTCACAAGTTTGGTCTTTGCTCGTATTGATTTTCAATAGTCTGTTTTCTAAAGATTGTCCTAAGGGGGAGGGGTTCCTGTCTTGTGCTGTAAATAACAGCTGCGAAGTTCAGGTCGGAGTTGAATGACTCAGCTTTGGGTTGATCCTCCCCCTCCGTCCACAGCCCCCCAAAAAACAAACTGTGAACTTCAAAGAAGATTCTTACCAGCTGAGATTCCTCACTGCTTTTTTCTTGTCTAAAAAAAGAGTTATCTTCTTGATATTGAGTAGATAACGAACCAAAACTCTGGGGGCAGCTCTGTTAAGCTGCCGACGGCAACAGGTCCCTCCCCAGAAGTCTGTATATTTCTTTGTATAAAAGAATGCAATTACTTCTATTTTCCCTTTGCTGGTTCTCATATGATTTGTCTGGCATTCTTGGCTATAAGATGTTGTTGCCATTTCTTAGCTATACTTGCTATCAATGCCTGATCATCTGCAAAGAGAAGTTTGTTGATATTATTTCCATTCTTGGGTTTTACTTCTTTGCTTATCCTGTCAATGTATGTGATAAAACATTAGTAGTGATAGTTGTATTCCAGATGTTATTGTGAAGGGTTGTGATGTTTCTTAGTTTGTTCTGTTTGGACTTCTGCAGTCAATATGTAAGCTTTTGCATAATCTAATAAGATGTTCTCTTACTCCTATTCAACATGAGTCAACATTTGCCATCAACTCTTCCAATCAACTCTATCGAATGCTTTCTCTCGGTCTACAAATGTGAGAAAGAGATTCTTATTGTATTCCATATTCTTTTCTATTAATTGTTTAAGCACAAAAATTGCAATGTATTCTTGTCTCCCTTTAGGGTAGTTCTCAAAATGATACCTGGATCTTCACTTTGGCCGTGTTGTTGAGCAGCACCTTGGTCTATAACAGTGTGGGGACCATTGATCAGACTGCCCTAGTCAAGCTTCAGTATCCTTCTCAAGAATTGCTCTACTGCCTGCAATTTGGCAGTTCAAATCTCACCAGGCTCAAGGCTTCCATCCTTCCGAGGTGGATAAAATAAGGAGCCAAATTGTTGGGGGCAATATGCTGACTCTGTAAACTGCTTAGAGAGGGCTGTGAAAGCACTGTAAAGCAGTATATAAGCCTAAGTGCTATTGCTATTGTATGCCAAGGGTGGGGAACTATGGCCCCTTTATGACTTGTGGACTTCAACTCCCAGAATTCAGCTCCTAGAATTTGGAAATATAATTTCCAAATTCATCCGCTGCATTTCCCCAGCATGCTAAACTTGGTTAGATTGAACATTGACTGGCTTATATTTCAACGTATTGTGGAGACATAGAAAATGGGTTGAGGCAATGAATAGGTGAGGTCTGTTATTAGAACCACATTACTTTTCAATGGGGATAACTACATATTAGACTAAAAATTAAGAAGAGAATGTTGGCAAATAAATATAAATATGAAAACTGTCATTTCAAATCAATAGTTTTTTAGGACCCAACCAATTGATATGCTTCTCCTCACTTGATCCACCATGTCTGGCTCTGTTATAGAGGCAGAACTGGGCTTTTCACAAATATGTTTTCAATCAATCAATCAATCTTCTTTATTCATTGTACGTTGCTTGATTCCTAAACGGGGCCAACAGTTTTGTGACAGAGCTGTCTGAACATATCAAGGCAAAGGCTTCCTCCAGTCCTGAAGATACAGATGATTCTTCTGAATTCGTTGGCTTCTTCCCAACATTTGTCTGGTCCGTGCGAGATTTTGCACTGCAGCTGGAACGGGATGGGAGGATGAATATCTCGAACATGCTCTGGAATTAAAAAAAGGTACTGATGACAGATGCAGTGTGAAGATCCACGTGGCTGTTTGGATAAGAAATAGGAGCCATTTGGCCTAATTTTTCCTTCTTTAGGGAGGCACAGAATAGACCTCAAGAGATAAAAAGAGTTGCCTAAGCTAGTTTGGTATAGAGATGAAGACACCAGCATAAAAACCAGGAAATTATAGGTTATACTATGGTGATTTAGGCATAAAAGCCATCTGGGTGACTCAGCTGATATGATACAATAAAATAATTGAACTTTGAAATAGACAACAAAAATACCCAGTAGGAATCTGTTCTTCTTAGGAAACCCATTTCAGTGTCAATAGTCATTGCACTGAAATAAAAACTGATTTGTCTTCCACAGTTGTTCCCTAACCACATTACCTGTTGGAAAACAAGCAACGGTATTATTTCTTCAATGCTCCGTTTTCTCAATTAATTCAAATCAATAGCAGTAGACTAAATCAGGGTTGCAATTGCAGAAGGCACCGCTTGGAATTTCAGATGGCAATTTTCATTTATGTCATTGGCTGAGTCGACACTTTAAAAGACTAAATCACCCTTAAATTTGTACATTGCCTTTCCGCAAAATCCTTCTGGATGAATCACAGTAGAGTGTGATAAATAGAAATTATCCAAAATCACAGATTTGAGAACAAAGACAACTCACTTTACAGGTAGTTTGTTTTGTGACCGTTTGAATTTACAACATCACTGAAAAAAGGCGACTTATGGCCGTTTCACACTTACAACCATTGCAACCTACCCATGGACATAGGACCAAAATTTGGATGCTTGGCAACCGGCATGTATTTAGGATGATTGCAGCATCCTGGGGTCATGTGACCCCCCTTTTGTGAGCTTCTGTTAAGCAAAATCAATAGGGAAGCCAGATTCATTTAACAACCATGTTAATAACAATTGCAGTGATTCATTTCACAAATGTGGCAAGAAAAGTCATAAAATGGGGCAAAACTCATTTCAGTGTGTCCCTGAGCAACAGAAAGTTAGGGCTCAATTGTGGTCATAAGTCGAGAACTATCTGTATAGATTTGTGGCCTCTGTAAGAAAGGAAGGGTGGACAAAATAAGAGATGGACAAAGTAAGAGGAGACACCTGCAGTTGGTAAGGATAACTACTAGATGGCGCTAAATAATAACTATGAGAAAGAATATGGACAAAGTAAGAGGAGACACCTACAGTTGGTAAGGATAACCACTATATGACGCTAAATGATAGCTATGAGAAAGGATATGGACAAAGTAAGAGGAAACACCTGTAGTTGGTAAGGATAACCACTAGATGACGCTAAATAATAGCTATAAGAAAGAGGAGATGGACAACGTAAGAGGAGACACCTGCAGTTGGTAAGGATAACCACTAGATGGCACTAAATAATAACTATGAGAAAGAATATGGACAAAGTAAGAGGAGACACCTACAGTTGGTAAGGATAACCACTAGATGACGCTAAATGATAGCTATGAGAAAGGATATGGACAAAGTAAGAGGAAACACCTGTAGTTGGTAAGGATAACCACTAGATGACGCTAAATAATAGCTATAAGAAAGAGGATATGGACAAAGTAAGAGGAGACACCTGCAGTTGGTAAGGATAGCCACTAGATGGCACTAAATAATAGCTATGAGAAAGAGGAGATGGACAAAGTAAGAGGAGACACCTGCAGTTGGTAAGGATAACCACTAGATGGCACTAAATAATAGTCATGAGAAAGGATATGGATAAAGTAAGAAGAGACACCTGCAGTTGGTAAGGATAACCACTAGATGGCACTAAATAATAACTATGAGAAAGGATATGGACAAAGTAAGAGGAGACACCTGCAGTTGGTAAGGATAACCACTAGATGGCACTAAATAATAGCTATGAGAAAGGATATGGACAAAGTAAGAGGGAACACCTGTAGTTGGTAAGGATAACCACTAGATGACGCTAAATAATAGCTATAAGAAAGAGGAGATGGACAAAGTAAGAGGAGACACCTGCAGTTGGTAAGGATAGCCACTAGATGGCACTAAATAATAGCTATGAGAAAGAGGAGATGGACAAAGTAAGAGGAGACACCTGCAGTTGGTAAGGATAACCACTAGATGGCACTAAATAATAGCCATGAGAAAGGATATGGATAAAGTAAGAAGAGACACCTGCAGTTGGTAAGGATAACCACTATATGGCACTAAACAATAGGTATGAGAACTTTCCCCAGTGAAATGCCCAGATGCAATTCAGATTTACCTGCACCATGGACATGTCACTTTCTAGGTAACAGTAAGAAGAAGCAGATGTTCAATCTGCCCCGGAAATGCATCCGACTGTTCTTCCCCACCCGGAAGTGCTTTGTCTTTGATTGCCCTACTAAAAGTAGGAATTTACCCTACCTGGAAAAGATGGTGGATAATCAGCTGGAGCCTGAATTTCTGGAACAAGCAAAGAAATTCTGTTTTATATCTTTGCGATCTCCCAAGAAAAGACTCTACCAGGCGGGCACGTTGTCACCGGCAACTGTGAGTCCTTCTAATTCTGTTATTATTATTATGTTTGGTTGTATACATCTAGACCTCCACTTACAAAAATTCATTTAATACCGTTCCAAGTTACAATGTTGCTGAAAAAAGTGTCTTATAACCCTTTCCCCACACTTATGACCCTTGCAGCCTTTTCATAGTTAGGGGATCAAAATTCAGACGCTTGCAACTGGCTCATATTTATGACGGTTGCAATGTCCTGGGGTCATGTGATCTCCTTCTGATAAGCAAAGTCAACAGGGAAGCCAAATTCACTTCACAATCGTGTTACTGATTTAACAACTGTAGCAAGAAAGGTTGTAAAATAGAGCAAAACTCACTCAATGGGGGTGGGTGGGTCTCACTTAGCAACAAATATAGGCTCCATGTGGTCGTACTCTGCCAGATGTTTACATTGGATTTGGCATTTTTGTACACCTATCAAGTCTTTCCCGAGAACCTGGGATAGGCAGATGTGCATATTTGATGACGTTAAAGATATTGTCACAGGATGTAAGCTGTTGCAAGCAAAGCTGCCTTTTTGCAATTGACTGATGAAGATTTTGTCAATGCTGATGATGCTCAAGTGGTGCTCCAGTTTTGAGTTTGCACCCTGGGTGCCTATTACTATTGGTTCCATCTTTGCTTTCTTTTGCCATAGTCATTCTATTTCTATTTACAGGTCTTTGTATTTTGTTATCTTTTCCAGTTCTTTCTCTTCTCTTCTGCTGCTTCCAGGTATTGCCTCATCCACTATTCAGACTTTTAAAAAATCTTTCTTATCAACAATTGTTAAGTTAATATTATAAGCCAGGGACAGCTGGAAGATCTGCATGCGTTATACCACATTCTCTTGAATGAAGTGTCCTCCATAAAGCCACACAGGCTGGAATAATATGGCAGTAACCCTCCATCCCAGCCGTCAAGCATGTCCCAAAGGTCCTTTTTCAATTGAACTTTCTTGGTTTTTCCTTGAAGATATTTTCTTTCTTCAGTTCTAACTAAATAATGGGGAATGGAAGGATTTATATTCCTTGCCATCATCTGATCATTGGTACTCTTCCTGAGAGCTGTTGAGTCAGGACTGAAGAAGCTTCTTGGATGAGAAGTGAAAAAACAAGAAAGTCCTATTGCCTTTTGAAAAAACACCTTTGGGACAACCATGACCTGGATGGCTGAGAAGCTCCATAGATGATTGGCAAGCATGTTGAGGTGAAATGCCTTAACTTCTTGAGTCTGCTCCACAATGAGCAATGATAGCTGAAGATGTCTGGCTGACTGTCCAACAATCTGTATTATTTTTCTGTATGCAGTGTTGGCAAAGTTGGTTGAGACCTATGTGGATACTATCTCCAGTGGGAACATTCCCTGCCTGGAGAACACAGTCTTGGCCTTGGCAGAGATTGAGAACACGGCAGCCGTGCAGGAAGCTGTTGCTCGCTATGCACAACTGATGGAGCAAAGCTTGGACCTACCCACTGATAGTTTCCAGGAACTTCTGGACGTACATAAAAAATGTGAGGAACAAGCCCTCCAGATGTTCATGGCTCGTGCTTTCAAGGATGATAAACGTCAGTTCCAGCTTGAACTCATGGTAGGTAATCTTGTATGATACCAGCCTACATAGGCAATATTGAAAACTCGTGGGTCCTCTGTTCTGGTACCTTATATTCCAGTATTTTCTGAATTTATAAGAATACAGAAAATATGGAATTGACGGAAATGGCAAAACGGTTTTAATTAAAGAGAAGAACTTTTCTCATTTTGCTTCTACCTGGAAAATTCTTCTGGACTCTGTGCTCAAACTGGAAAAACAATGAAACTTTGCTTTTAAATGTTGATGATGAGTGCATTTGTTGTTATAGAAATGGCTTGACATTTCTAGAAACGTGAAGCAAAAGATATTTTATTTGTATTTTATTTCACTGAAAAAAATTGGAAGTCACTTTCTCTTTGCACTTTTCTCCTTTCTCCTTTAACTTTTTAAACCTTCTGCTTCTTTTTGGATTTTTATTTCATGATAAAGGTTAATCAACCTTAGATTGACAGGATGGCAAGGAATGTCATCACCTGCCTCTTTGGATAATTATGTGCCTGTTCTAAGAATTAATTATCCTCTACTTCAGTGTTTCTCAGACTTGTGGCTTTAAGATGTGTGGACTTCAGCTCCCAAATTTCCATAGTCATCAATGCTGGCTGGGGAATTCTGGGAGTTGAAATCCATACATCTTAAAGTCTGATTGCCGTGAAGAAACACTGCTCTAGTTAAATTGAAGAAAGAGCATCTGCCATTTCAAATTGTGGTGAATTTCTGTTTGATCATGGGAGACCACCTACATGCATACAGTCTACAAACCAACTACATGATGTATACAGTGTACAAACATGCGTTTATTTATCAAATCTTTTGCTTTGTTATTTTTTATTGCTACCAGAAAACTGTGGAAAGCAAGAAGGAAGAGTACTGCAAGAAAAATAAGGAGATATCTTCTGAAATCTGTTCAGATTTATTAGACAAACTATCTGAGGGCTTGGAGGAGAACATCAACAATGGAAGCTACTCCCGAGCTGGTGGCCACCAGGAATTTCTTAATGACCTCCAAAAAATGGAGAAACAATACTTTGGGACACCCAGGAAAGGAATAATGGTACAAAATGATAAGGGTTGCTGAATGAATAATCACGGAGGCTTTTGTAAATCGATCAGGCCAGGGTCTGTAACGTTGGAGAGAGCTGTTGGGAGAATGAGGCAGGTAACATATAAATGGGTGTGGTGGCTCAGTGGTTCAAAATGTCAGCTGGAAAAGTTTGAGACTCCGCACTACGGGTGAGCTCCCATTCCTTGCTCCAGCTCCTGTCCAGAGATAAGCACTGCCCTCTAGAGTCAGCCACTATTATTATTATACAATTGTATCACAGCGGCCAGTTGTTTCGCCGGATTTGGCATTGGTTACTAGTCAGGCCCCACCCAGGGGCCTAGGACGTCGTAACGTATTTTCGTAATATGCGTGCAGATCCAAGCAGTGCGGCTTTTTGCATTTGACTGATGGTGATTTTGTCAATTTTTAATTGTTTTAAATGTAATTCCAGTGCTTTTGGAATAGCACCCAGTGTGCCAGTTACCACTGGAATTATCACTGCTGGTTTGTGCCATAGTCGTTGAATTTCGATTTTTAAGTCCTGGTATCTTGCTATCACCTGGTATTGCGATGTCTATGATTGTGACCTTATTTTTCTCAACCAGTATGATGTCTGGTGTATTATGCACCAGTATTTTGTCGGTTTGTATACGGAAATCCCACAAGATCTTGACCATCTGATTTTCGGTGACTTTTTCAGGCTGATGTTCCCACCAGTTTGTTGCTGTTTTAATATTATAATTTTTGCACAAATTCCAATGGCTCATTTGTGCTACTGAATTGTGCTGCAATTTATAATCAGTATGCGTGACTTTTTTACAGCAGCTGAGTATGTGATCAACAGTTTCATCAGCTTCTTTGCAAAGTCTGTATTTGGCATCATCAGAGGATTTTTTGATTTTGGCCTTAATGGCATTTGTGCGGATAGCTTGTTCTTGCGCAGCCAGGATTAGTGACTCTGTTTCTTTCTTTAATGTACCTGTTGTTAACCATAATCAAGTTTGTTCACTGTCCACTTTATCTTTTATTTTTTCCAGAAATTGGCCATGCAGTGCTTTGTTCTGCCAACTCTCCATTCTTGATTTTATCACATCTTTTCTGTATTCTTGTTTCGTATGTTGGGCCTTCAGTAGATTTTTGTTCTTTACTTTGATTAATAGATGTTCTTGACTTTCTTTTAAATAATCAGCCAGTGCATGTTTTTCTTCTTCAACTATTTGCTTCACTTGTAATAATCCTCTGCCACCTGATTTTTGGGGCAGATATAGTCTATCAGTATCACCACGTGGATGTAAACTGTAGTGCATTGTCATTAGTTTCCTGGTTTTTCGGTCCAAAATGTCCAAATCAGCTTGTGTCCAGTTAATTATACCAGCTGTGTATCTTATAACTGGTATTGCCCAGGTATTTATGGCCTTGATTGTATTTCCACCATTCAATTTAGATTTCAAAATTTTCCTAACTCTGTTGGTGTACTTTCGCCTGACAATAGTTTTTACTTCTCCATGTTAGATGTTATCCAACTGCAGAATGCCTAAATATTTGTAGGCTTCATTTTCATTGCATTTAATTAGTTGGCCATTGTTGTTGTTGTTGTTGTTGTTGTTGTTATGATGTTAATCTTTGGTGAGATTCACATCCTTTGGGGCTGGCTGGTAGCTCAACGGCTTGAGTCCTAACCAAGCACCCAGGAACTCTTAAGGTAAAGGATGAAGGATGTTTTATTCATTAAACATGAAACTCAGTCAACTGAACATTTAAAAATGTATCACAAATATCACTGACTGGTGCTGATGCTGATGGTTGATACAGGTTGCTGCCAGCAATGTAGATATCAACCAAGTATCTTCTTAAAATGTACAATGTTCTTAGTAGCACAGTTTTTTGCAGTTCTGCTGGTGTTATTGCCGGAAGCTGCAATTTCTTGATGTATTTTGTAAAATTCTTGGACATGGTACCAAGTGCCCCAATGACAATGGGTGTCACTGTTACATGTTTTATCCATAATCATGTAGTTTCAACAGACATATACAATAAGATAATGTTTGAAGAGAAGAACATGTTTTTATTTTTTTGGTGATTTTTGGTTAAATTCCCATCATTGCACACCTCACTGGCACTAAGACTAAGCTTTTGCATTTCAAATGTCCTTTCGAAGAGCTCCAGAAAGCCAAATCTCCCCCATTTGGCATGAGAGTTCACTTTGTCAACCATCTCACAGCAGTGGTGCTACCCTCCCAAGGGGAGTGGGCGGAATACACATTTTATTAAAGTCGAAACTCGAAACTCCAGGGAGATCTTTCAGTGTTTTGCATTATCAAGGGTCCCACCTCATAACTGATGTCTCTAGTTCACTCTTTCTTTTCCTTCAACCAGGCATGGAGGATCCTGAAAGGATTCCACCGGGGCAAGGAAAGCATTAGCAAAACCATCCTTCAAAATGACGTAACCCTTCAAATGAAAGAGAAGGAAATAGAAGGCAAAGGTGTGAACAAGCTGTCGGATGATGCTGGGATGTTGGTTCTGCTTTGAAGGTGGGAAAAGACTTGTTTATCCCTTAAATCCATCGCTCATCGGGAAAAGGCTTTCTTCTTTATTTAAACACTTGATAATGAAAGAGAGAGAGGTTTCCTTTTTCTGCAGCATCATCCAATATTTGTAACTGTATTCATTTATATTCCAATACATGGATTGCAAAATGCCAAGCAGGAGAGCCCAGGACCTTATGAAGGAGCTGATCCAAGGGTATCACACCCTTTGAAATATTTTTTTTTAGAAAAAAAAGGGTTTTAGGGGAAATAATTCTCTTTCCTAAAATGTTCATGTACCTGTCATTCTTTTCGTGCCTCTTTGGACAATATTCTTGTAATTCCCCTATATCACTTTATAGCGTTCTCTTGTCCAAGTTCCAAACATTATGGTGAGGTTGGAAATGTATACAGATAGTCCTCGACTTAGAGCAGTCCATTTAGTGACTGTTCAAAGTTACAATGGCACTGAAAAGGTGACTTATAATGTTTTTTAAATTTATGGCTATTGCAGCAACCTCCCCCCCCCCCCATGGTCACGTGATCGAAATTCAGATGCTTGGCAACTGATTCATACTTATGACGGTTGCAGCATTCCAGGGTCATGTGATCACCTTTTGTCACTAACTTGACAACTGCGGTGATTCACTTAACACATATGTGCAAGAAAAGTCGTAAAATTGGGCAAAATTCATTTATCAAATGCCTCGCTTAGCAGCAGAAATTTGGGGCTCAATTGAGGTCATAAGTCAAGGACGACCTGCATTGTACTTTGTGACTGAATGGCTTAGCGATGGATGTTCAGACCCCAGTTGCCATCACTAAGCCAGGATTGCCTGTCTGCAGGTGTTTGTCTTTTTTTGTTCCTGGTTTAGATGAAAAGATGAAGGCCAAAGCCAAAGAGTTAGAGAAGGAAGTTCAGAAGTGGGACAAAGAAATGTTGAAACAGAAGTTGGTGGACCACAGACAGAGTCAGGACATGAACCTTCAGAAGCTAAAGGAGAAGATGGTAGAAGAAAAGCAGCAGATGCTGGAAGAGTATGAGAAGATGATCAAAAGCAAACTCAGGGTAACACTATAATCTCAGCGAGGGTTTGCTGTGGTTGGGGTGTGTGTGTGTAGGGTGTTAACAAACGTGCAGACTTCCAAAACTGAAAAGCGATTAAGATTTAGGACAAGCGTACTATAAGCATCTCTTCCACGAAGGAAGGCGAATATATGTGTCCCAGGATAATGCTGCAGGATGCAATATGAGTTGGTCACAGGACCAGAGGTTTTGTCTTCAAAGCTTTTGGTCTTGTGCTGGATCCCATCTTCAGGTAACTTTTCTCTAGCTAGAACTTCTCTCTTTTGGACCAGTGCTGGAGTCCATCTTCAGGTAATCTCTAGCTAGAATTTCTCTTTTGGACTCATGCTGAAGTCCAATTTCATGGAATTTCTCTTTAAATAGAACTTCTCTCTTTTGGACTCATGCTGAAGTCCAACTTCATGGAATTTCTCTCTAGCTAGAACTTTTCTCTTTTGGACCAGTGCTGGAGTCCATCTTCAGGTAACTTCTCTCTAGCTAGAATTTCTCTAGTTCTAGTTAGAGAGAATTTCCCTGAAGATGGGCTCCAGCATCAGTCTCAAACAGAGAAGTTCTAGCTAGAGAGAAGTTCACCATTTGCAACCTTCACTGCTGGTTTTCAACAAGTAAAGTCAATGGGAAGGCCAGCAGAACTTTGTTAGTTCTAGCTAGAGAGAACGTTCTTGAAGGTGAGCTCCAGCATGAGTCTGAAAGCTCAGTAGACAAAGTCACAAGTTTAGCTCAGGCCTTATGTTAAGCTCCTGTTGTTTTAATCTTGATATATCAAGTCATGTTTGGGGGGGTTTATAGATGACATGAAGGCCAATCACTTAAAAACTCTTTGCATAACTCTCTTTCCCTTACTTGACAATATAGTTCAGTGTATCTCAAGCTTGGTAACTTTAAGATATGTGGACTTCAACTGCCAGAATTGCACGGATACAAATCTTTACATATTTTCTTTAGTAATAGTGTTTTTGTGTTGCCTAATGAGCCCATTTAAACTGCAGAAATTTCATAAACCAGAACTCTAAAAGTCTACTTCAGATTCAGTTCTATTTTTTTCCGCTTTTAAACTATGCTTTTTAACCTTGTTCTTAATTCTGTTTTTAACTTGAAGTTTTTATCTGCAACAATAAACGGGGAAATAGGGAATTTCCATTGCTGTCTTTCTTCATTTGGTAGATGTTTTTTTTTTTTTTAATAAGGCTACATAGGATATGGATTTAAAGTTATTTCAGGGTCAGGATGTAAGCTGCAAGATTCAGAGGCCCCAAAGAAAGGAATGAAAAAAACCTCCATAAAAATAGAAATGAGCACAATGACATTTTTCACCAAAATGGGGTTCCTCTGGCTAAAACTAGTGACACCACATTCAAGGTTCATATAGCAATAGCAATTAGACTTATATACCGCTTCATAGGGCTTTCAGCCCTCTCTAAGCGGTTTACAGAGTCAGCATATCGCCCCCAACAATCCGGGTCCTCATTTCACCCACCTCGGAAGGATGGAAGGCTGAGTCAACCTTGAGCCGGTAAGATTAGAACCGCTGAACTGCAGATAACAGTCAGCTGAAGTGGCCTGGAGTACTGCACCCTAACCACTGCGTCACCTCGGCTCAACTAGATAATGATCCAGCTGCAGATCCACCCAAGAGATCTATGTTTTCTGTTCATAACTCTGAATCAAGTTGTTCCTTTTAGGTGGGAAGCCTCCAGATTAGGGATTCACCAACAGGTAGCCATTTATTTCCGGGAGACTGGGTGGGGAATATTATATTTATAATGAACAAATATATTATTGACATTGAGGAAGTGGCGTTTGCTCCTTGTTTATGAGAAATTGGTCGCTTTCCTGGAATCGGAGTGGCTGACCAGTTTCGCTTTCAGTTTTGGCTGCTGCTGCTTTAAAAAAGTCACGTTTACAGGGTTTGGCCCTCCGCCTATCAATTCCTCAAGGATCTGGGATAGGCAGATGTGCATGTTTGACTATGTTAAAGGCATCGTCTTGGGCTGTAAGCTGGTCCGAGTAAAACTGCCATTTTGCAATTGACTGAGGGGGATTTTGTCAGTACTGATGCGGTTCAACGGTGCTCCAGTTGTTTTGGGTTTGCACCCCAGGCACCTCTTGCTATTAGTTCCATCATTGCTTTCTTTTGCCACAGTCGTTCTATCTCTATTTACAAGTCTTGGTATTTTGTTATCTTCTGCTGTGTCCAGGTACTCCTGCCTCCACTATCTGAACCTTTTTGTCTTACTAATATCTGTTAGGTCTGGAAGATTTGCATGTAGTATGCTTCTTTCTGTTGGATGAAGTAATCTCCAGAAAGCCATGCAGGTGGGAAAGTATGGCAGTGACCATCCATCCTGACTGGCAGGCATGTCCCAAAGGTGCTTTTTCAAAAGGCAAGTGGACTTTCTTGATTTTTCCTTGAAGATGTTTTGCTTCTCATCTGAAGCTTCTTCAGTTCAGTTCAGTTTGGTTCAGTGAACAGAAGAAGCTTCTTGAATGAGAAGCAAAACACCTTCAAGGAAAAACCAAGAAAATCCAGTTGCTTCTTGAAAAAGCACCTTTGGGACAACTATGAGATCGATGGCTGTGAAGCTCTATAGATGATGGGCAAGCACATATTGCGCAATGCCTTAAATTCTTGAGTCTGCTCCACAATGAGCAATGATAGCTGAAGATGTCTGGCTGACTGTCCAACAATCTGTTATTATTTTTCTGTATGCAGTTTTGGCAAAGTTGGTTGAGACCAGTGGTGGGATTCAAATAATTTAACCACCGGCAATGTTCCCTCTAATTTTTTTTCAGTGTGTGCGGAAAAGTATAGTATTTGAGCAGCACATTTTCATGCCTGAGCACCTGAATTTTTTTCACAGATGTTTCACAGAGCAATAGATTTATAGGATCCGAATTGGAATGGAGAAAAATGGTTTTGTGTGTGTGTGTGTGTGTGTGTTTGATTGAGCGAGGGATCCAGTAAGGGAACTGCACCTATTTAGGAAAGAAGGTAAATTATTGCAAACATGATCAATCGAAGATAAGTATAGGGACAGGTTGGGCAGTAGAGAGAAAGTGATAAAAGAGTGGGAGAGAGGAAGAAAAACAGGGAAGCGAGACAGAAAGAGACAGAGAAGGACTGAGAAAGTGACAGAAGAGTGGGAAAGAAGGAGGGAGAAAGAGAGACAAAGAGAAAGAGGGAGAAAGAGACAAAGAGGAGAGAGAAGGGAGAAGGAGAAAGTGACAGAAGAATGGAAAAGAGGGAGAGCGAAAGAGAAGAGAGACAAAGAGAAAGAGGATGAGAGAGACAGAGAGAGAAGAGAGGAAGAGGAAAGAGTAAGAGAGAACATTTCATTTCAACCCTGAGGTGCAAATATTCTCTTTGATTGGTAATTTTATTTGTCCATTTACTATCCAATAGTCTCATTTCTCCTTAAATTCATCAAGAATTCCCTTCTTTTTATTGAATTTATCACAATACCATGAGAACAACTTTTTCAGCATAGCTTTACAGCTATTTAAAATATATAGTAATTTAGGTCAGGTTTTCAGAACATTAGTCTATTTATAAGTCACTAAGTGCAAAGAAACAGATTCAGAAAGTTGGCTTCCCTTTTTGTAATTGCCTATTGCCTGCTTAATTTTCTAACTACATTTTTGATAACTGATATTCACGTTGACCCAAAAAGCCCATCATAGAAAGAAACTCTCCCTATGAACTTTGTTGGGTTTCCATGGAATGAAGTTTGATCTTTTTCTCAACCATACAGTAGCATATTCTTTCTAAGGAGGATATAATCAAGATAGATAGATAGATTTGCGATCTCCCAAGAAAAGACTCTACCAGGCGGACACGTTGTCACCGGCAACTGTGAGTCCTTCTAACTCTGTTATTATTATTATGTTTGGTTGTATACATATAGACCTCCACTTACAAAAATTCATTTAATACCGTTCCAAATTACAATGTTGCTGAAAAAAGTGACTTATAACTCTTTCCCCACACTTATGACTGTTGCAACCTTCTCATAGTCAGGGGATCAAAATTCAGACACTGGGCAACTGGTTCATATTTATGACGGTTGCAATGTCCTGGGGTCATGTGATCTCCTTCTGATAAGCAAAGTCAACGGGAAGCCAAATTCACTTCACAATTGTGTTACTGACTTAACAACTGTAGCAAGAAAGGTTGTAAAATAGAGCAAAACTCACTCAATGGGGGGGGTGTCTCACTTAGCAACAAATATAGGCTCCATGTGGTTGTACTCTGCCAGATGTTTACATTGGATTTGGCATTTTTGTACACCTATCAAGTCTTTCCCGAGAACCTGGGGTAGGCAGATGTGCATATTTGATGACGTTAAAGATATTGTCACAGGATGTAAGCTGTTGCAAGCAAAGCTGCCTTTTTGCAATTGACTGATGAAGATTTTGTCAATGCTGATGATGCTCACGTGGTGCTCCAGTTTTGAGTTTGCACCCCGGGTGCCTATTACTATTGCTTCCATCTTTGCTTTCTTTTGCCATAGTCATTCTATTTCTATTTACAGGTCTTTGTATTTTGTTATCTTTTCCAGTTCTTTCTCTTCTCTTCTGCTGCTTCCAGGTATTGCCTCATCCACTATTCAGACTTTTAAAAAATCTTTCTTATCAACAATTGTTAATATTATAAGCCAGGGACAGCTGGAAGATCTGCATGCGTTATACCACATTCTCTTGAATGAAGTGTCTTCCATAAAGCCACACAGGCTGGAATAATATGGCAGTAACCCTCCATCCCAGCCGTCAAGCATGTCCCAAAGGTCCTTTTTCAATTGAACTTTCTTGGTTTTTCCTTGAAGATATTTTCTTTCTTCAGTTCTAACTGAATAATGGGGAATGGAAGGATTTATATTCCTTGCCATCATCTGATCATTGGTACTCTTCCTGAGAGCTGTTGAGTCAGGACTGAAGAAGCTTCTTGGATGAGAAGTGAAAAAACAAGAAAGTCCAATTGCCTTTTGAAAAAACACCTTTGGGACAACCATGACCTGGATGGCTGAGAAGCTCCATAGATGATTGGCAAGCATGTTGAGGTGAAATGCCTTAACTTCTTGAGTCTGCTCCACAATGAGCAATGATAGCTGAAGATGTCTGGCTGACTGTCCAACAATCTGTATTATTTTTCTGTATGCAGTGTTGGCAAAGTTGGTTGAGACCTATGTGGATACTATCTCCAGTGGGAACATTCCCTGCCTGGAGAACACAGTCTTGGCCTTGGCAGAGATTGAGAACACGGCAGCCGTGCAGGAAGCTGTTGCTCGCTATGCACAACTGATGGAGCAAAGCTTGGACCTACCCACTGATAGTTTCCAGGAACTTCTGGACGTACATAAAAAATGTGAGGAACAAGCCTTCCAGATGTTCATGGCTCGTGCTTTCAAGGATGATAAACGTCAGTTCCAGGCTGAACTCATGGTAGGTAATCTTGTATGATACTAGCCTACATAGGCAATATTGAAAACTCGTGGGTCCTCTGTTCTGATACCTTATATTCCAGTATTTTCTGAATTTATAAGAATACAGAAAATATGGAATTGACGGAAATGGCAAAACGGTTTTAATTAAAGAGAAGAACTTTTCTCATTTTGTTTCTACCTGGAAAATGCTTCTGGACTCTGTGCTCAAACTGGAAAAACAATGAAACTTTGCTTTTAAATGTTGATGATGAGTGCATTAGTTGTTATAGAAATGGTTTGATATTTCTCGAAACGTGAAGCAAAAGATATTTTTTTTGTATTTCACTGCACTGAAAAAAATTGGAAGTCACTTTCTCTTTGCACTTATCTCCTTTCTCCTTTAACCTTTTAAACCTTCTGCTTCTTTTTGCATTTTTATTTCATGATAAAGGTTAATCGACCTTAGATTGACAGGATGGCAAGGAATGTCATCACCTGCCTCTTTGGATAATTATGTGCCTGTTCTAAGAATTAATTCTCCTCTACTTCAATGTTTCTCAGACTTGTGGCTTTAAGATGTGTGGACTTCAGCTCCCAAATTTCCATATTCATCAATGTTGGCTGGGGAATTCTGGGAGTTGACATCCATACGTCTTAAAGTCTGATTGCCGTGAAGAAACACTGTTCTAGTTAAATTGAAGAAAGAGCATCTGTCATTTCAAATTGTGGCGAAGTTCTGTTTGATCATGGGAGACCACCTACATGGATACAGCCAAAAACCAACTACATGACGTATACAGTGTAGAAACATGCATTTATTTGTGAAGTCTTTTGCTTTGTTATTTTTTATTCCTACCAGAAAACTGTGGAAAGCAAGAAGGAAAAGTACTGTGAGAAAAATAAGGAGATATCTTCTGAAATCTGTTTCAGAAGCGAGGAAGCTGAAGGAGAAGATTGAGGAGCTCAGAAAGAAAAAAGATGACATGGAAAAACCGAGTTGGATCTCCTCAGCTTTGGAAAACCTGAGAACTGTGATCCGTGAACAATACCAATAATTCTTCAAAGGCCTGAGTTTCCATCCCAAAAATGACCTGGCTGCATTCTTAGTAGAGTTATTTTAGATACGTTCTGTAAATTTAAATTCATAGCAGGCAAAATCATTCCCAGACTTAGAGACATTATTAAAAGGAATTTGAGATTTAGCATTTGAAGGCTTTGTAGGCTTCATTGGGTGTCACAAGTTTAGCTCAGGCCTTATGTTAAGCTCCTGTTGTTTTAATCTTGATATATCAAGTCATGTTTGGGGGGGTTATAGATGACATGAAGGCCAATCACTTAAAAACTCTTTGCATAACTCTCTTTCCCTTACTTGACAACATAGTTCAGTGTATCTCAAGCTTGGTAACTTTAAGATATGTGGACTTCAACTGCCAGAATTGCACGGATACAAATCTTTACATATTTTCTTTAGTAATAGTGTTCTTGTGTTGCCTAATGAGCCCATTTAAACTGCAGAAATTTCATAAACCAGAACTCTAAAAGTCTACTTCAGATTCAGTTCTATTTTTTTCCGCTTTTAAACTATGCTTTTTAACCTTGTTCTTAATTCTGTTTTTAACTTGAAGTTTTTATCTGCAACAATAAACGGGGAAATAGGGAATTTCCATTGCTGTCTTTCTTCATTTGGTAGATGGTTTTTTTTTTTTTAATAAGGCTACATAGGATATGGTTTTAAAGTTATTTCAGGGTCAGGATGTAAGCTGCAAGATTCAGAGGCCCCAAAGAAAGGAATGAAAAAACCTCTATAAAAATAGAAATGAGCACAATGACATTTTTCACCAAAATGGGGTTCCTCTGGCTAAAACTAGTGACACCACATTCAAGGTTCATATAGCAATAGCAATAGCAGTTAGACTTATATACCGCTTCATAGGGCTTTCAGCCCTCTCTAAGCGGTTTACAGAGTCAGCATATCGCCCCCAACAATCCGGGTCCTCATTTCACCCACCTCAGAAGGATGGAAGGCTGAGTCAACCTTGAGCCGGTAAGATTAGAACCGCTGAACTGCAGATAACAGTCAGCTGAAGTGGCCTGGAGTACTGCACCCTAACCACTGCGTCACCTCGGCTCAACTAGATAATGATCCAGCTGCAGATCCACCCAAGAGATCTATGTTTTCTGTTCATAACTCTGAATCAAGTTGTTCCTTTTAGGTGCAAACCGCCTGAATCCCACCACTGGTTGAGACCTATGTGGATACTATCTCCAGTGGGAACGTTTCCTGCCTGGAGAACACATTCTTGGCCTTAGCGGAGATTGAGAACAGGGCAGCCATGCAGGAAGCTGTTGCTCGCTATGCACAAGTGATGGAATAAAGCTTAGAGCTACCCACTTTAATTTGGGCAGTGAAATGTCTGCAAGAAAACCACCAAGCTCAGAGGTCACCAAGGCCCTTCATTTCAACCCTGAGTTATGAATATTCTCCTTTATTGAGTGACATTTGTTATCAAATAGTTGAAAAAAATGTTTTTTTTCATCCCTGCATTTGGGAAGGGGTGTGAATAAAACAAAACACTTTACGGAATTATTCTACTAGATAAGTATAAAAATATGTGCCTATCGAACTGTCTTGGTATATACAGTATAACCACCTAAATTGGTTTCCTTAGTTTTTAAATTCTTGTTCTCCCTTTCAGGAACAGGGTAGAAGGAAAATGCCCATTTCGAAACTGATCGAGTTATTTATCAAAACAGGCCATCCTTTTTTCAGACTTCTGCATGGATTTCCATGGATTTTATGGATGAAAGTCCCAGACATTTGGTTGGTTGGTTGGTTTATTCGACTTATATGCCGCCCTATTCCCGGAGGGACTCAGGGTGGCTGACAAACCAGAAGGGAAGGTTCACAATACAATAAGTAAAAAGACAAAAAACAAACAACAATACAAAACAATTTAAAAAGTCACAACACGCACAACAATTCGAGTAGGGGTGGAACTCAGGAGCCCCAGGCCTGCTGGAACAGCCAGGTCTTAACGGCTTTTCGGAAAGCCTGAAGGGTGGTGTGGGTCCGAATCTCCATGGGGAGATCGTTCCAGAGGGCCGGAGCAGCCACAGAGAAGGCCCTCCTCTGGGTGGTCGACAAGCAGCATTGGCCTGCAGATGGAATTCGGAGGAGGCCTAATCTGTGGGATCTGATGGGTCTATGGGAGGTAATTGGCAGAAGGCGGTCTCTCAAGTACCCAGGTGCAGTACCATGTAGGGCTTTATAAGTGACGACTAGCACCTTGAAGTGTATCCGGAGACCAATAGGCAGCCAGTGCAGCTCACGGAGGATAGATATAACATGGGTGAACCGAGGCACACCCATAGTCGCTCGCGCGGCTCCATTCTGGACAAGCTGAAGTCTCCGAACACTCTTCAAGGGCTGCCCCATGTAGAGCGCATTGCAGTATTCCAGTCTTGAGGTCACAAGGCATGAGTGACTGTTGTAAGAGCCTCCCGGTTCAGGTAGGGATGCAATTGGTGCAACAGGCGTACGTGGGCAAATGCCCACCCTGGTCAGAGCTGACAAATGGTGATCTAAAGTCAGCTGCGGATCCAGGAGGACTCCCAAATTGCGAACCCTGTCTGAGGGGCGTATAATTTCACTCCCCAGTCTGAGAGTTGGAATACATAGCCAATTTTTGGGAGGGAAAAACACCAGCCCACTCGGTCTTGTCAGGATTGAGAGCCAGTTTGTTTACCCCCATCCAGACCCTAACATCCTCCAGCCACTGACACATCACGTCAACCGATTCACTGAGCTGGCATGGGGTGGACAGATACAGTTGAGTATCGTCCGCATACTGGTGGTATTTTATCCCGTGCCGTTGAATGATCTCACCCAGTGGCTTCATGTAGATGTTAAACAGGAGGGGGCACAGGACCGAACCCTGCAGCACCCCATAGTTAAGGGGCCTAGGGGTCGACCTCTGCCCTCCAACCAACACCAACTGCAACCTGTCCGAGAGGTAGGAGGAGAACCACCGAAGAACAGTGCCTCCCACCCCCACCTCTTGCAACCGTCGCAGAAGGATACCATGGTCAATGGTATCGAAGGCCACTGAGAGGTCAAGGAGCACTAGGACGGAGGGGTGGCCCCCATCCCTGGCTCTCCAGAGATCATCGGTCAGTGTGACCAAAGCAGTTTCCGTGCTGTAGCCAGGACTGAATCCGGATTGAAAGGAGTCTAGATAATCGGTTTCCTCCAAGGACCGCCGGAGCTGAGAGGCCACCACTTTCTCAACAACCTTCCCAACAAAGGGGAGGTTGGAGACTGGACAGTAGTTATTTAAAATGGCTGGATCCAAGGACGGCCTCTTCAGTAGGGGTCTCACCACCACCGCCTTTAGAGGGGGTGAAGGACCCCTCCTGGAGAGAGGCGGTCACTATCGCCTGGATCCAGCCCTGTGTCACCTCCCTGCTGTTCGCGACCAGCCAGGAGGGACACAGATCCAGCACACATGTGGAGGCACTCACTGCTCCGATGGCCTTCTCCACTTCCTCAGGAGTAACAGACTGAAAATCAATCCAAGAATGCCGTTCAAGACCCACCCCCGGTACCTCAGCTGGCTCTGCACAATTGGAGTCCAGGTTCGCCCAAAGCCGAGCAACTTTATCCGTGAGAAATTGGACAAACTCCTCAGCCTTACCTTGTAAAGGTAAGGTGGGAGCGGGTTATCCTAAACAAGGCGGCTGGGCGCGACTCAGCAATCAGAGTGGCAATGTATGTATTTTTTGAAGTCCGGATTGCCAGAAGGTAGACTCTGATGCAAGATTTTAACAGTGCTCGGTCTGATTCGGACTTAGTGGATCTCCAGCGGCGCTCTAGGCGTCTCTTTTGGCACTTCATCTCCCGGAGTTCCTCAGTAAACCAAGGTGCCCTCCTGGATCCACTGCCATGGAGAGGCCTCAAAGGCGCAATTCAATCCAGTGCCTCAGTCGCCGCAACATTCCAGGCGGTGACTAAGGATGCGGTTGGATTAAGGGCAAGGGAGTCAGGTATCTCTCCAAGCTCCCTCTGAAATCTCATCGGGTCCATCGCCTGGGGTGGAACCACTTAATCGGTTCCACCTCCCTGCAATGGGTGAGTAATGTGTCCTAAAGTCAAGCCTCAGCAGGGAGTGATCTGACCATGACAAGGGTGAGGTCTCTATACCCCTTAATTCCAGATCACGTCTCCACTGCCCCAAGAAAAATGCAAGGTCTAGTGTGTGTCCCGCTCTATGAATAGGGGCCTGAACTACTTGGGTCAAGTCCATGGTTGTCATGGAGGCCATGAACTCCTGTGCCCCATCAGAGTGTTCGCCAAGAGACGGTAGATTAAAGTCCCTCAGCACCATTAGCCTGGGGAACTCCACCGCCAACCCGGCTACTGCCTCTAGCAGCACAGGCAGGACTGTTGTGACGCAGCTGGGAGTTAGGTATGCCAGAAACAAGCCCACTTGAACCCCTAGGTCCAACTTCAAGAGAAGAGACTTACACCCCACAATCTCTGGGGCAGGGATCCTGCAAGGAACTAAAGACCTTCGGATGACAACTGCTACTCCCCCACCCCTTTTCTTATGTCGTGGTTGGTGGAGCACCTGGAACCCTTCTGGGCACATTTCTGAGAGGGGGACTCCTCCCTCTTGGTCCAGCCAGGTTTCAGTTATACATGCCAGGTCTGCCCCCTTGTCTAATATTAAGTCCCGGATGAGGGGAGCCTTGTTTACAACAGACCTGGCATTTAGCAGCAGCAACCTGAGACCAGGGCCCTGGTCTCCTCTGCCAACAGGTCCTTGAGATGAGCCTGAGGGGCCGGAACAAGGAATCGCTGTAATGTAGTGAGTCCTTCTTCCCCGGTAATGGCTAGCCCTACAGCTCCCATCATATCTGCCTCTCCCGGTCGTAACCGGAATGCTCCGACCCTCCCCATCGTAGACCACCCTCCTCCCATGGCCTCCATTCTTCCCAGCAGGCCACATACAGCATTCACCCTAGGACGGGGGGCGGATCTGGGCCCCCATCGACTTCTGCTTCTGCACTCAGTGGAGGGGGCTCCAGGTCGCACCCATAGTCCTATCATACTCACTAAACAAACATTCTACTCAGACACACCCCACAATAGTCGTTAAAAATACAGTATAGTGATACAAAATTAAATAAATTAATTAAATTAAAAAGTGGGCACATTCTCTCTCACAATCGTACTATCATACACACAACACACTAATTAAAACGCAGTTATTAAGTCCGTGAAACCGGGGCAGTCAGCGCAAGTCTAAGGCGGCTAGGGCCGGCAATAATTTGGGAGGGAGGAGTTCTTTGTTCTTTTCTCCCACATAGTCTGGAAATGATGTAAAAGGAGTCTGAGGCAGCTGGGAGAGTTGGCACTAGTTGGAGAGAGAAGACACCCCATTCTCCTTGTCCCTGTCCTCTCTCTCCTCTCTCTCTGCAGGGGGGATAGGCAAAAAAAGCCCCCACATCACTCAGAACGCCCAGCGGCAGTGATGTCCAAAAGCCGCGGTAGAAGAAGAAGGAGGGATGGAGGGAGGGAGGGGGGGCGCGTCCAGGACAGCAATGGTGGTGGCAGAAAGACCAGCAGCCCAGTCTCGAGGCACACTGGTACAGAACTCACCAGATCCACGGCTCCACGGGCAACAGGCAGGCACAGCGGCACAAACACAGAGGCCCCCCCGAAGCTGCAGGGTTGGGCCGCGGCGGCCTAAATGGGTGGAACAGCGGTCGCGGTGGCTGGAGTAGGTGGGATGGCAGTAGGGTTGGTGGCTTCCCCAAAGCAGCAGGGCCAGGTCGTGGCGGCCGGAGTGGGTGGAATGGCAGCCGGGGTGACGGCTCACTTGATCGCGGCTCACTCAAGACAACAGGGCTGAGCTGCGGCAGCCGCGGCGGCCAAAGCAGGTGGAACGGTGGTTGCAGCGGCCAGAGCAAACGGGCTGGCAGTAGGTATGGCGACCCCCCCGAAACAGCAGGGCCCGGCCACAGTGGTCAGAGTGGTGGGATAGCGGATGCGGCGGCCTGAGCATATGGGATGGAGTCGGGGTTGGCAGCCCCTCCGAAGCTCCCCCAAAGCAGCAGGGCCAGGTGGAACAGCAGTCGCGGCAGTTGGAGCAGGTGGAGTGGTGGCAGGATCAGGGCTCCACCAAAACAGCAGGGCCAGGTCTCAGCCAGGCCGCGGCGGCCGGAGTAGATGAAGTGGCAGTCATGGTGGCCAAAGTAGGCGGAATGGCGGCCGGGTCGGCGACTTCCGAGAGAGGCAACCTTAGAAAGCAATGTTTCTTCCGTTGACTGCTTCTCCAGATCCCCCATACATTACTCCTGCCTTGCTTTCTCCTTAGTTCGCTTGCAGGAATGGCTGGGGAAACTCAAGGTCAGCAGCCCTGGAAGCTGCTCCGACCCTCGTCCTCGCTTGCTCGCGGCAAGCCCGGCGCTGCTGCCAGAAAACCCAAAAGCCGGTGGACCCTTGTTTTTAGCTTTGGCCACTGCTGCTGTATAGAAGCCCGAGATGAGCGCAGTAAGCAAAAGATCGCGGAGGGGCGGGAAGAGAGTTGATGAGCAATCCATTGATTTCTTTGGAAAAACGGTAAAATGGGAGGACCAACTGAGAGGGGTGACTGCTTTCCCCAACTTTCCCTCTGGACTTCGGTCCTTTGCCGCAGCGGCAGGAGCTTCCTAGGCTTGGGGTCCTCGGGAGCGGCTGGATGGGCTCCCATTGCTGGTGCAGTTCCAGGGGATCTGGGAAGCAGAGACCCCCCTGGAAACCAGGATGGGAGAAAGGGAAAGGCTGGCCAGAGAAGTCTTGGGGGCCATATCAGAGCGGCATGGGCGGGGATCAGAGGCAGCGCAGGGCTCTGGGAAGGTTGCAAGAATGGTTTCAGCTCAGGGACTTGGGGACCCATCACTCCCTTCGGACTGGATCTGCTACCGGGGTGTGGCCTGGTCATGAAGACCCCGCTGCCCTTGAGCTGAGTGGCTTCTGGAGGTCTGGGGGGAAGAGATGGCTTGAGAAGGGATCTGGTATTACAAAACCCATGTGCTGACTGACCTGGGATGGGCTTGATGTCACAGTGAGGTTGTGAACTTGGGGGGAGGATCTTTTATAGTCCTTCTTTGGGAAGAAAGTTTCTGTAGTTGCCACATCTTCTCTGCAGCTGCATCTCCTCCTCCAAAGCCAGGATGGAGGCTCCGGTGTGCCTGATTGAGAACAGGAGAAATCACCCCCATGTGTCTCCGGAGGCCCTTCAGTTGCTCTCAGACATCCGGCAGCCAGTGGTGGTGGTGTCCATCGTGGGACTGTATCGCACGGGCAAGTCCTACCTGATGAACAAGCTGGCTGGCAAAAATTCAGGTGAGAAGGATTGAGATGAGCCAGGGATATATGGACAAGGTGAACACCTGGGTGGGAAAACCCAAATCCTGGGTTTTCTGCTCTGATGGACAGGTATGGAGTCCAGGACTTTCATTTTCCAAAATGCCCATTGTGGTCCAACAACAATGAATGGACCATTTAGGCTGATGTGATCTTGCAGAATTTTATCATAAGCTTTATGATAGTAAGGTTACAAAATGTCAGCCTTGTGGGGAAAACCAGTCAGGAAACATGACCAAATGAGCTATTTTGCTTTGTTGTGAAGCTGCCTTGACAAATGTTGCATGTCTGAAAGTGCAATTCTTCACCCATCTTTACCACTGGAGAAACTAGGGAGGGTCCCTTCTGAGCCTCTTGTCCTCCCAGTATTAATCGGCAGCCTGTACTGTTTCTTATCTGATTGTTATTTAGGCAGCATCTCTTAGTCCATCTCCCAAGGACTTTCACACACACCATTACAGAGTGTTTTAATGGTTTTCATCAATAAATATTTACAATTCTTCTGATTTTTTTAGTTTTTCAGAAATATAGGCCCCTTATGTTTTAAGAGTTCTTGTGCTTTTTAATATATTGCAAAATGAAGTAATATTTGATGAGCATTTTCATCCGGGAAACCACATCCAAGCATAACTTCCTATTTCAAGGGGTAAATTCAGTAAACAACCAGAAAAACTGGTGGTAAGAATCTGTGTCTAATTATTAACCACAGCTTACATATTACAAGATGAACGTTTGGGATTTAAAACTTATTACATTTCCACATCTGTAGGTTTCTCTTTGGGCTCCACAATGGAAGCAAAAACGAAAGGAATCTGGATGTGGTGCGTTCCCCATCCAGAAAGGCCTAACCAAACCCTTGTCCTGCTGGATACTGAAGGGTTAGGTGACACAGAAAAGGTGATTTTGTATTTGCTTATTTCTTTGTATGAAATATCACACTGATGAAACATTTGTTTACAGGTCATTATTGATTGACAAATTTATTTTACTTTCCCTGACAATATTGATCGATGTTTTTCAACCTTGGCAACTTTAAGATATGTGGACTTCAACTGCCAGAATTTCCCAGGCATCGATTCAGATTTTTAAACTTTTTCTTTAATAACAGTGCTATTGTTCCATCTGTTGAGTGAAAAGCCTATTTACACTAGTTCACAATGGATGAATGGCTGCAAAAGTTGATGGAGTTAGCAGAGATGGCTAAACTGACTCTTTTGGTCAAAGGAAAAAAAAATACAAATACTTTTATGTCTACTTGGAAACCGCTTCTGGACTTTGTGCTTGAGATGGGGGAAAAAAATGAAACTTTGATTTTGGGTTTTGCCAATTAGATCGATTTGTAGTTATAGAAATAGCTAGTTTATTCCATTATGTAAAGATAAAAAGTTGAGGTTTGATGTTAATTCCTTATTCTACAGTAGGAAAGGAAGTCAATGCCTTTTTCCTTTTTCCCATTGCTTTCCCCCACTTTTTTCTTCCCTTTTCCTTTCCCTAACTTTTGTATTTTCTTTGTATGCTATATTATAAACGAATAAAAGATTATTAAAAAAGAAACAGTGTCCATGTTGGTTAAACCATAAATTGACCCAGTCAAACGCCTGATTTGTTGTTCCCTGGTGTGATGTAGCCAATTATCACACAAGGGAGGAAACCTCAACCTGTTCATTCTGTACATGGCAAAGAGCTTCCTCTTGGAATTAAATCAGAAAACAAGAGAGCCCCAATTGGCATAGCTTTAAACACTTTTGGAAAACCAAGGAACGTGATCATTAGCAAGCAAGTGGCAACAACAAATAAAGTTTTCATATTGAGGGTGACCATCCCATAAGTGGGTTCAATATTAAAATATTACTGCCCTTGTCTTCTACACTGTGAAGTCTACCTAAGTTGGTTTCCTTAGTTTTTAAATTCCTGCTCTGCATTATGGAGCAGGGTAGAAGGAAAATGCCCATTTCAAAAGTGATTCAGTTATTTATCAAAGCAAGCCAGGCTTTTTTCAGGCTTCTGCATGGATTTTTTTAAAAAAAAGATATCCTCTCTTTAAGAGTTGTGTAACCTTTTTCAGGAGTCAGTTTTTTTTTTAAACAAATCAGAAACTCAATCTGGGCTGGAAGAGCAAAACAAGATAATTAGGACAAAGTCCCAGAGATTTGCAATAAACCCACTAATAATCTTGGGTTGGGTTGCCCAAGAATCATTTAGAATATAGATAAGAGATAGAACATGCTCAGATGATGATCCGGCTCAGATTTCCCCCCAAGAGATTTATGTTTTCTGGCCATAACTCTGAATCAAGTTGTTCCTTTTAGCAGAGGTGGGAAGCCTCCAGATTTGGGGGTCACCAACACGTAGCGGTTCATTTCTTTGAGGCTGGGTGGGGGATATTATATTTATAATGAATAAATATATTATTAACTTTGAGGGAGTGGAGTTTGCTCCTTGTTTATGAGAAATTGGTCGCTTTCCTGGAATCGGAGTGGCTGACCAGTTTCGCTTTCAGTTTTGGCTGCTGCTGCTTTAAAAAAAGTCATGTTTACACAAGGTTTGGCCCTCTGCCTATCAATTCCTCAAGGATCTGGGATAGGCAGATGTGCATGTTTGACTATGTTAAAGGCATCGTCTTGGGCTGTAAGCTGGTCCGAGTAAAACTGCCATTTGCAATTGACTGATGGGGATTGTGTCAGTGCTGATGGGGTTCAAACGGTGCTCCAGTTGTTTTGGGTTTGCCCCCAGGCACCTGTTGCTATTAGTTCCATTATTGCTTTCTTTTACCACAGTCGTTCTATCTCTATTTACAAGTCTTGGTATTTTGTAATTTTCTCCAGTGCTTTCTTTCCTATTCTGCTGTCTCCAGGTACTCTCGCATCCACTATCCAAATGTTTTTGCCTTTCTTATCAACCTTGTTTGGTCTGGAAGATTTGCACGTAGCATGCTTCATTCTGTTGGATGAAGTATCCTCCAGAAAGCCATGCAGGTGGGAAAGTATGGCAGTGACCATCCATCCCGACTGGCAGGCATGTCCCAAAGGTGCTTTTTCAAAAGGCAACTGGACTTGGTTTTTCCTTGAAGATGAAATCCCCTCAAGAGATTTATGTTTTCTATCCATAACTGAATCAAGTTGGTTCTTTTCAGCTGAGCTGGGAAGAAGCCTCCAGATTAGGGAGTCACCAACATGTAGCAGTTCATTTCCTGGAGGCTGGTTGGGGAACAGTGGTGGGTTTCAATTTTTTTTAGAACCTATTCTGTGGGTGTGGCCTATTTTGTGGGTGTGGCTTGGCAGTCATGTGACCGGATGGTTATGGCCAACTTGTCATCATGCATAAACACTCAGTCACATGACCACCACTCCTCCAAGCTATGTGGCAAAAGTTTTTGGGACTCCTATGAAGGGGGGGGGGAGAGAGGAGAAAACCTCCCAAAAATAGACAACTGGAGAATTAAGTGCCGAAATTAGGGAGACCAGAGAAGGCAGGACAGAGGGGAATCCAGTAGAAAGCTATCACACTCTGGGGAAAGAACTTTGGGAGATCGGAGGAGGCAGGACAGAGAGGGCTGGATGGGCATGGCCAACTGGGTGGGTGTGGCCAGCTTCACACCACTTCCCAAATTGCTGGCAGAGACCAGCAGCAAAACCTTGGAAAAGTTGTGTCTGTACCTACAAAGGTGAGAATTGTGTGTTTATTTTCATTTGATGCCTATTTTCCATTGACTTCACATGGGACTTCAAAGGACTGGATGTGGCCATGGAGGGAGGGGGTAAAATGGCCAAGTCTATTCTGGAACCTGGTCTGCAAAGCTAGTCTCATGTTTCTTTTCTGTCTAATAATGATGCTTGCTCTGCCTGCAGGAAGTGAAGGCTTTGTTGGAAGAGGGTTTCTGTAAGCAAGCGAACCAACTGAGAGAGGAAATCGAGCAGCTCAAAACCAAAAAGGAAGCTGTGGATGAACCAATTTGGATCAAGAGACATGTTGACTCCCTGGGAAAGAAAATTACTGGTGTATATTCAACAGTTGCTAATTGGTTTAAGCGTTCCTAATCCAGAACTTCTGCATGGAATTTTTAAAAAGATGTCCCCGCTTTAAGAGTTGGATAACCTTTCAGGAGTCAGGTTTAAAAAAAGAAGAAAAAGTGAGAAACTCAAAGTGGGCTGGAAGAGAAAAACAAAATAATTAGGACAATATTAGTATTTTCTAAATCGATATTCTAATCCCGATAATCTTCTTTCAAGTGAAATTTATCTCCCAGGAAGTGCCTCTACTTCCTAGAAAGGACCTGGCTGTGCTCATGCTACAGTTATTTTAGATTCTGTTGGAAGTTAAAACCCACCCCTCTCCTAGAAAAATAAAATATTTTGGGATATGCTAAAAAGGCAGAATATTTCCCCTAAAAGAGAAGTAGAAACTCAAAGAGGCAGAAACTCAGCTGCCCCACCTTTGTTAATGGGCTATTAAGGCCTGGGTCAGTCTATTCTACATAACAAAGATGTACCCCACTTGGCCTCAGCCCTCACTCGTCCCATCGGTCCAGCTGAGGATGCTCTGTCAGATGAGCAGTCTTTGAGCCCCAATCCAGGCCATCGCGCAGCTCCATGATTTCCTCTGCTGCCACAGACTCTTCCTCCTCCGAACTCGTGTCCAGAAAGGGCTTCGGGGGCAGATCCATAACAGTGTGAGGAACAAGCAGGGTTCCCTTGAAATCCATGCATAGCATTGTTGCCATTTTCAAAAAACTGGTGGGCTGAAATCCATGAATGAAATATGCAACTAGAGGGATTTACTTTGTTTTACAGAAACAGACCTAATAAAAAAAGGAGGTAGAGTTGCACGATATATTAAAAAATAACTAAACCTCTACAGAAATACAGCAGAACCATGAAAACTGCCTTGAATGCATTTGGGTCAAAATCAAGAGGAAAAAAGAGCAACCTTGACACAGGGCTACAGGTAGTCCTCAGCTTAAGACCACAATTAAACCTAAATCTTCTGTTGCTTAACAAAACATTTGTTAAGTGAATTTTGCTCCATTTTACAATCTTGCCCTCTTTATAACCACAGTAACCAATCACAGTGTAGATTGCTCCATTCATGAAACCACACCCTCCAATCAATCAACTATAGCTTTGTGTTCTGGCCCATTTACTGTTCCAGCTATTAAATATATTAACACTCTGTCATCATGGGTTGAGATATCATCAATATCCTGATGAAACTCTATATCTCAACCCTCCATCAAGATCAAGTGAGGCTAATATCACTCTATAAAACCTTAGGAAGACCAGACCTAACTGCATCCTGTTTTGGTCACACTCTAGAAAAGATGTTGAGACTTTCTCTAGAAAGAGTGCAGAGAAAAGCAACTAAGACGAGTAGGGGACTGAAGGGAAAAAATACAATGAACAGTTGCAGGAACTGGACATGGCTAGTCTAGTGAAGGACCAGGGGAGACATGATAGCAGCCTTCCAATATTTGAGGGGGTCAAGTTATTTTCTAAAGGACAAGGAATAATGGATGGAAACTGAACAAGGAGAGATTCAACCTGGAAATAAGGAGAAATTTTCTGACAGAACAATCAACCCATGGAAGAGAAGTCGCCTTCGGAAGTTGTGGGAGCTTCATCACTGGAGGCTTTCAATGAGAGACTGAACTGCCATCTGTCAGAAATGGTGTAGGCAGGGTCTCCTGCTTGGGCAGGGGGTTGGGCTAGATGACCTACAATGTCCCTCCCAACTCTGTTAAATCTGTTAAATACCCTCATGATCCAAATGATGCTATGGCTGCCCTTGAGCAGAACCTGTTGGCTGTGGGGGCCTGGATGGGGGACAACAGGCTTCAACGGAAACCTGGTTAAGACCGAGTGGCTTTGGGCATGTAGAGCTTCAACCTCTGGGACTTTGACCAAACTCTTTAGTTCTGGCACTACCACAGAGAGATTCAGTTTGCAACTTGGAGGTACTGGACTTGTAACTCCTGGTCAAGAGCCTTTGCTAGGACACCCTTCGGACAATCTTGGGTTGTCTGCCAGTTGCATTCTTTCCTGGACCAAGAGTCCCTGCGCTCAGTCATTCAAGCTCTGGTCATCTCACGTCTGGACTACTGCAATGCACTCTACACGGGGCTACCCTTCAGGAGCATTCAGAAGCTACAACTGGTGCAGAATGCAGCAACGGGGGCAGTTTTGGGGACCCTCTAGCAAGGCCCATGTTACACCATTGTTCATGCATACCAATGGCATTCACATGTGAATAAAAGGCGGGAAACTCACGAGCGTGCAAACCACCGGGGAAAAGATCCGAGTCAGAACTGCGGAGAGTTATTCGGCGAATCCCCTCCTCTCTGCACCCCTAATCCCAGCCAGATGTTTTCCAGTATCGTTTGCACGCGGGCAGGTTTTGCGGCTTTGATCCGCCTGCGTCTTCACTTGCCTTGCCGAGAACTTGGTTTCTTTCCTGGAATCGAAGTGACCGACCAGCCTCGCTTTCACTTTCGGCCGCTGCTGCTGTATAAAAGCCCCGAGACGAGCACAGGAAGGAAAAGATCGCGCAGAGGTGCGAAGAGAATCCCTCGATTTCTTTGGAAAGACGGTAAAAGGGGGGACCGACTGAGGGGGGCGGCTGCTTCCCCCAACCTCCCCTCCGGGCTTCGGTCCTTCGCCACAGCGGCTTTCTGGGCGTGGGGTCCTCGGGGCGGCTGGATGGGCCCCCTTTGCTGGCTCTGGCCAAGCAGCTGCGGGGATCCGGGAAACAGAAGCGCCCTTGGAAATCGGGATAGGGGGAGGGAAAGGCTGGCGGGAGGGTTTGCGGGATAGAGAGGTTTCTCCCCAGCGGTCGGTGCGGGAGGGTGTTGGAGGCGGTGGGGAGGGGGCTTCTGGGCGGAAATGCCTCTTGGGAAATTGCGGGGAAGGTGGCCCCGTTTGGCCCCCCACTCCCTTCGGACGGGTTTGCCGCCGACGGCTGGGTTGGATCTGGAGACCCCCTGCCCTTCAACTGAGGGGCTTCTGGAAATCTGGGAGGAAGAGATGGTTGAGGAGGGATCTGGGATTACAAAGCTCATGTGCTCACTGAGGTGGGATGGGCTTGATGTCACCTGGAAGTCATGAAGTGTCTTTTATAGTCCTTCTTTGGAGAGAAAGTTCTTGCAGCTGCCACATCTTCTCTGCAGCTGCATCTCCTCCTCCAAAGCCAGGATGAAGGCTCCGGTGTGCCTGGTTGAGAACAGAAGAAATCGCCTCCATGTTTCTCCGGAGGCCCTTCGGTTGCTCTCAGACATCCGGCAGCCAGTGGTGGTGGTGTCCATCGTGGGACCGTATCGCACGGGCAAGTCCTACCTGATGAACAAGCTGGCTGGCAAAAATTCAGGTGAGAAGGATTGAGATGAGCCAGTCCAATATCCACAAGGTGAACACCTGGGTGGGAAAAGGAACACCCCCAATTCCGGGGTTCTCTGCTCCAGTAGAGAGGTTGTAGATGGAGCCCAGGACTTTCCTTTTCCAAAATGCCCATTGTGGTCAAATGACAATCGATCTTTTAGGCTGATGGGATCTTGCAGAATTTTATCATAAGCTTTATGATAGTAAGATTACAAAATGTCAGCCTTGTGGGGAAAACCAGTCAGGAAACATGACCAAATGAGCTATCTTTACATTGTTGTGAAGCTGCCTTGACAAATGTTGCATGTCTGAAAGTGCAATTCTTCACCCATCTTTACAACTGGAGAAACTAGGGAGGGTCCCTTCTGAGCCTCTTGTCCCTCCAAGTATTAGTCGGCAGCCTGTATTGTTTCTTATCTGATTGTTGTTTAGGTAGCATCTCTCTGTCCATCTCCCAAGGACTTTCACACACACCATTACAGAGTGTTTTAGTTGTTTTTAATCAATACATATTTATAAGTCTTCTGATGTTTTTTAGTTTCTCAGAAATGCAGAACCCTTATCTTTTGAGGGTTCTTTTGCTTTTTCGTATATTGTAAAATGAAGTATATTTGATGAGCATTTTCATCTGGAAACCACACCCAAGCATAACCTCTTGTTTCAATGGGTAAATTCAGTAAACAACCAGAAAAATCGGTTGTGAGAATCTGTGTCTTATTATTAACTGTAGCTCACATATTACAAGATGACCGTTTGGGATTTAAAACATATTACATTTTTCCATTTGTAGGTTTCCCTTTGGGCTCCATAGAGGAAGCAGAAACAAAAGGAATCTGGATGTGGTGTGTTCCCCATCCAGACAGGCCTAACCAAACCCTTGTCCTGCTGGATACTGAGGGATTAGGTTATCCAGAAAAGGTGATATTCTATTTGCATATTTCTTTGTATAAAATCACACTGATGAAACATCTGTTTACAGGTAGTCCTTGACTGACAACTATTCATTTAGCGACCATTTGAAGTTATAGCAGCACTCAAAAAAAGGGTTGCATTTACAACCATCACAGCATCAGCATGGTTACGTGATAAAAATGTAGGTGCCTGGCAACTGGCATGGATTTTCCATAGTTGTAGTGTCTCAGGGGCTTTTGACAAGCCAAATAAATGTGGGAAACTGAAGTTGCTTGTACCCCTCCCCAACTGTGATTTGAAACTCCTGCAATGCATCAGCCTCAAATTTTCCTAAACTACAACTTCCAGCACCCTGCGATTGTCTGAACAGATGAATGACTCAATGAACGTATTCTTGGTTGGTGAATGAATGATATTTCATTCTTCTAAGAAGTTACCTTCTGATACGCATAGATATACTCAGCAGAAGTCAGAAACAGATCATAACTTATTCTTTTTCCTCTTTAGGGCAGTCCTGAAAATGATGCCTGGATCTTCACTTTGGCTGTGTTGCTGAGCAGCACCCTCATCTACAACAGTATTGGGACCATTGATCAGACTGCCCTGGACAAGCTTCAGTATCCTTCTAAAGAGTAGCTTTGTTTCGAGTGGGCGGCGAGCGGGCGGCAGGTCTGGGGCGTCCAAGAATGGCACATCCCTGGGGCCCCACCCCCGACCCAAAGTGAAGAGCAACCCAAAGTGAAGAGCGAGTGGGCAGCATTCTTGCTTATCTTTGGTGAGCTGAACAGAGATGGTGAGGCGCAGAGGTGATAGGCGAGGTGTTTAGCTGAGCCATGTGGCCAACCAAAGGCAACATATATAGGGGCTGGGATGGGTGGGGCAAGTGGCGGGTGGGCAGGTGGGTGGATGGGTGAGCAAGCAAGTAATGGGCAAGGAGGGTGAGTGAGCAGCATCTGAGCAACCAGGCAGGAGGCGGGGCCAGCCAGCAGTCGCTACCGGTTTGGTGACCCAGGTCAAATTTCTCCTACCAGTTCATGCGAACCAGTGTGAACCGGCGCGAACCAGCTGAATACTACCTCTGCCCTGACTACATAATTTCCAAACTCATCCACTATGTTTTCCCACATGCTAAGCACAAGGGGATAATCTGGTAGACCACCCCTGGGTTGAGTTTCAGGATGTTGCCCCTAGGGACGTGGACAAGGCCATGAGAGCTGTGAGTGCCTCCACATGTGTACTGGACCCGTGCCCCTCCTGGCTGGTTGCTAACAGCAGGGAGGTGACACGGGGCTGGATCCAGGCGGTTGTTACTGCCTCCCTTCGGGAGGGGGTCTTTCCCCCCGCACTTAAAGCGGCGGTGGTGGGACCCCTCTTGAAGAAACCATCTTTGGATCCAGCCGTTCTTAACAATTATCGTCCAGTCTCCAACCTCCCCTTTGTGGGGAAGGTTGTTGAGAAGGTGGTGGCCTTTCAGCTCCAGCGGTCCTTGGAGGAAGCTAGCTATCTTGACCCATTCCAATCTGGCTTCAGGCCTGGCTACAGCACAGAAACCGCTTTGGTCGCATTGACCGATGACCTCTGGAGAGCCAGGGACGGAGGCTACGCCTCCATCCTGGTTCTCCTTGACCTCTCAGTGGCTTTCGATACCATCGACCATGGTATCCTTCTGCAACGACTGCGGGAGGTGGGGGTGGGAGGCACTGTTTTGCAGTGGTTCTCCTCTTACCTCTCGGACAGGTCGCAGTCGGTGTTAGTTGGAGGGCAGAGATCGACCCCTAGGCCCCTAACATATGGGGTGCCGCAGGGTTCGGTCCTGTCCCCCGTACTTTTCAACATCTACATGAAACCGCTGGGTGAGATCATTCGGCGGCACGGGATAAAATACCACCAGTATGCGGACGATACCCAGTTGTATCTGTCCGCCCCATGCCAACTCAATGAAGCGGTGGAAGTGATGAACCAGGGACTTGAAGCTGTTAGTGACTGGATGAGGGCTAACAAACTCGTGCTCAACCCAGATAAGACCGAGTGGCTGTTGTGTTTCCCTCCCACCAATTTGGCTAGTATTCCATCTCTCAGGCTGGGGGGTCAAACACTACGCCCCTCAGACAGGGTCCGCAACTTGGGAGTCCTCCTGGACCCACAGCTGACTTTCGAACATCACTTGTCAGCTGTGACCAGGGGGGCATTTGCCCAGGTTCGCCTGGTCCACCAGTTGCGCCCCTATCTGAACCGGGAGGCTCTCACAACAGTCACTCGTGCCCTTGTGACCTCTAGGCTGGAATACTGCAATGTGCTCTACATGGGGCTGCCCTTGAAGAGTATTTGGCGACTTCAGCTAGTCCAGAATGCGGCCGCGCGAGCGATTGTGGGTGCACCTCGTTTCACCCACATAACACCTATCCTCCGCGAGCTGCACTGGCTACCTGTCGATCTCCGGGTGCGCTTCAAGGTGCTACTTGCCACCCATAAAGCCCTCCATGGTAGTGGATCTGGATAATTGAGAGACCGCCTACTGCCAATTACCTCCACACGACCTATTAGATCTCACCGGTTAGGCCTCCTCCGAGTCCCATCTGCCGGTCAATGTTGACTGGCAACTACGTGGAGGAGAGCTTTCTCGGTGGCAGCTCCGACCCTGTGGAACGATCTCCCCGTGGAAATTCGTACCCTCACCACCCTCCAGACCTTCCGCACAGCCCTCAGAACCTGGCTATCCCGTCAGACCTGGGGTTAAGACTACAACCCGCCCGAATAGTATGAATGTTGTGTTTTAATTATGTATTTGTCTTATATGTTAAAAGTTTGTCTCCCCCCCATTTTTAAAGTTGTAAGCCACCCTGAGTCCCCCCAGGGAAAAGGGCGGCATATAAATAAACTTTAAAACTAAAACTAAACTAAAACTAAGCTTGATTAGATTGAATGTTGATTGGCTTACATTTTGGGGTATTGTGCAGACACAGAAATGGATTGAGGCAAGGAATAGGTGAAGTCTGTTATTAGAACCCCATTGTTCATCAACAGGTATAATTTTGTTTTATCTTATGAAAGGCGATAAGAAATTAAGTAATTTAAGAAATGAGGTAAAAGATTAAGAAAAATAAATATAGAGTAAGGAAAAGAGAAATGGAAGAAACAGAAATGTGAGTTATTTTGTTTTAAATAATTCAATACATTCAAAATGGTTTCTCGCTCATCAATCAATCCCATCTTTATAGCATCTAAAATTAATCAGGCACTTCTGGATCCTTTCAGAAATCTTTCAGTAGCACTGAGACATATGGCACTTCATCTTCTTAGCAGTAGAGAAAAGGGAGAAATCTACTGGTAAGCTAAGCAATATGTTAATTATATTATATCTACATACAATATATTTTAATAAATAATGATTAGAGAGAAACTAGTCTTTTATGTTGTGCTGTATCATCTGTAGGATTAATACTCAATAGTCAATATTAAGAAAAGAAGTTTGGCAAATAAATAAAAATACTGAAACTATCATTTCAAATAAATAGTTTTTAGGGACCAATCAAGACATATGCTTCTCCTTACTTGACTACATCTGGCTTTATGGTAGAGGCAGAACTAGGCTTTTCACAGATGTTTTCTTTTGATGTCACTCTTATCAGGTAGACCAGAGTAAGAATCAGACACTACTTTTATTAGAACAGCTAGAGTTACAACATCTTGACAATCTGATTGTGCTTCCATTCCTCCCTCTTTTTTCTTCTCAAGAATTGAGTTGGGAGCTATCCAAGGTATTTTTGCAGTCTCCTTTACTGGCCTGGTGAAAGTTTCATTTATTTGATGGTCCTTCTCTCCATCCCTCAAGACCATCCTCTTCAATCACTGTACAAGTATATTGTTTGATTCCTAAACTGGGTCAACAGTTTTGTGACGGAGCTGTCTGAACTTATCAAGGCAAAGTCTTCCTCCACTACTGGAGATACAGATGACTCTTCTGAATTTGTTTGCTTCTTCCCAAACTTTGTTTGGTCTGTGCGAGATTTCACACTGCAGCTGCAACGGGATGGGAAATCCATCACAGAGGATGAATATCTCAAACATGCTCTGAAATTAAAAGAAGGTACTGATGACAAATTCAGTGTGAAGATCTATGTGGTCATTTGAATAAGGATTAGGAGCCACCGGGACTAAACTGTTTAGGGAGGATAGACCTCAAGAAGAAAAAGAGACACCAAAGATCTTTGGTCTAGAATGAAGGCACCAGACTAGAAATCAGGAAATGGTAGGTTGCTTAATGCCTCAGGTATGAAAGTCATCTGGGTGCTTTGGACTAATTACTAGACATCCTGATAATAGAAAGCAATTATATTAAGAATTCTCTGTTGGAATGGCTGAGAATCTGCCATTCTACCTGATTACAGGACATTGTAAAATAAGACTCAGCAGATATAATAAGAATAATTGAATCTAATAAATAGACAACAAAATACCCAGTAGGAATCTACTGGGTAGTAGATTTCCAGTAGGAATCTACTGGGTAGTGGATTTCCTTAGGAAATCCATTTCAAGGTCAGTAGTCATGGCACTGAAATATAAACTGATATAAAAATATAAACAACTTCCTCAGTTGTTCCCTGACCACATTATTTGTTGGAAAACAAGCAATGGTATTATTTCTTCAATGCTCTGTTTTTTCGATTAATCTAAATTGGGGTTGGAATTTCAGAAGGCACCGCATGGAATTTCGGATTGCAACTTGCATATACTTTGTTGGCTGAGTTGACACTTTGAAAGATTAAATCACCCTTAATTTGTACATTGCTTTTCCACAAAGTCCTTCTGGGCAAATCACAGTGCAGTGTGTTAAATAGAGATTATCCAAAATCCCTGATTTGGAAACAAGAAAAACTCACATTATAGATTTGTGGCCTCTATAAGAGAGGAAGGGTGGCCAAAGTAAGAGGATATACTTGTACTTGGTAAGGATAACAATTAAATAGTGCTAATTAATATGGATGGGGACTTTCCCCAGTGAAATGCCCACTGGCAGATGCAATTCAGATTTACTTGTAAGATCGACATGTTGCTTTCTAGGTGACAGCAAGAAGGAGCAGGCATTCAATCTGCCACGGCAATGCATCCGACTGTTCTTCCCCACCCGGAAGTGCTTCGTCTTTGATTGCCCTACTAAAAGTAGGAACTTACCCTATGTGGAAAAGATGGTGGATAATCAGCTGGAGCCTGAATTTGTGGAACAAGCAAAGAAATTCTGTCATCATATCTATGAAACATCTCGAGAAAAGACTCTTCCAGGAGGGCACATTGTCACTGGCAACTGTGAGTCCTTCTAGCTCTATTATAATTATGCTTGGTTGCATACTGAGCCAGATGTTTACATGGATTTGGCACTTTTGTCCACTTATCAAGTCCTCAAGGATCTGGGATAGGCAGATGTGCATGTTTGATAACATTAAAGATATCATCTTGGGTTGTACGCTGGTCCGAGTAAAACTGCCATTTGCAATCGATTTATGGGGATTTTTTCAATGTTGATAGTGTTGAAGTGATGCTCCAGTTGTTTCGGATTTGCATCCGAGACACCTATTACTATTGGTTCCACCTTTGCTTTCTTCTGCCCCAGTCATTGTATTTACAAGTCTGGGAATTTTGTTATCTTCCCCAGTCCTTTCTTTTCTATTCTGCTGTCTCCATGTTCTGTCATATCCACAATTCAGACTTTTTTGTCTTATCATCTATTGTTAAGTCTGGAAGATCTGTGCTCATTATGCCTCATTCTACTGAATGAAGTGTCCTCCAGAAAGCCATGCAGGTGGGAAAATAGGGCAGTGACCCATCCATCCTAACTGGCAAGTGTGTCCCAACAGGACTTTTTCAAAAGGCAACTGGACTTTCTTGGTTTTTCATTGACATTTCGACCCTCATCCAAGAAGCTTCTTCAGTTCAGCTCAGTTCAGTGAACTGAAGAAGCTTCTTGAATGAGAAGAGAAACATCTTCAATATAGACCAAGAAAGTCCAGTTGCCTTTAGAAAAAGCACCTTTGGGACAACCATGACCTGGATGACTAAGAAGCTCCATAGATGATTGGCAAGCATGTTATGGCGCAATGCCTTAAATTCTTGAGTGGGCACAATGAGTAATGATGGTTGAAGATGTCTGGCTGATTGTCCAACAATCTGTACTATTTTTATCCATGCAGTGTTGGCAAAGCTAGTCAAAGCCTATGTGGATACTATCTCTAGTGGGAACGTTCCCTGCCTGGAGAATGAAGTCTTGGCCTTGGCAGAGGTTGAGAACAGGGTAGCCGTGCAGGAAGCTGTTGCTCACTATGCGCAACTGATGGAGCAAAGCGTGGAGCTACCCACTGAGACTCTCCAGGAACTCCTGGATGTACACAAAAAATGTGAGGAAGAAGCCCTCAAGAAGTTCATGGATCGTTCCTTTAAGGATGATACACGTCAATTCCAGGCTGAATTCATGGTAGGTAATAATAAGACAGCAACCTTCATAGAGGATGTTTGTTTATTTGTGTCAGAAGCATCACAATTAAAATAAGGCAGGGGTGTCACACTCAAGGCCCAGGGGCCAGATTTGGCCTGTGAGGTTCTTATATCTTGGCCACGGGATGCTTAGGTCTGCCTTACGCGGCCGCCCTAGCAACAACAAAGGCCCAGCCTGTAGTGCCTATGCCAGCGAAAACGCAGCTTGCGACCCCATATTCCCTGGCAGAGTGCTCGGGCCACCACAGCTGCCCCCAACATGAGTGACATCCAGCCGGCCACGCACACCCTGCCCTCCCAGGTCAAACACAACCTGATGCAGCCCTCAATGAAATCAAGTTTGACACCACCGACATAAGGCATACTATACCACACAAAATCTAAAATATAAAATACATGATTAAAATATGTACAAGTTAAATAGATCTTGCTCAGAACCTAGCAACATTAATTGTGTTTTGTCACACTGCCGTGAGGTCCTCAAGTGTGTTCTAATGGAGACAGGAAGGACAGGTATACATCTGTGTGGCTGTCTGCATGTCACCACAATCGCAAAGGGCAAAGGCCAATGGATATCCCCATTTGTCCAGAGTGTCTCTGGATCTTGTTGGATCCATGTGAAGTTTATTCAAGATTTCCATCCTGCTCAACTTTCTCCAGACCCAGGTGCCAGATCCAATCATCCCGTGTTGGTTCTTTGTAGCTTTCCAAAGGTGATGGTTGCCTCCAGTAGTTTCTCTATTTATATGAACACAGAGCATCAAATGGAGGATGGCTGCCACTAGATATTTTGTTTAGAAACATTCCTGATTGCCCAGAAAATACAAGATGAATGCGGTTAGGAACTGCCAGTAAGATTGACAAGATGGCAAGCAATTTCATCATCAAGCATTTATGGACAATCATGTTCCTGCTCTAAGGATTAAATATCCTTTTGTTCAGTGTTTCTCAACCTTGGAGGCTTTAAGATGTGTGGACTTCAACTCCCAGAATTCTGGCTGGTAATTCTGGGAGTTGAAGTCCACACCTCTTAAAGCCCCCAAGGTTGAGAAACACTACTCTAGATAAATTGAAGGAAGGGTATGAGTCATTTCAAATGGTGATGAAGTTCTGTTTAATCACGGAAGATCACTCAAATTTATACAGTGTACAAACATGGATTTCTTTGTCAAGTCTCAGCTCTTGCTTTGTTTTGTTTTATTCCTAACAGAAAACTGTGAATAGCAAAAAGGAAGAGTACTGCAGCAAAAATGGGCTGAAATCTTCTGAAATCTGTTCAGCTTTATTGAGCTCACTCTCTGAGAACCTGGAGCAGAACATCAAGAACGGAAGCTACTCCCGATCTGGTGGTCACCAGGAATTTGTAAATGACCTCCAAAAAGTGGAGAAACAATTCTTGGAGACACCTAAGAAAGGAATAATGGTACAAAATGATGAGGGTTGCCAAATTAATACTCATTTTGTCACTCTCATCCTCCGGGGAGATTGTTGGTTTACTTTGGATTGGTTTACGTTGGCAAAACTTCTTTCTCATTCTATACTGCTCCTGATTATTCTCTTTTCCCCTTTCAATCAGGCAGGGAAAATCCTGAAAGAATTCCTCCAGAGCAAGGAAAACATCAGCAAAACCATCCTTCAATGTGACATGAGCCTTCAAAAGAAAGATAAGGAAACAGAAGGTAAAGGTGTGAACAAGCTGTCGGATGATGCTGGGATGTTGGTTCTGCTTTGAACGTGGGAAAAGAAGGTGGGAAAACCTGATAAAGGTGGGTTTATCTTTACACCCATCACTCCTGAGGAAAAGGCTTTCCCCTCCATTGAACTTGATAACAGAGAGGTTTTCTTTTTCTGCCATATTATCCAACATTTGTAAATGTACTCATATACTCAGGCAGTCCTCACTTAAAAATCCCACGTTCAAAGACCGTTCAAATGTGTGACAGTTCTGAATGAATAGAATGGATTAATGGTCTTGCAATTAAGGACCATCAAAGTGGCCAATGGTCAGGTGATCATCATTTGCAACCTTCACCATGTTTCCAACAAGTAAAGTCAATGGGGAAGCCAGCAGGAGGTTGAAATGGGGACCATGTGACATCACCACAAGATGATGCAGGATTTGCTTAATGATGTCAGCCAGACCTGCTAGAACTGCTGTCATTAAACAGCACCGTCACATGATGTTGTATTTTATGACTGAGTAGCTAAGTGATGGAGGTTCTGGTCCTAATTAGTATAATTAATCAAAGATTGCCTGTATGCCAAATATACTTATTTATTACATTATTTGAATGCCATCAAGTGTAGCCAACTTGCAAACCACCTGCCGATGTCTCTCTCTCTCTTTTCCTTGTCTAGATGCAAAGATGAAAGCAAAAGCAAAAGAATTAGAGGATGAGGTTCAGAAGCAAAAAGAGGAAATGGGGCAACAGAAGTTTGCGGACCAGAAACAGAGTTATGAGATGACCCTTCAGAAGCTAATGGAGAAATTGGAGGAAGAAAGGAAACAGATCCTGGAAGAGCTGAAGAAAATGATCCAAAGGACACTGAAGGTAACGCTATAATCTCAGCAAGATTTTGTAGTAGTGTGTTAACAAACAAGTAAACTTCCAAAACTGAAAACCATTGGATTTAGGACTAGTGTATCACAAGTATGTCTTATTTTGTCACATCCTCTCCACTTTAAGTCATTTTGATGAGGTTGAAACACATTTTTTCCCATGGATAAATCAATGGGACTATGTAAAGAGAGCAAATTATAGAATCGGTGAAAGGGGGAGCATACCTAAAGGTTTCTATGGTCAGGAGGATGTGCTGTGAAACAGCAATGAGGAATAGAACTAGTCACAATAGTTCATAGCACTTCCAGAGTTATCGCATAAGTCCTTAACCAAAGTCTTGAAGAATGAAGGCAGCATTTCAAACGCTACAGGTAGCCCTTGTTTACCAATTACCTATTCTGCAATTATTTAGAATTACTTCACAGGAAAAGAGGATACATATGTGTTCTGACCCCCCCCCCCCCGGCCTGTGAATAAACCAGAACACAGGCTTGGCTGTTTGCCACTGTTTAATTACTGGGATAACGAATCCTTTGGCTAAGAGCCCAGGCAACTCACTTTCAATAGCGTAGCTCAGCAGCAACCCAGATAGTTCAAATGAAGCAACACAGATAATCCAAACAAACAGACACGGCTAGAATACAGACAGATTTTCTTCACTACTAATTCGAATGGTTGTTTCCTGCAAATGTCCCCTCCCAATGCCTCACCTATAAACTCTCTTGGGTGGGGCCAATCCACAACTACATGTGCTTAATTATCTTCTGTGAGACTAGCTACGGAGTTGCTGCTTCCGTTTCACAGTGATTCACTTATTGACTGCAGCCAGAGCTGACATCATCATTCAGTATAATCATATGCTATCTTGCTTAATGACTGTACCACCTAGTAACAGCTGAATCTGATAAGAAACAGAACTTGCTCAGATAATAGTCAATCTGCAGATTCCCCCCAAGAGATTTATGTTTTCTGTCCATAACTCTGAATCCAGTTGGTTCCTTTCAGCTGAGCTGGGAAGTCTTCAGATTAGGGGGTCCCCAACATGTAGTGATTCATTTCTTGGAGGCCGGGTGGGGAATGTATTATATTTATAATGAAAAAATACATTATTGACATTGAGGGAGTGGAGTTTGCTCTTTATTTAGGAGGAATTGGCCGCTTTCGGCTACTGCAGCTGTAAAAAATCCGTGAGAGGAGCGCAGGAGGAAAAAGAACACGGAGGGCTGCGAAGAGAGTCGGGGAGTGATCCATTGATTTCTTTGGAAAGATGGTAAAAGGGGGGACCGACCGAGGGAGGCATCTGCTTTTTCCAACCTCCCCTCTGGGCTTTGGTCCTTCTCTGCAGCGGCAGTAGCTTTCTGGACTTGGAGTCCTTGGGAGCGGCTATATGGGTCTCCTTTCTGTTCAAGCAGTTACAGGGGATCCGGGAAGTCAAAACGCCCCCTGGAAATGGGGATGGGAGGGAATGAAAGGCTGGCTGGAGAACCATTGGAGACCATATCGGACCTGGGTGGGCAGGGATCAGAGGCTGTGCGGGGCTCTGGGGAAGTTGGGGGGATGGTTATCCCATTTCAGCTCAGGGAATTGGGGACCCATCACTCCCTTCGGATGGGATCTGCTAGCGGGGTCTGGCCTGGCCATGAAGACCCTGCCTCCCTTCAGCTGAGTGGCTCCTGGAAGCCTGGAGGGAAGGTGGCTTGAGAAGGGATCTGGGATTACAAAGCCCATGTACTCACTGATCTGGGATGGGCTAGATGTCACAGTGAGGTCATGAACATGGGGGGGAGGGACTTTTATAGTCTTTCTTTGGGAAGAAAGTTTCTGCAGCTGCCACATCTTCTCTGCAGCTGCATCTCCTCCAAAGCCAGGATGGAGGCTCCGGTGTGCCTGGTTGAGAACAGAAGAAATCGCCTCCAAGTTTCTCCGAAGGCCCTTCGGTTGCTCTCAGATATCCAGAATCCGGTGGTGGTGGTGTCCATCGTGGGACCGTATTACACGGGCAAGTCCTACCTGATGAACAGGCTGGCTGGCAAAAATTCAGGTGAGAAGGACTGAGATGAGCAAGGGCAATATGGACAAGGGCAAAACCTTTGTGGGAAAAGGAACATCCCCAAATCCTGGGTTTTCTGCTCTGATGGCCAGGTATGGAGTCCAGGACTATCATTTTCCTAAATGCCCCGTGTGGTCCAATGACAATGAATGGACCATTTAGGCTGATGTGATCATGCAGAATTTTATCATAAGCTTTATTATCGTAAGATTACAAAATGTCAGCCTTGTGGGGAAAACCAGCCAGGAAACATGACCAAATGAGCTATTTTTACTTTCTTGTGAAGCTGCCTTGACAAATGTTGCATGTCTCAAAGTGCAATTCTTCACGCATCTTTACCACTGTAGAAACTAGGGAGGGTCCCTTCTGAGCCTCTTGTCCTCCCAGTATTAGTCGGCAGCCTGTACTGTTTCTTATCTGATCGTTGTCTAGGGCTAGGCAGCATATCTTTGTCCATCTCCCAAGGACTTTCACACGTACCATTACATAATGTTTTAATTGTTTTTTAATCAATACATATTTATCAGTCGTCTTATGATGTTTTCTAGCTTCTCAGAAATATAGGCCCCTTATCTTTTGAGGGTTCTTGTGCTTTTTCATATATTGCAAAATGAAGTATATTTGATGAGCATTTTCATCTGGAAACTGCACCAAGCATAACTTCTTGTTTCAATGGGTAAATTCAGTAAACAACCAGAAAAACTGGTGGTAAGAATCTGTGTCTAATTATTAACCGTAGCTCACATATTACAAGATCACCGATTGGGATCTAAACCATAACACATTTTCCCGTTTGTAGGTTTCTCTTTGGGCGCCACAGTGGAAGCAAAAACGAATGGAATCTGGATGTGGTGCCTTCCCCATCCGGACAGGCCTAACCAAACCCTTATCCTGCTGGATACTGAAGGGTTGGGTGACGTGGAAAAGGTGATTTTTTTATTTGCCTATTTCTTTGTATAAAATATCACACTGATGAAACATCTGTTTTCAGGTAGTCCTTGACTGACAACTATTCATTTAGCGACTATTTGAAGTTACAGCAGCACTGAAAAAAAGTGTTGCATTTACAACCATCACAGCATCAGCATGGTCACGTGATAAAAATTTAGGAGCTTGGCAATTAGCATGTATATAGGATAGTTGTAGAGTCCCAGGGACATTTACCATCTTCCTAGCCATCTTTTGACAAGCGAAATAAATGGGGGAGACTTGCTTTTATGTAACACCCTGCAACTGTCCTTTGAAACTCCTACAATGCATGGCCTCAAAGTTTCCTAAACTACAACTCCCAGCACCCTGCGATTGTCTGAATAGATGAAGGACTCAGTGAATGTATACTGAGCTGGTGAATGAATGGTATCTTATTCTTATAAAATGTTGCCTTCTAATAGACATAGATACACATACTCAGCAGAAATCAGGAACAGATCATAACCTAGTCTTTTTCCTCTTTAGGGCAGTCCTGAAAATGATACCTGGATCTTCTCTTTAGCCGTGTTGTTGAGCAGCACCCTGGTCTACAACAGTGTGGGGACCATTGATCAGACTGCCCTGGACAAGCTTCAGTATCCTTTGCAAGGATAGCTCTGTTATGGCCTTCAGGAACATCCTTGCCTACATAATTTCAAAACTCACCCACTGCAATTTCCCACGTGCTAAGCTTGATTAGATTGAATGTTGACTGGCTTACATTTTGGGGTATTTTGCAGACACAGGAATGGATTGAGACAAGAAACAAGTGAAGTCTATTATTAGAATTTTGTTTTGTTTTATTTGGGGTATAAGTTTTATTAAAGGTTTCAAGAAATGAGATAAAAATTAAGAAAAATAAATATAGAATAAGAAAAAGAAAGAGACAAAAAAGGAAGAACATTTTGTTTTGTTTTAAACAACTCAAGACGTTTAAAATGGTGTCTGCTCTTGTCAATCTATCCCAACCTTCTCATTGCAACTCAGATTAATCTAGCACTTTTGGATTCTTTCAGAAATCTTTCAGTAACACTGATATGTATGGCACTTGGTCTCCTTAACTGTAGAGAAAAGGGAGAAATCTATGGGTAACCTTAGTTGTGTGTTAATTACATTTTAATAAATAATGATTGAAGAGAAACTAGTTTTTTAGGGTGTTGTGCTGCATAATGAGCAGAATTAATACAGAAAAGCAAATACTAAGAAAAGAATTTTGGCAAATAAATATAAATACAGAAACTCATTTCAAATACAGTAAGTATTATTTAGGAACCAACCAACCCATGTGCTTCTCCTTATTCGATTGACCATGTCTGGCTCTGTGGTAGGGAAGGAACTGGGCTTTTCACAGAAATGTTTTCTATTGATGTCAGCACTATCAGGTTGACCAGAGAAGGAATCAGACACCATGTAGACCTAAAGTTACTTTTATTAGAATAGCTACAGTTATAGATGGGGTCTATCTCAGGCGTTTTTGCAATCTACTTTTTCGCCTGATCAAAGTTTCATTTATTTGACGCTTCTTCTCTCCATCCTTCAAGACCATCCTCTTTATTCACTGTACAAGTATATTGTTTGATTCCTAAACGGGGCCAACAGTTTTGTGACGGAGCTGTCTAAACATATCAAGGCCAAGTCTTCCTCCACTCCTGGAGATACAGATGACACATCTGAATTTGTTGGCTTCGTCCCAACCTTTGTCTGGGCTGTGCGAGATTTCACACTGCAGCTGCAACGGGATGGGAAATCCATCACAGAGGATGAATATCTTGAAAATGCTCTGAAATTAAAAAAAGGTATGGATGACGAATTCGGTGTGAAGATCTATGTGGTCATAGGAGGAATGGAATAGGAGCCATTTGGCCTAAATTTTCCTTCTTTAGGGAGGCTCAGAATAGACCTCAAGAAGCAAAAGAGTCACCAAAGGCTTTTTGGTCTAGAATGAAGGAACCAGACTAGAAATCAGGAAATTGTAGGTTGCACCAATGCCTCAGGCATGAAAATCACCTGGGTATCTTGGGGCAATTACTAGACATCCTGATAATAGAAAGCAATTATATTAAGAATTCTCTGTTGGAATAACTGAGATGCTACCATTCTACCTGATTACAGGGCATTTTAAAATAAGAACAAAATAAAAGCAGAAATAATAAGAATAATTGAATTAAAAATCCCTAAATAAACAAAATATCCAGTAGGAGTCTGTTTTCCTTAGGAAATCCATTTCAATGTCAGTAATCATGGCACTGAAATAAAAACTGAATTGTCTTCCTCAGTGTTCCCTGACCACATTATTTGTTGGAAAACAAGCAATGGTATTATTTCTCCAATGCTTTGTTTTCTCGATTAATATCAGTCAGGTTGGGATTTCAGAAAGCACTGCATGGAATTTCGGATTGCAACTTGCATATATTTTGTTGGCTGAGTTGACACTTTGAAAGACTAAATCACTCTTAATTTGTACATTGCTTTTCTATAAAAGCCTTCTAGGCAAATCACAGTGTAGTGTGTTAAATAGAGATTATCCAAAATCCCTGATTTGGAAACAAGAAAAACTCACATTATAGATTTGTGGCCTCTATAAGAGAGGAAGGGTGGCCAAAGTAAGAGGAGATACTTGTACTTGGTAAGGATAACAATTAAATAGTGCTAATTAATATGGATGGGGACTTTCCCCAGTGAAATGCCTACTGGCAGATGCAATTCAGATTTCCTTGCAAGATCGACATGTTGCTTTCTAGGTGACAGCAAGAAGGAGCAGGCATTCAATCTGCCACAGAAATGCATCCGAGTGTTCTTCCCCACCCGGAAATGCTTCACCTTTTATTGCCCTACTACACCTGAGAACTTATGCAATGTGGAACAGATGTCAGATGATCAGCTGCACAAAGGTTTTGTGGAACAAGCAAAGAAATTCTGCCATTATATCTATGAAACATCTCAAGAAAAGACTCTTCCAGGAGGGCACATTGTCACTGGCAACTGTGAGTCCTTCTAGCTCTCTTATAATTATGCTTGGTTGCATACTGAGCCAGATGTTTACGTGGATTTGGCACTTTTGTCCGCCTATCAAGTCCTCAAGGATCTGGGATAGGCAGATGTGCATGTTTGATGACGTTAAAGGTATCGTCTTGGGTTATACTCTGATCTAAATAAAACTGCCATTTGCAATCGACTTATGGGGATTTTGTCAATGCTGATAGTGTTGAAGTGATGCTCCAGATATTTCGAGTTTGCATCCCAGAGACCTATTACTATTGGTTCCACCTTTGCTTTTTCTGCTCCAGTCTTTCTATTTACAAGTCTCTTATCCAGTCCTTTCTTTTCCATTTGGCTGTCTCCATGTTCTGTCATTTCTGCTATTCAGACTTTTTTTTCTTATCAGCTATTGTTGAGTCTAGAAGATCTGTGCTCATTATGCTTCATTCTACTGAATGAAGTGTCCTCCAGAAAGCCATGCAGGTGGGAAAATTGGGCAGTGACCCATCCATCCTAACTGGCAAGTGTGTCCCAACAGGACTTTTTCAAAAGGCAACTGGACTTTCTTGGTTTTTCATTGACATTTCGACCCTCATCCAAGAAGCTTCTTCAGTTCAGCTCAGTTCAGTGAACTGAAGAAGCTTCTTGAATGAGAAGAGAAACATCTTCAATATAGACCAAGAAAGTCCAGTTGCCTTTAGAAAAAGCACCTTTGGGACAACCATGACCTGGATGACTGAGAAGTTCTATAGATGATTGGCAAGCATGTTATGGCGCAATGCCTTAAATTCTTGTGTGGGCCACAATGAGTAATGATGGTTGAAGATGTCTGGCTGATTGTCCAACAATTTGTACTATTTTTATCCATGCAGTGTTGGCAAAGTTAGTCAAGGCCTATGTGGATACTATCTCCAGTGGGAACGTTCCCTGCCTGGAGAATGAAGTCTTGGCCTTGGCAGAGGTTGAGAACAGGGTAGCCGTGCAGGAAGCTGTTGCTCACTATGCACAACTGATGGAGCATAGGGTGGAGCTACCCACTGAGACTCTCCAGGAACTTTTGGATGTACACAAAAAATGTGAGGAACAAGCCCTCAAGAAGTTCATAGCTTGTTCCTTTAAGGATGATACACGTCAATTTCTGGCTCAATTCATGGTAGGTAATAATAAGACAGCAACCTTCATAGAGGATGTTTGTTTATTTGTGTCAGAAGCATCACAATTAAAATAAGGCATACTATACCACATATAAATTAAAAAATATGATACAAGATTAAAATATGTGCGAATTAAATAGATCTTGCCCAGAAACTAGCAACATTGCATTTTGTCACACTGCCGTGAGGTCCTCAAGTGTGTACTGATGAGGACAGGAAGGGCAGGTGTACATCTGTGAAGCTGTCTGCATGTCACCACAAAGGCAAAGTTCAAAGGCCAGGAAGGAACAGGTAAAATAGCCTCATTTGTCCAGAGTGTCTCTGGATCCTGCTGGATCCGTGTGAAGTTTATTCAAGATTTCCATCCTGCTGAACTTTCTCCAGACCCAGGTGCCAGATCCAATCATCCCGTGTTGGTTCTTTGTAGCTTTCCATAGGTCCCCTATTCATAGACAGTATTTAAGGCTTATGAGTCCTTGGGATCTGTTATCCTGGCCTCCAGTATCTTCTGTATAAGAATGGGTATGTAGACAATATTTAAGGCCCATGGCTCGTGATGGTTGGCCTCCAGTAGTTTCTCTATTTATATGAACACAGAGCATCAAATGGAGGATGGCTGCCACCAGATATTTTGTTTAGAAACATTCCTGATTGCCCAGAAAGATACAAGATGGATGCGGTTAGGAACTGCCAGTAAGATTGACAAGATGGCAAGCAATGTCATCATTAAACTTTTATGGAAAATTATGTTCCTGCTCTAAGGATTAAATATCCTTTTGTTCAGTGTTTCTCAACCTTGGGGGCTTTGAGATGTATGGACTTCAATTCTCAGATTTCTGGCTGGGGAATTCTGGGAGTTGAAGTCCACACCTCTTAAAGCCTCCAAGGTTGAGAAACACTGCTCTAGTTAAATTGAAGGAAGAGCACGAGTCATTTCAAATTGTGATGAAGTTCTGTTTAATCACGGGACATCACCAAAATTTATACAGTGTACAAACATGGATTTCTTTGTCAAGTCTCAGCTCTTCCTTTGTTTTGTTTTATTCCTAACAGAAAACTGTGGAGAGCAAAAAGGAAGAGTACTGCAGGAAAAATGAGCTGAAATCTTCTGAAATCTGTTCAGCTTTATTGAGCTCACTCTCTGAGAACCTGGAGCAGAATATCAAGAACGGACGCTACTCCCGACCTGGTGGCCATCCGGAATTTGTAAATGACCTCCAAAAAGTGGAGAAAGAATTCTTGGAGATACCTAAGAAAGGAATAATGGTACAAAATGATGAGGGTTGCCAAATTAATACTCATTTTGTCGCTCTCATTTTGAGAGCCAGGCCATCCTCTGGGGAGATTGTTGGTTTAGTTTGGATTGGTTTATTTTGGCAAAACTTCTTTCTCATTCTATACCGCTCCAGATTATTTTCTTTTCCCCTTTCAATCAGACAGGGAAAATCCTGAAAGAATTTCTCCAGAGCAAGGAAAACATCGGCAAAACCATCCTTCAATGTGACGTGAGCCTTCAAAAGAAAGATAAGGAAATAGAAGGTAAAGGTGTGAACAAGCTGTCGGATGATGCTGGGATGTTGGTTCTGCTTTGAACGTGGGAAAAGAAGGTGGGAAAACCTGATAAAGGTGGGTTTATCTTTACACCCATCACTCCTGAGGAAAAGGCTTTCCCCTCCATTTAACTTGATAATAGAGAGGTTTTCTTTTTCTGCCATATTATCCAACATTTGTAAATGTACTCATATACTCAGGCAGTCCTCACTTAAAAATCCCACGTTCAATGACCGTTCAAATGTTTGACAGTTCCGAATGAATAGAATGTATAAATGGTCTTGCAATTAAGGACCATCAAAGTGTCCAATGGTCAGGTGATCATCATTTGCAACCTTCACCATGTTTCCAACAAGTAAAGTCAATGGGGAAGCCAGCAGGAATTTGAAATGGTGACCATGTGACATCACCACAAGATGATGCAGGATTTGCTTAATGATGTCAACCAGACCTGCTAGAACTGCTGTCATTAAACAGCACAGTCGCATGATGCTGTATTTTATGACTGAGTAGCTAAGTGATGGAGGTTCTGGTCCTAATTAGTATAATTAATCAAATATTGCCTGTATGCCAAATATACTTATTTATTACATTATTTGCATGCCATCAAGTGTAGCCAACTTGCAAACCACCTGCCGATGTCTCTCTCTCTCTTTTCCTTGTCTAGATGCAAAGATGAAAGCAAAAGAATTAGAGGATGAGGTTCAGAAGCAAAAAGAGGAAATGGGGCAACAGAAGTTTGCGGACCAGAAACAGAGTTATGAGATGAACCGTCAGAAGCTAATGGAGAAATTGGAGGAAGAAAAGAAACAGATCCTGGAACAGCAGGAGAAAATGATCCAAAGGAAACCGAAGGTAACACTATAATCTCAGCAAGATTTTGTAGTAGTGTTTGGAAGTAAACTTCCAAAACTGAAAACCATTGGATTTAGGACTAGTGTATCACAAGTATGTCTTTCTTATCTTGTCACATCCTCTCCACTTTAAGTCATTTTGATGAGGTTGAAAGACATTTTTTTCCCATGGATAAGTCAATGGGACTATGTAAAGAAAGCAAATTATAGAATCGGTGAAAGGGGGAGCATACCTAAAGGTTTCTATGGTCAGGAGGATGTGCTGTGAAACAGCAATGAGGAACAGAACTAGTCACAATAGTTCATAGCATGAACTATAGGTCCTTAACCAAAGTCTTGAAGAATGAAGGCAGCATTTCAAACGCTACAGGCAGCCCTTGTTTACCAATTACCTATTGTGCAATTATTTAGAATTACTTCACAGGAAAAGAGGATACATATGTGTTCTGCCCCCACCCCCAGCCTGTGAATAAACCAGAACACAGGCTTGGCTGTTTGCCACTGTTTAATTACTGAGATAACGAATCCTTTGGCTGAGAGCCCAGGCAACTCACTTTCAATAGCGTAGCTCAGCAGCAACCCAGATAGTTCAAACGAAGCAACGCAGATAATCCAAATGAACAGACACGGCTAGAATACAGACAGATTCTCTTCACTACTAATTCGAATGGTTGTTTCCTGCAAATGTCGCCTCTTCCTGGTGGCCAACCAGCCTCTCTGGTCCCTGCTCTGAGTCTGAACCGTGCCCAGGGTCCTCCACATTGTCCAGAGCAGACTCATATGGTTGCTCTCTATCCGAGTCCATCAGCAGCTCCACTGGATCCTGCTGGGCTACAACACATGTGGTAACTGGCCCTTGACATTGTGGCCATCACAGCCTCACCATGATCACATGATTGTGATTTGCACATAAATTTCCAACTTTTACAGCATCCTAAAGTAATACAATTTTCATTTGCAACCTTCACAGCCAATGTCTGATAAGTAAAAGTCATTGGAGAAGCCGGTAGGAAGATACACTTAATAACCTGCAGTGATTCACTTAATGACTGCAGCCAGCGCTGACATCATCATTCAGTATAATCATAAGCTATCTCGCTTAATGACTGTACCACCTAGTAACAGCTGAAACTGATAAGAAACAGAACCTGCTCAGATAATAGTCAACCTGCAGATTCCCCCCAAGAGATTTATGTTTTCTGTCCATAACTCTGAATCCAGTTGGTTCCTTTCAGCTGAGCTGGGAAGTCTTCAAATTAGGGGGTCACCAACATGTAGTGATTCATTTCTTGGAGGCCGGGTGGGGAATGTATTATATTTATAATGAAAAAATACATTATTGACATTGAGGGAGTGGAGTTTCTTCTTTTTTTAGGAGGAATTGGCCGCTTTCGGCTGCTGTGGTTGTAAAAAATCCGTGAGAGGAGCGCAGGAAGAAAAAGATCATGGGGGGCTGCGAAGGGTGTCGGGGAGTGATCCATTGACTTCTTTGTCAAGTCTCAGCTCTTGTTGTTTTGTTATATTCCTAACAGGAATCTGTGGATAGCAAAAAGGAAGAGTACTGCAGCAAAAATGGGCTGAAATCTTCTGAAATCTGTTCAGCTTTATTGCGCTCACTCTCTGAGAATCTGGAGGAGAACATCAAGAACGGAAGCTACTCCCGATCTGGTGGCCACCAGGAATTTGTAAATGACCTCCAAAAAGTGGAGAAACAATTCTTGGAGACACCTAAGAAAGGAATAATGGTACAAAATGATGAGGGTTGCTAAATTAATACTCATTTTGTCGCTCTCATTTTGAGAGCCAGGCCATCCTCTGGGGAGATTGTTGGTTTACTTTGGATTGGTTTACTTTGGCAAAACTTCTGTCTCATTCTATACCGCTCCAGATTATTCTGTTTTCCCCCTTCAATCAGGCAGGGAAAATCCTGAAAGAATTCCTCCAGAGCAAGGAAAACATCAGCAAAACCATCCTTCAATGTGACGTGAGCCTTCAAAAGAAAGATAAGGAAATAGAAGGTAAAGGTGTGAACAAGCTGTCGGATGATGCTGGGATGTTGGTTCTGCTTTGAATGTGGGAAAAGAAGGTGGGAAAACCTGATAAAGGTGGATTTATCTTTAAACCCATCACTCATCGGGAAAAGGCTTTCCTCTCCATTTAACTTGATAATAGAGAGGTTTTCTTTTTCTGCCATATTATCCAACATTTGTAAATGTACTCATATACTCAGGCAGTCCTCAATTAAAAATCCCTCGTTCAATGACCGTTCAAATGTTTGACAGTTCCGAATGAATAGAATGTATAAATGGTCTTGCAATTAAGGACCATCAAAGTGTCCAATGATCAGGTGATCATCATTTGCAACCTTCACCATGTTTCCAACAAGTAAAGTCAATGGGGAAGCCAGCAGGAGGTTGAAATGGGGACCATGTGACATCACCACAAGATGATGCAGGATTTGCTTAATGATGTCAGCCAGACCTGCTAGAACTGCTGTCATTAAACAGCACAGTCACATGATGTTGTATTTTATGACTGAGTAGCTAAGTGATGGAGGTTCTGGTCCTAATTAGTATAATTAATCAAAGATTGCCTGTATGCCAAATATACTTATTTATTACATTATTTGCATGCCATCAAGTGTAGCCAACTTGCAAACCACCTGCCGATGTCTCTCTCTCTTTTTCCCTTGTCTAGATGCAAAGATCAAAGCAAAAGCAAAAGAATTAGAGGATGAGGTTCAGAAGCAGAAACAGGAAATGGGGCAACAGAGGTTTGAGGACCAGAAACAGAGTTATGAGATGTCCCTTCAGAAGCTAATGGAGAAATTGGAGGAAGAAAAGAAACAGATCCTGGAACAGCAGGAGAAAATGATCCAAAGGACACTTAAAGTAACACTATAATCTCAGCAAGATTTTGTAGTAGTGTGTTAACAAACAAGTAAACTTCCAAAACTGAAAACCAATGGATTTAGGACTAGTGTATCTCAAGTATGTCTTCCTTATTTTGTCACATCCTCTCCACTATAAGTCATTTTGATGAGGTTGAAACACATTTTTTCCCATGGATAAATCAATGGGACTATGTAGAGAAAGCAAATTATAGAATCGGTGAAAGGGGGAGCAGCATAAAGGTTTCTATGGTCAGGAGGATCTGCTGTGAAACAGCAATGAGGAACAGAACTAGTCACAATAGTTCATAGTATGAACTATAGGTCCTTAACCAAAGTCTTGAAGAATGAAGGCAGCATTTCAAACGGTACAGGTAGCCCTTGTTTACCAATTACCTATTCTGCAATTATTTAGAATTACGTCAGAAGAAAAGGAAATACACATGTGTTCTGACCCCCCCAGCCTGTGAATAAACCAGAACACAGCCTTGGCTTTTTGCCACTGTTTAATTACTGGGATAACGAATCCTTTGTCTGAGAGCCCAGGCAACTCACTTTCAATAGCGTAGCTCAGCAGCAACCCAGATAGTTCAAATGAAGCAACACAGATAATCCAAACAAACAGACACCGCTAGAATACAGACAGATTCTCTTCACTACTAATTCAAGCGGTTGTTTCCTGCAAATGTCCCCTCCCAACGCCTCACCTATAAACTCTCTTGGGGGGGGGCAATCCACAACCACCTGTACTTAATTATCTTCTGTCAGACTAGCTACGGAGTTGCTGCTTCCGTTGCTCAGCCCTTCTCAATCTAGAATCAGGGACAAACTGCCTTTGATCCTCCCCACTGCTCCATGCCTCAGGCACCTCCTGGTGGCCAACCAGCCTCTCTGGTCCCTGCTCTGAGTCTGAACCGTGCCCAGGGTCCTCCACATTGTCCAGAGCAGACTCATATGGTTGCTCTCTATCCGAGTCCATCAGCAGCTCCACTGGATCCTGCTGGGCTACAACACATGTGGTAACTGGCCCTTGACATTGTGGCCATCACAGCCTCACCATGATCACATGATTGTGATTTGCACATACATTTCCAACTTTTACAGCATCCTAAAGTAACACAATTGCTATTTGCAACTTTCGCAGCCAATGTCTGATAAGTAAAGTCATTGGAGAAGCCAGTAAGAAGATACACTTAATAACCTGCAGTGATTCACTTAATGACTGCAGCCAGAGCTGACATCATCATTCAGTATAATCATATGCTATCTCGCTTAATGACTGTACCACCTAGTAACAGCTGAAACTGATAAGAAGCAGAACTTGCTCAGATAATAGTCAACCTGCAGATTCCCCCCAAGAGATTTATGTTTTCTTTCCATAACTCTGAATCCAGTTGGTTCCTTTCAGCTGAGCTGGGAAGTCTTCAAATTAGGGGGTCACCTACATGTAGTGATTCATTTCTTGGAGGCCGGGTGGGGAATGTATTATATTTATAATGAATAAATACATTATTGACATTGAGGGAGTGGAGTTTGCTCTTTTTTTTTAGGAGGAATTGGCCGCTTTCGGCTGCTGTGGTTGTAAAAAATCCGTGAGAGGAGCGCAGGAAGAAAAAGATCATGGGGGGCTGCGAAGGGTGTCGGGGAGTGATCCATTGACTTCTTTGTCAAGTCTCAGCTCTTGTTGTTTTGTTATATTCCTAACAGGAATCTGTGGATAGCAAAAAGGAAGAGTACTGCAGCAAAAATGGGCTGAAATCTTCTGAAATCTGTTCAGCTTTATTGCGCTCACTCTCTGAGAATCTGGAGCAGAAGATCAAGAACGGAAGCTACTCCCGATCTGGTGGCCACCAGGAATTTGTAAATGACCTCCAAAAAGTGGAGAAACAATTCTTGGAGACACCTAAGAAAGGAATAATGGTACAAAATGATGAGGGTTGCTAAATTAATACTCATTTTGTCACTCTCATTTTGAGAGCCAGGCCATCCTCTGGGGAGATTGTTGGTTAATTTGGATTGGTTTACTTTGGCAAAACTTCTTTCTCATTCTATACCGCTCCAGATTATTCTGTTTTCCCCCTTCAATCAGGCAGGGAAAATCCTGAAAGAATTCCTCCAGAGCAAGGAAAACATCAGCAAAACCATCCTTCAATGTGACGTGAGCCTTCAAAAGAAAGAGAAGGAAATAGAAGGTAAAGGTGTGAACAAGCTGTCGGATGATGCTGGGATGTTGGTTCTGCTTTGAACGTGGGAAAAGAAGGTGGGAAAACCTGATAAAGGTGGGTTTATCTTTACACCCATCACTCCTGAGGAAAAGGCTTTCCTCTCCATTTAACTTGATAATAGAGAGGTTTTCTTTTTCTGCCATATTATCCAACATTTGTAAATGTACTCATATACTCAGGCAGTCCTCACTTAAAAATCCCTCGTTCAATGACCGTTCAAATGTTTGACAGTTCCGAATGAATAGAATGTATAAATGGTCTTGCAATTAAGGACCATCAAAGTGTCCAATGGTCAGGTGATCATCATTTGCAACCTTCACCATGTTTCCAACAAGTAAAGTCAATGGGGAAGCCAGCAGGAAGTTGAAATGGGGACCATGTGTCATCATCACAAGATGATGCAGGATTTGCTTAATGATGTCAGCCAGACCTGCTAGAACTGCTGTCATTAAACAGCACAGTCGCATGATGTTGTATTTTATGACTGAGTAGCTAAGTGATGGAGGTTCTGGTCCTAATTAGTATAATTAATCAAAGATTGCCTGTATGCCAAATATACTTATTTATTACATTATTTGCATGCCATCAAGTGTAGCCAACTTGCAAACCACCTGCCGATGTCTCTCTCTCTTTTTCCCTTGTCTAGATGCAAAGATGAAAGCAAAAGCAAAAAAATTAGAGGATGAGCTTCAGAAGCAAAAAGAGGAAATGGGGCAACAGAAGTTTGCGGACCGGAAACAGAGTTATGAGATGAACCGTCAGAAGCTAATGGAGAAATTGGAGGAAGAAAAGAAACAGATCCTGGAACAGCAGGAGAAAATGATCCAAAGGAAACCGAAGGTAACACTATAATCTCAGCAAGATTTTGTAGTAGTGTGTTAACAAACAAGTAAACTTCCAAAACTGAAAACCATTGGATTTAGGACTAGTGTATCACAAGTATGTCTTTCTTATTTTGTCACATCCTCTCCACTTCAAGTCATTTTGATGAGGTTGAAAGACATTTTTTTCCATGGATAAGTCAATGGGACTATGTAAAGAAAGCAAATTATAGAATCGGTGAAAGGGGGAGCACCCTAAAGGTTTCTATGGTCAGGAGGATCTGCTGTGAAACAGCAATGAGGAATAGAACTAGTCACAATAGTTCATAGCGCTTCCAGAGTTTTCATATTGGTCTTTAACCAAAGTCTTGAAGAATGAAGGCAGCATTTCAAACGTTACAGGTAGCCCTTGTTTACCAATTACCTATTCTGCAATTATTTAGAATTACGTCACAGGAAAAGAAGATACATATGTGTTCTGACCCCCCCCCCCCAGCCTGTGAATAAACCAGAACACAGGCTTGGCTGTTTGCCACTGTTTAATTTATGAGATAAATTCATTCTTTGGCTGAGAGCGCAGGCAACTCACTTTCAATAGCGTAGCTCAGCAGCAACCCAGATAGTTCAAATGAAGCAACACAGATAATCCAAACAAACAGACACGGTTAGAATACAGATAGATTCTCTTCACTACTAATTTGAACGGCTGTTTCCAACAAATGTCCCCTCCCAATGCCTCACCTATAAACTCTCTTGGGGGGGGGCGTAATCCGCAACCACCTGTGCTTAATTATCTTCTGTGAGACAGCCTACGGACTTGATGCTTCTGTTTCACAGCCCTTCTCAATCTAGCATGGGGGACAAACTGCCTTTGATCCTCCCCACTGCTCCATGCCTCAGGCACCTCCTGGTGGCCAACCAGCCTCTCTGGTCCCTGCTCTGAGTCTGAACCCTGCCCAGGATCCTCCACATTGTCCAGAGCAGACTCATATGGTTGCTCGCTATCCAAGTCCATCAGCAGCTCCACCGGATCCTGCTGGGCCACCACACATATTGTAACTGGCCCTTGACATTGTGGCCATCACAGCCTCACCATGGTCACATGAGATCCGTACCCTCACCACCCTCCAGACCTTCCGCACAGCCCTTAAAAACTGGCTTTCCTGTCAGGCCTGGGGCTAAAGATTGCAACCCGCCCGAATGGTATGAATGTTGTGTTTTAATGATGTTTGTTCTATATGTTAAAAGTTTGTCCCCCCCCCCCTTTTTTTAAGTTGTAAGCTGCCCTGAATCCCCCCAGGGAAAAGGGCGGCATATAAATAAACTTAAATACAAATACAAATACAAATGATTGTGATTTGCACATAAATTTCCAACTTTTACAGCATCCTAAAGTAACACAATTTTCATTTGCAACTTTCACAGCCAATGTCTGATAAGTAAAGTCATTGGATAAGCCAGTAAGAAGATACACTTAATAATTTGCAGCGATTCACTTAATGACTGCATCCAGCGTTGACATCATCATTCAGTATAATCATAAGCTATCTCGCTTAATGACTGTACCACCTAGTAACAGCTGAAACTGATAAGAAACAGAACTTGCTCAGATAATAGTCAATCTGCAGATTCCCCCCAAGAGATTTATATTTTCTGTCCATAACTCTGAATCCAGTTGGTTCCTTTCAGCTGAGCTGGGAAGTCTTCAGATTAGGGGGTCACCAACATGTAGTGATTCATTTCTTGGAGGCCGGGTGGGGAATGTATTATATTTATAATGAAAAAATACATTATTGACATTGAGGGAGTGGAGTTTGCTCTTTATTTAGGAGGAATTGGCCGCTTTCGGCTACTGCAGCTGTAAAAAATCCGTGAGAGGAGCGCAGGAGGAAAAAGAACACGGAGGGCTGCGAAGAGAGTCGGGGAGTGATCCATTGATTTCTTTGGAAAGATGGTAAAAGGGGGGACCGACCGAGGGAGGCATCTGCTTTTTCCAACCTCCCCTCTGGGCTTTGGTCCTTCTCTGCAGCGGCAGTAGCTTTCTGGATTTGGAGTCCTCGGGAGCGGCTATATGGGTCTCCTTTCTGTTCAAGCAGTTACAGGGGATCCGGGAAGTCAAAACGCCCCCTGGAAATGGGGATGGGAGGGAATGAAAGGCTGGCTGGAGAACCATTGGAGACCATATCGGACCTGGGTGGGCAGGGATCAGAGGCTGTGCGGGGCTCTGGGGAAGTTGGGGGGATGGTTATCCCATTTCAGCTCAGGGAATTGGGGACCCATCACTCCCTTCGGATGGGATCTGCTAGCGGGGTCTGGCCTGGCCATGAAGACCCTGCCTCCCTTCAGCTGAGTGGCTCCTGGAAGCCTGGAGGGAAGGTGGCTTGAGAAGGGATCTGGGATTACAAAGCCCATGTACTCACTGATCTGGGATGGGCTAGATGTCACAGTGAGGTCATGAACATGGGGGGGAGGGACTTTTATAGTCTTTCTTTGGGAAGAAAGTTTCTGCAGCTGCCACATCTTCTCTGCAGCTGCATCTCCTCCAAAGCCAGGATGGAGGCTCCGGTGTGCCTGGTTGAGAACAGAAGAAATCGCCTCCAAGTTTCTCCGAAGGCCCTTCGGTTGCTCTCAGATATCCAGAATCCGGTGGTGGTGGTGTCCATCGTGGGACCGTATTACACGGGCAAGTCCTACCTGATGAACAGGCTGGCTGGCAAAAATTCAGGTGAGAAGGACTGAGATGAGCCAGGGCAATATGGACAAGGGCAAAACCTTTGTGGGAAAAGGAACATCCCCAAATCCTGGGTTTTCTGCTCTGATGGCCAGGTATGGAGTCCAGGACTATCATTTTCCTAAATGCCCCGTGTGGTCCAATGACAATGAATGGACCATTTAGGCTGATGTGATCATGCAGAATTTTATCATAAGCTTTATTATCGTAAGATTACAAAATGTCAGCCTTGTGGGGAAAACCAGCCAGGAAACATGACCAAATGAGCTATTTTTACTTTCTTGTGAAGCTGCCTTGACAAATGTTGCATGTCTCAAAGTGCAATTCTTCACCCATCTTTACAACTGTAGAAACTAGGGAGGGTCCCTTCTGAGCCTCTTGTCCTCCCAGTATTAGTCGGCAGCCTGTACTGTTTCTTATCTGATCGTTGTCTAGGGCTAGGCAGCATCTCTTTGTCCATCTCCCAAGGACTTTCACACGTACCATTACATAATGTTTTAATTGTTTTTTAATCAATACATATTTATCAGTCGTCTTATGATGTTTTCTAGCTTCTCAGAAATATAGGCCCCTTATCTTTTGAGGGTTCTTGTGCTTTTTCATATATTGCAAAATGAAGTAATATTTGATGAGCATTTTCATCTGGAAACTGCACCAAGCATAACTTCTTGTTTCAAGGGGTAAATTCAGTAAACAACCAGAAAAACTGGTGGTAAGAATCTGTGTCTAATTATTAACCGTAGCTCACATATTACAAGATCACCGATTGGGATCTAAACCATAACACATTTTCCCGTTTGTAGGTTTCTCTTTGGGCGCCACAGTGGAAGCAAAAACGAATGGAATCTGGATGTGGTGCCTTCCCCATCCGGACAGGCCTAACCAAACCCTTATCCTGCTGGATACTGAAGGGTTGGGTGACGTGGAAAAGGTGATTTTTTTATTTGCCTATTTCTTTGTATAAAATATCACACTGATGAAACATCTGTTTTCAGGTAGTCCTTGACTGACAACTATTCATTTAGCGACTATTTGAAGTTACAGCAGCACTGAAAAAAAGTGTTGCATTTACAACCATCACAGCATCAGCATGGTCACGTGATAAAAATTTAGGAGCTTGGCAATTAGCATGTATATAGGATAGTTGTAGAGTCCCAGGGACATTTACCATCTTCCTAGCCATCTTTTGACAAGCGAAATAAATGGGGGAGACTTATAGGCATAGATATACATACTCAGCAGAAATCAGAAACAGATCATAACTTATTCTTTTTCCTCTTTAGGGCAGTCCTGAAAACGATACCTGGATCTTCTCTTTAACCGTGTTGTTGAGCAGCACCCTGGTCTACAACAGTGTGGGGACCATTGATCAGACTGCCCTGGACAAGCTTCAGTATCCTTTGCAAGGATAGCTCTGTTATGGCCTTCAGGAACATCCTTGCCTACATAATTTCAAAACTCACCCACTGCAATTTCCCACGTGCTAAGCTTGATTAGATTGAATGTTGACTGGCTTACATTTTGGGGTATTTTGCAGACACAGGAATGGATTGAGGCAAGGAACAAGTGAAGTCTATTATTAGAATTTTGTTTTGTTTTATTTGGGGTATAAGTTTTATTAAAGGTTTCAAGAAATGAGATAAAAATTAAGAAAAATAAATATAGAATAAGAAAAAGAAAGAGACAAAAAAGGAAGAACATTTTGTTTTGTTTTAAACAACTCAAGACGTTTAAAATGGTGTCTGCTCTTGTCAATCTATCCCAACCTTCTCATTGCAACTCAGATTAATCTAGCACTTTTGGATTCTTTCAGAAATCTTTCAGTAACACTGATATGTATGGCACTTGGTCTCCTTAACTGTAGAGAAAAGGGAGAAATCTATGGGTAACCTTAGTTGTGTGTTAATTACATTTTAATAAATAATGATTGAAGAGAAACTAGTTTTTTAGGGTGTTGTGCTGCATAATGAGCAGAATTAATACGGAAAAGCAAATACTAAGAAAAGAATTTTGGCAAATAAATATAAATACAGAAACTCATTTCAAATACAGTAAGTATTATTTAGGAACCAACCAACCCATGTGCTTCTCCTTATTCGATTGACCATGTCTGGCTCTGTGGTAGGGAAGGAACTGGGCTTTTCACAGAAATGTTTTCTATTGATGTCAGCACTATCAGGTTGACCAGAGAAGGAATCAGACACCATGTAGACCTAAAGTTACTTTTATTAGAATAGCTACAGTTATAGATGGGGTCTATCTCAGGCGTTTTTGCAATCTACTTTTTCGCCTGATCAAAGTTTCATTTATTTGACGCTTCTTCTCTCCATCCTTCAAGACCATCCTCTTTATTCACTGTACAAGTATATTGTTTGATTCCTAAACGGGGCCAACAGTTTTGTGACGGAGCTGTCTAAACATATCAAGGCCAAGTCTTCCTCCACTCCTGGAGATACAGATGACACTTCTGGATTTGTTGGCTTCTTCCCAACCTTTGTCTGGGCTGTGCGAGATTTCACACTGCAGCTGCAACGGGATGGGAAATCCATCACAGAGGATGACTATCTTGAAAATGCTCTGAAATTAAAAAAAGGTATGGATGACAATTCAGTGTGAAGATCTATGTGGTCATAGGAGGAATGGAATAGGAGACATTGGGCCTAAATTTTCCTTCTTTAGGGAGGTTCAGAATAGACCTCAAGAAGCAAAAGAGTCACCAAAGGCTTTTTGGTCTAGAATGAAGGAACCAGACTAGAAATCAGGAAATTGTAGGTTGCACCAATACCCCAGGCATGAAAATCACCTGGGTATCTTGGGGCAATTACTAGACATCCTGATAATAGAAAGCAATTATATTAAGAATTCTCTGTTGGAATGACTGAGATGCTGCCATTTTACCTGATTACAGGGCATTTTAAAATAAGAACAAAATAAAATCAGCAGATATAATAAGAATAATTGAATTAAAAAACCCTAAATAAACAAAATATCCAGTAGGAGTCTGTTTTCCTTAGGAAATCCATTTCAAGGTCAGTAGTCATGGCACTGAAATAAAAACTGAATTGTCTTCCTCAGTGTTCCCTGACCACATTATTTGTTGGAAAACAAGCAATGGTATTATTTCTTCAATGCTCTGTTTTCTCGATTAATATCAATCAGGTTGGGATTTCAGAAAGCACTGCATGGAATTTCAGGTTGCAACTTGCATATACTTTGTTGGCTGAGTTGACACTTTGAAAGATTAAATCACCCTTATTTTGTGCCTTGCTTTTCCACAAAGTCCTTCTGAGCAAATCACAGTGCAGCATGTTAAATAGAGATTATCCAAAATCCTTGATTTGCAAACAAGAAAAACTCACATTATAGATTTGTGGCCTCTATAAGAGAGGAAGGGTGAGCAAAGTAAGAGGAGATACTTGTACTTGGTAAGGATAACAATTAAATAGTGCTAATTAATATGGATGGGGACTTTCCCCAGTGAAATGCCCACTGGCAGATGCAATTCAGATTTATTTGCAAGATCGACATGTTGCTTTCTAGGTGACAGCAAGAAGGAGCAAGGATTCAATCTGCCACGGAAATGCATCCGACTGTTCTTCCCCACCCGGAAATGCTTCACCTTTTATTGCCCTACTACACCTGAGAACTTATGCAATGTGGGACAGATGTCGGATGATCAGCTGCACAAAGGTTTTGTGGAACAAGCAAAGAAATTCTGCCATTATATCTATGAAACATCTCAAGAAAAGACTCTTCCAGGAGGGCACATTGTCACTGGCAACTGTGAGTCCTTCTAGCTCTATTACAATTATGCTTGGTTGCATACTGAGCCAGATGTTTACATGGATTTGGCACTTTTGTCCACCTATCAAGTCCTCAAGGATCTGGGATAGGCAGATGTGCACGTTTGATGACGTTAAAGGTATCATCTTGGGTTATACTCTGATCTGAATAAAACTGCCATTTGCAATTGACTGATGGGGATTTTGTCAATGCTGATAGTGTTGATTTGATGCTCCAGTCATTTTGAGTTTGCATCCCAGACACCTATTACTATTGGTTCCATCTCCCCTTTCTTATGCCCCAGTCTTTCTATTTGCAAGTCTCTTATCCAGTCCTTTCTTTTCTATTCGGCTGTCTCCATGTTCTCTCATTTCCGCTATTCAGACTTTTTTTTCTTACCAGCTATTGTTAAGTCTAGAAGATCTTTGCTCATTATGCCTCATTCTACTGAATGAAGTGTCCTCCAGAAAGCCATGCAGGTGGGAAAATTGGGCAGTGACCCATCCATCCTAACTGGCAAGTGTGTCCCAACAGGACTTTTTCAAAAGGCAACTGGACTTTCTTGGTTTTTCATTGACATTTCGACCCTCATCCAAGAAGCTTCTTCAGTTCAGCTCAGTTCAGTGAACTGAAGAAACTTCTTGAATGAGAAGAGAAACATCTTCAATATAGACCAAGAAAGTCCAGTTGCCTTTAGAAAAAGCTCCTTTGGGACAACCATGACCTGGATGACTAAGAAGCTCCATAGATGATTGGCAAGCATGTTATGGCACAATGCCTTAAATTCTTGAGTCTGCTCCACAATGAGCAATGATGGTTGAAGATGTCTGGCTGATTGTCCAACAATCTGTACTATTTTTATCCATGCAGTGTTGGCAAAGCTAGTCAAGGCCTATGTGGATACTATCTCCAGTGGGAACGTTCCCTGCCTGGAGAATGAAGTCTTGGCCTTGGCGGAGATTGAGAACAGGGCAGCCGTGCAGGAAGCTGTTGCTTGCTATGCGCAACTGATGGAGCAAAGCATGGAGCTACCCACTGAGACTCTCCAGGAACTCCTGGATGTACACAAAAATTGTGAGGAACAAGCCCTCAAGAAGTTCATGGCTCGTGCATTTACGGATGATAAATATCAATTCCAGGGTGAATTCATGGTAGGTAATAATAAGACAGCAACCTTCATAGAGGATATTTGTTTATTTGTGTCAGAAGCACCACAATTAAAATAAGGCTTACTATACCACATATAAATTAAAAAATAGGATATAAGAATAAAATATGTGCAAATTAAATAGATCTTGCCCAGAAACTAGCAACATTAATTGTGTTTTGTCACACTGCCATGAGGTCCTCAAATATGTACTGATGAGGACACGAAAGGCAGGTAAACATCTGTGAGGCTGTCTGCATGTCACCACAATCGCAAAATGCAAAGGCCAGGAAGGATGGGGTAAAATAGCCTCATTTGTCCAGAGTGTCTCTGGTTCTTGCTGGATCCGTGTGAAGTTTATTCAAGATTTCCATCCTGCTCAACTTTCTCCAGACCCAGGTGCCAGATCCAACCATTCCGTGTTGGTTCTTGTAGCTTTCCATAGGTCCCCTATTCATAGACAGTATTTAAGGCTTATGGGTCTGTGGGATCTGGTATCTGGCCTCCATATATTCTGTATAAGAATGGATACGTAGACAATATTTAAGGCCATGGCTCCTAATGGTTGGCCTCCAGTAGTTTCTCTATTTATATGAATACAGAGCATCAAATGGAGGATGGCTGCCCCCAGATATTTTGTTTAGAAACATTCCTGATTGCCCAGAAAGATAAAAGATGGATGCGGTTAGGAACAACCAGTAATATTGACATAGTGGAAAGCAATGTCACCACCAAGCTTTTATGGAAAATTATGTTCCTGGTCTAAGGTTTAAATATCCTTTTGTTCAGTGTTTCTCAATCTTGGGGCTTTAAGAAGTATGGACTTCAATTCCCAGAATTCTGGCTGGGCAATTCTGGGAGTTGAAGTCCACACATCTTAAAGCCCCCAAGGTTGAGAAACACTGCTCTAGTTAAATTGAAGGAAGAGCAAGAGTCATTTCAAATGGTGATGAATCTCTGTTTAATCACGGGACATCACCAAAATTTATACAATGTACAAACATGGATTTCTTTGTCAAGTCTCAGCTCTTGCTTTGTATTGTTTTATTCCTAACAGAAAACTGTGGAGAGCAAAAAGGAAGAGTACTGCAGGAAAAATGAGCTGAAATCTTCTGAAATCTGTTCAGCTTTATTGAGCTCACTCTCTGAGAACCTGGAGCAGAACATCAAGAACGGAAGCTACTCCCGATCTGGCGGCCACCAGGAATTTGTAAATGACCTCAGAAAAGTGGAGAAAGAATTCTTGGAGACACCTAAGAAAGGAATAATGGTACAAAATGATGAGCGTTGCCAAATTAATACTCATTTTGTCGCTCTCATTTTGAGAGCCAGGCCATCCTCTGGGGAGATTGTTGGTTTACTTTGGATTGGTTTACTTTGGCAAAACTTCTTTTTCATTCTATACCGCTCCAGATTATTCTCTTTCCCCCCTTCAATCAGGCAGGGAAAATCCTGAAAGAATTCCTCCAGAGCAAGGAAAACATCAGCAAAACCATCCTTCAAAGTGACGTGAGCCTTCAAGAGAAAGAGAAGGAAATAGAAGGTAAATGTGTGAACAAGCTGTCGGATGATGGTGGGATGTTGGTTCTGCTTTGAAGGTGGGAAAAGACCTATTTATCCTTAATCCCATCACTCATCGGTAAAAGGCTTTCCTCTCCATTTAACTTGGTAATAGAGAGGTTTTCTTTTTCTGCCGTATTATTCAATATCTGCAAATGTACTCATATTCTCAGGTAGTTCTCAATTTACAACCATTATTTAGAGATAATTCAAAGTTACAACAACACTGAAAAAAGGTGATTTGCAACTGTTGTTCCTCTCACTTAAGACTGTCTTAGCATTTTCACAGTCATGTGATCAAAATTTGGAGGCTTGGCACCTGGCATGTATTTATGACTGTTGCATCAACCTGAGTTGTCATGAGCCATGATGGCGCAGTGGTTAGAGTGCAGTACTGCAGGTTGCTTCTGCTGACTGCTGGCTGCCTGCAATTTGGCAGTTCAAAGCTCACCAGGCTCAAGGTTAACTCAGCCTTCCATCCTTCCAAGCTGGGTAAAATGAGGAATTGTTGGGGGCAATAGGCTGACTCTGTAAGCCACTTAAAGGGGGCTGTAAAGCACTGTAAAGCAGTATATAAGTCTAAGTGCTAGTGCTATCTCAATTTGTGACCATCCCAACTGGCTTCCAACAAACAAAGTCAAAAGGAGAAGCTGGGTTCACTTAACAACTGGGATGATTCACTCAACAACCATGTCAGAAAAGGTCATGTGGTGTGGTGATCACCATCTGTGATCTTCAATGCTGGCTTCCAACAAGCAAAGTCAATGGGGAAGCCAGCAGGAAGTTTCAAGTGGGGATTATGTGACATCATACCTAATGAGATTCTCAGACATCCAAGTCATGGTTTTTCCCAAAGGTGCTTTTTTCAGGAGGCAACTGGACTTTCTTGTTTTTTTTCTTTTGAAGATGTTTTGCTTTTCATCCAAGAAACATTTTCAGCTCTGGAAGAATTATGGGGAATGGAAGGATTTATATTCCTTGTAGACTCAGGGGGATGTGCTATAAAGCAACAAGGAAGAACAAAACTAGTCACTACAGTTCTGCATCCTTTCACAGGGTCATTGAAGCCCTTGGAGGTTTATCTGTGTCCTGAGGGTCACCAGAGTAGTCTTCCTGGTTCTTGGAGTCAAAGGGTGTTCATCCCAAATTGAGCCAGCAGTTTGCAGGAGCTGCCAAAAAAGCCAACACAGTTCTAGGCTGCATAAACAGAGAGATAGAACCAAGATCACGTGAAGTGTTAATACCACTTTATAATGCCTTGGTAAGGCCACACATAGAATACTGCATTCAGTTTTGGTCACCACGATGTAGAAAAATGTGGAGACTCTAGAAAGAGTTCAGAGAAGAGCAACAAAGATGATTTAGGGGACTGGAGATTAAAACATCTGAAGAACGGTTGCAGGAACTGGGTATGTCTAGTTTAATAGAAAGAAGGACTAGGGGATACATGATAGCAGTGTTCCAATATCTCAGGGGTTGCCAAAAAGAAGAGGGAATCAAACTATTTTCCAAGGCACCTGAGGGTAGAACAAGAAGCAATGAGTGGAAACTAATCAAGGAGAGAAGCAACTTAGAACTGAGGAGAAATTTCCTGACAGTTAGAACAATTAATCAGTGGAACAGAAGTTGCCTCCAGAAGTTGTGAATGCCCCAACACTGGAAGTCTTTAAGAAGATGTTGGATAGCCATTTGTCTGGAACGGTATAGGGTTTCCTGCCTAGGCAGGGGGTTGGACTAGAAGACCTCCAAGGTCCTTTCCAACTCTGGTATTGTATTGTATTGTATAACTAAAGTAGCTGATGATGTGATGCCAGAACTGGTGTCTATAAGCATCCCAGTCACATGACGTTGTGGCTTATTCCAGTTCCAATTACCACAGTTGAGCCAGGACTCTCTGTATGCCAAATCTATTCACTTATCAAAGTATTTGCATTCTACCAAATCGAGCCACCTTGCCCACCACCTGCAGATGTTTGTCCTTTTTTTATTCCTGGTTTAGAGGGAAAAATGAAGGCCAAAGCCAAAGAACTAGAGGATGAGGTCCTGAGGCAGGAAATAAAAATGCTCCAACAGATAATGGAGGATCAGAAACGGAGTTATGAAATGAACCTTCAGAAGATAATGGAGAAGATGGAGGAAGAAATGAAAAAGATGAAGAAAGAGTATGAGAAGATGATCTAAAGCAAACTCAGGGTAACACTATAATCTCAGCAAGGGTTTGCTGTTTTTGGTGTGTGTGTGTGTGTGTGTGTGTGTGTGTGTGTGTAGCAGGGGTGGGTTCCTCCCGGTTCGCACCGGTTCTTGCGAACCTGTTCATCAGTGAACCCGGAAGTAATTAACTTCCGGGTTCCTAGCTCCTAGCCCCTGTCGCTGGGTGCCTGCGGGGTTTTTCTTTTAAAAAAACGCCTCTCCGGATGATCTTGAAATCCTGCAAGGTTGCTTTGGAAGGGGACAGATAGGCAGATTCCCCCTGCCCCCCTCCCTGGGTGCCTGCAGCCTTAAAGCAAGCGTTTGCACAATAAAGAAAATCTCACTAGCGAGATAAGTTCTTAATTGCTTTTACTGTTAAGTTTCGGAAGCTTCCAAGGCTACAGGCAATCAGGAATGGGGTGGGGGAGTCCCTCACAGGTTTTCAAGATCGTCTGCAGAGGCGTTTTTAAAAAGAAAACGGTCTTCTTGGGAGGGGGAATGGGCTACACTCAGAGGAGCCAGCGCTTGGGGCACCCTGAAACAACGCATCCCCGCCGCCTCGTTCTACTCAGCAAGCGGGGACATCCCGTCTGTGCCCACTTCTGCTGCCACCACCTCCGCTCCCAAACGCAACTGTCAGCTGCGAGCAGGTGACTGAAGCTGCTGCTTGCAGTCATTTACTGCTGCAGATAGATTGTGCCTGTAGCAGGAAGCTCTTCGCCCTGTGAGAGCTCCTCTTTGGTAACATCATCAGTGCTAGAAGGGAGTGGGGTTGGGGGGGGGGAGGAGAAAGTTAGGACAAAAAAGAAAAAGATAAGGAGGGAGAGGACTGTGGGGTCCTTTGGTGTTCTCTGAACGTGGTGGTTTTTAATTAGTTTAGGGAATTTTTATTTATTTATTGTTTATAGAATGTTTATTACAAGAAATGTTATTCCTTTTTGCAAATGTTTTATTTGTGATGCAATATGTTGCTTTTAAGTGTTTAGACCAGGTTTATGTGTCTCAAAGTGGCTGCTTTTCTATGGGCAGGCCAGGTTTGTTGCAAGGCAGTGTGTTTCACCCTCGTTTAGGTAATTCTGAGGTGGTTGATGGTTCTGTGAGTGCCTGTCCTTTATAATTTTCCACATTGCCTTGATGGTTTTTATTCCAGTGACTTTGTCTTTCCTGTTCTTAGGCTTAGGAAAAAAAACTGGTTTCATTGGCAGTCTTTTTTTTTGGGGGGGGGGGGGGGGATTTTTATTTTTTTGGTGTTTTCCTAGCACTGTCATAGTTTGTGGGTGTGGGTGGGTGTGTAATGTCCCACAGTTATCTATGCATTAATAATGATCTAGTAATATTAATAATATCTAGTAATTAGTAATATCTAGTAATAACATCGTCTTGGCCACTCCCACCAGGTCACATGGGTGGCAGGCCACTCCCATCCGGACACATGGGTGGCAAGCCACTCCCATCCGGTCACATGGGCAGCAAGCCACTCCCACAAAGGAGGCCACGCCCACAGAGTAGGTTTGAACAATTTTTGAAACCCACCCCTGGTGTGTAGGGTGTTAACAAACATGCAGACTTCCAAAACTGAAAAGCAATTAAGATTTAGGACAAGCGTACCTTGCGCATCTCTTCCACGAATTAAGGCGAATACATGTGTCCCAGGATAATGCTGCAGGATGCAATCTGAGTTGATCACCAGGACCAGAGGTTTTGTCTTCTAAGCTTTTGGACTAGTGCTGGAGTCCATCTTCGTGGAATTTCTCTCTAGCTAGGAAACAGATGAAGGAAGAGTATGAGAGGATGATCCAAAAGAAATTCAAGGTAGCACTATTATCTCAGCAATGGTTTGTTGGAATTAGGCAGACGTGTATTAACAAATATGCAGACTTTCAAAAGAGAAAAGCAATGGATTTAGAACAAGTTTGTATACCACAAGTGCTTCTTTCTTTATTTTTGTCACATTCTCTTCACTTCATGTCGTTTTGATAACATTGGAATATATTTATTTCGGTTTCGGTTTCGGTTTTATTGGGATTTATATGCCGCCCTTTTCCCTGAGGGGACTCAGGGCGGCTTACAACCACAGGGGAGGGGAAGTGCAAGGTCAAAACAAACACTTTGTGAACAAAAGAAAAATAATAAAACACAACTTTCATTCAGCAATCAAACACTCGGGCGGGTAATTGGAAGCCTATCCCCAGGCCTGCTGGGAGAGCCAGATCTTGAGGGCTGCGCGGAAGGTCTGGATCGTGGTGAGGGTGCGGATCTCCATGGGGAGTTCGTTCCATAGGGTCGGGGCAGCAACAGAAAAGGCTCTCCTCCGTGTGGTCGCCAGTCGACATTGACTGGCAGATGGAATTCGGAGGAGGCCCAGTCTGTGCGATCTGATTGGTCGATTTAGGGAGGTAATCGGCAGAAGGCGGTCTCTCAAGTACCCAGATCCACTACCATGGAGTGCTTTAAAGATGGTCATCATTATCCTGAAGCGCACCCGGAGACCAACAGGCAGCCAGTGCAGCTCGCGGAGGACAGGTGTAACGTGGGCGAATCGAGGTGCGCCCACTATCACTCGCGCGGCTGCATTTTGGACTAGCTGTAGTCGCCGGATGCACTTCAGGGGCAACCCCATGTAGAGCCCATTGCAGTATTCCAGTCTAGAGATCACAAGGGCTCGAGTGACTGTTGTGAGGGCCCCCCGATCTAGGTAGGGCCGCAACTGGCGGACCAGGCGAACCTGGGCAAATGCCCCCCTGGTCACAGCTGACAGCTGATGGTCAAAAGTCAGCTGTGGATCCAGGAGGACTCCTAAGTTGCGGACCCTATCTGAGGGGTATAAAATTTGACCCCCCAGCCTAAGCGTTGGTGTATTAGCCAAATTATTGGGGGGGAAACACAACAGCCACTCAGTCTTATCCGGGTTGAGCACCAGTTTGTTAGCACTCATCCAGTCCTTAACGGCCTCCAGACCCCGGTTCATCACGTCCACCGCTTCATTGAGTTGGCACGGGGCGGACAGATACAATTGCGTATCGTCCGCATATTGATGGTATTTTATCCCGTGCCTCCGAATGATCTCGCCCAGCGGTTTCATGTATATGTTAAATAGTAGGGGGGATAGGACCGAACCCTGAGGTACTCCACATGTTAGGGGCCTCAGGGACGATCTCTGCCCCCCTACTAACACCGACTGCGACCTGTCCGAGAGGTAGGAGGAGAACCACCGCAAAACAGTGCCTCCCACTCCCACCTCCCGCAGTCGTCGCAGAAGGATACCATGGTCGATGGTATCGAAAGCCGCTGAGAGGTCAAGGAGAACCAGGATGGACGCATAGCCTCCATCTCTGGCCCTCCAGAGATCATCGGTCAATGCGACCAAAGCGGTTTCTGTGCTGTAACCAGGTCTGAAGCCGGACTGGAAGGGGTCAAGATAACTAGCTTCCTCCAAGGCCCGTCGAAGCTGAAAGGCCACCACCTTCTCAACAACCTTCCCAATAAAGGGAAGGTTGGAGACAGGACGAAAGTTGTTTAAGATGGCTGGATCTAACGATGGTTTCTTTTGGAGGGGTCTCACCACCGCCGTTTTGAGCGCGGCGGGGAAGTGCCCCTCCCGAAGGGAGGCGGTGACAACCGCCTGGATCCAGCCATGTGTCACCTCCCTGCTGTTGGCCACCAGCCAGGAGGGACACGGGTCCAGAATACAAGTGGAGGCACTTACAGCTCGGATGGCCTTGTCCACATCCCCAGAGGCAACTTCCTGGAACTCAACCCAGAACTGATGTGGCAAATGATCCTCCTGTGTCTCAGCTGGATCTACTGCGGTGGAGTCCAAGTCCGATCGAAACCGAGCTACTTTGTCCGCCAAGAATTGAGCATAATCCTCAGCCCTACCCTGCAAGGGGTCTCCCGCATCCCTCCTATTAAGGAGGGAGCGGGTTATCCTGAACAGGGCGGCTGGGCGTGACTCGGCGGACGCAACCAAGGAAGAAATATATGATCTTTTTGCAGTTCTTAATGCTCGGACATAGTCCTTGGTGCAGGTAGTTAAGAGTGCTCGGTTTGCCTCGGACCTATCGGACCTCCACTGGTGCTCTAGGCATCTCCTCCGGCGTTTCTTCTCCCGGAGTTCCTCGGTAAACCAGGGAACTCTCCGGGATCCACTGACCCGGAGGGGCCGTAGTGGCGCAATCCGGTCGAGAGACTCCGACGCCGCCGAGTACCAGGCGGCAGCCAGAGTCTCCGCCGAACTGTGGGCGAGGGTATCAGGAATAACCCCAAGCTCCGTCTGGAACCTCAAAGGGTCCATAAGTCGCCTGGGGCGGAACCACCTGGTCGGTTCCTCCTCCCTACGGTGGGGGTTTGGCCTCCGGAAGTCAAGCCTCAGTAGGCAATGGTCTGACCACGACAGGGGTATGATCTCATTACCCCTCAGACCAAGATCACACATCCACTGCTCCGAGAGAAATACGAGGTCGAGCATGTGACCCGCTGCATGGGTTGGGCCCCGAATTACTTGGGTCAAGCCCATGGCTGTCATGGAAGCCATGAACTCCTGCGCCCCTTCAGAGCGTTCACCGAGCGATGGCAAGTTGAAATCCCCCAGAACTATAAGCCTGGGGAACTCAACTGCCAGCTCGGCTACTGACTCGAGGAGCGAGGGGAGGGATGCTGCAACGCAGTTGGGAGGCAGGTACGTTAGCAGCAAACCCACTTGACCCTTGAGGTCCAACTTTATCAGCAGAGACTCACACCCGACAAGCTCCGGAGCAGGGACCCTACGAGGTAACAGAGACTCCCGGATTACAATAGCCACACCGCCACCCCTTCCCTGGGCTCTCGGCTGATGAAGCACCTGAAATCCCTCTGGGCACATCTCTACAAGGGGGACTCCTCCTTCTGTGCCCAGCCAGGTTTCAGTAATACATGCCAGGTCTGCCCTCTCGTCAACAATTAAGTCCCGGACGAGGGGAGCTTTGTGAACAACAGACCTGGCATTTAGCGACAACAGCCTGAGACCAGGGTCCTGACTACTCGCGCCATCTGGTCTTGGAGTGGGACTCCTAGGGCCGGAAGGAGGGATCTCTGTAATGTAGCGAACCCTCCTTCCCCGGTAATGGCCAGCCCTAAGGTCCCCGCCGTATCTGCCTCTCCCTGTCACGACCGCTATGCTCCGACCCACTCCCATGTCCATGGTCCCCCCAACCACCCCAGTTCCTCCCGCCATCCCCAGCAGGTCCTCCGAGTCAAGCATTCTCATTTATCCACTCTAACAAATCCCACGTAAGAATTTAAAACATATAAAATACAAGGTAACAATTACTAAAAGTGGGCATTCATTCAATTCCAAGCAACTCCCATACACTCAACATTCTAATTAAAATTGCGCAGTTATAATATATAATAATATGGAAACAGTGGAGGAAGCGATGGTCTGCTCCTCTCCCTTCTTATGTCCTGGGGAGATGTCCTTAGCCACCAAGTCAAAAGTACGTAGTATATAAGGTGGCTGTAGACAGGGGTACATTTTAAAGTCAGTGGGACCTTATTAAAAAAGGAAATTGTACCATCAGTGGAAGAGGGAGCATCCGAAAGCTTTCTAGTGCTCAGGGAGATGTGCTGTGAAACAGCAAGGAAGAACAAAACTAGTCACTACAGTTCATAGCACTTACAGAGTTACACTAGTAGTAAAGAAAGTCAAGGAACAGAAAGTCAAGGAAATGTTGAGCTCAGTTATGATCGTAAGTCAAAGACTAATTGCATTGACAGTGAAGATATTGAAGCGGTGAATAGCTTCTGCCTTTTAGGGACCAACCATCAACAATTAAAAAAACACAGCAATCAAGAAACATGCTGTAACGCAGGGGTGTCAAACTCAGTGTCATATTGATGGCCCCAGCTGTGGTTGACCTCTGGGGGCTGGATGGGTGTGGCTCACTGGGTGGACATGGCCAGTTTGGCACCACTCACTGGGCGTGGCCGATTGGGTAGGTGTGGCCATCTTGACATTGCATTGGGTAGATCAGGCCGAAGGGACGCGGGTTGGCTGCATTTTCCAGGACAGCCCCATGTGCCAAATCTGACCACATCGCAGGCCAAATCCAGCCTGCGGGCCTTGTGTTTGACACCCCTGCCATAACGGATGAGCACGTGGAAGAGGAGCAGCAAAGACCTTGGAAGAGATGTGTCTGTACCTACAAAGTTCAGGATTGTGTATTTATTTTCATTTGATGCCTAATTTCCATTGACCTCACACGGGCCTCTAAAGGACTGGATGTGGCCCAGGAAGGAGGGGTTAAAATGGCCAAGTCTGTTGTTGAACCTAGTCTGCAAAGCTAGTTGCATGTTTCCTTTCACTCTAATAATGATGTTTGCTCTGCCTGCAGGAACAGAAGGCTTTATTCAAAGAGGATTTCTTGGAGGTGGAGAAGCAACTGAGGAAGGAAATCCAGCAGCTCAAAACCCAAATCGAAGCACAAAGTTGGAGCAATGCTTTTGTCCCACATATAAAGGCAATCGAGAGTGCTACAGCACTTTTTAAAAGGTTTAATCCTTTCTAATCCAGAACTTCTGCATGGATTTTTAAAAAAGATGTCCCTACTTTAAGAGTTGTATAACCTTTCAGGGGTCAGGTTTTTTTTTTTTTAAGAAGTGAGAAACTCAAAGTAGTCTGGCAGAAGAAAAACAAGATAATTAGGACAATAAATAGTATTTTCTAAATCGATTTTCTAATCCAGATAATTTTATTTCAAGTGAAATTTCTCTCCCAGGAAGTGCCTCTACTTCCTAGAAAGGACCTGGCTGTGCTCATGATACAGTTATTTTAGATTCATTACGTAGATTTAAACTCATGGTGTGCAAAATCATTCTTGGACCTTAAGGATTTCTTTAAGAAGCCTGAGATTTGATTTCAAAGCGTCATGAAAGGTTTCATAAATTGAATTCAGGCTTCATGTTAATCTTCTCCTACGATCTTGATCAAATCAAGATAACGTGATGTGTTAATACCACTTTATAATGCCCTGGTAAGGCCACACTTGGAATACTGCATCCAGTTTTGGTCGCCACAGTGTAAAAAAGGTGTTGGGAGTGCAGAGAAGAGCAACAAAGAGGATTAGTGGAGTGGAGGCTAAAACATACAAAGAACAGCTCCTTGAATTGGGTATGTGTCAACTCTGAAGCTGTCCTGGCCAAAGCCATGTTGGAGCTTCAGTGCACTGTCACACTGGAGCTGCGGGTTAGGAAGGAGGGATTAGAGATAGCTTGGGTTTTTGTATCCATAATAAAATACAATGCTTTGCTTAGTACGGGTCTATTACTTGGAACTCTGACAATATGTCTACTTTAACGTAAAGATGGAGTAGAACAGGAGTGGGTTCCGGCAGGCACTACTGCTGGTTTGCTCATGTCCATGCTGCATGTGCGCATGCATGCGCAGTGCAATTATAATTGTTCTGAACATGCGCAGAACTGAAAAACAAGATGGCGCCACCGTAGGCATTCCTGGAGAATTGGTCACTGGTGCCAGCAACCCAGGCCGCCAAAGTACTACTGGTTCGGCCAAACCAATCCAAAACGGTAGGAACCCACCACTGGAGTAGAGGTGACATGATAGCAGTGTTCCAATATCTCAGAGGTTGCCACAAAGAAGAGGGGTTGACTATTCTCCAAAGCACCTGAAGGCAGGACAAGAAACAATGGATGGAAACTAATGAAGGAGAGAAGCAACCTAGAACTAAGGTGACAATAGCTGACAGTTAGAACAATTAATCAGTGGAACAACTTGCCTCCAGAAGTTGTAAATGCTCCAACACTGGAAGAGTGTTTTAAGAAGAGGTTGCACAACCATTTGTCTGAATTGGTATAGGGTTTCCTGCTTGGGCCGGAGGCTGGACTAGAAGACCTTCAAAGTCCCTTCCAACTCTACTCTTCTGTTACCCTGCTTGTTTGTTTTAATCTCAATCCTTTTAGTCATGTTTGGAGGGGTTTATATATGACAGGAAGCCCAAATTAAGCCAATTACTTAAATGCTAGTAGACCAGTTCTTTCAACATAGACCAAACTTAGGTTATACATCAGAATGCCCTTCCCATAATTTATTTTACTTTCCCTGACAATATTGATCCGTGTTTTTCAACCTTGGCAACTTTAAGATATGCCAGAATTTCCCAGGCATCGATTTTTAAACATTTTCTTTAATCACAATCCTATTGTTCCATCTGTTGAGTGAGAAGCCTATTTACACTAGTTCACAATGGATGAATGGCTGCAAAAGTTGATGGAGTTAGCAGAGATGGCTAAACTGACTGTTTTGGTCAAAGAAAAAAATACAAATACTTTTATGTCTACTTGGAAACCGCTTCTGGACTTTGTGCTTGAGATGGGGGAAAAAATGAAACTTTGATTTTGGGTTTTGCCAATTAGATCGATTTGTAGTTATAGAAATAGCTAGTTTATTCTATTATATAAAGATAAAAAGTTGAGATTTGATGTTAATGCCTTATTCTACGGTAGCAAAGGAAGTCAATGCCTTTTCCCCCTTATTTCCCCTTGCTTTCCCCCACTTTTTTCTTCCCTTTTCCTTTCCCTAACTTTTGTATTTTCTTTGTATGCTATATTATAAACGAATAAAAGATTATTAAAAAAGAAACAGTGTCCATGTTGGTTAAACCATAAATTGACTCAGTCAAACGCCTGATTTGTTGTTCCCTGGTGTGATGTAGCCAATCATCACACAAAGGAGGAAACTTCAACCTGTTCATTCTGTACATGGCAAAGAGCTTCCTCTTGGAATTAAATCAGAAAACAAGAGAGCCCCAATTGGCATAGCTTTAAACACTTGGAAAACCAAGGAACGTGATCATTAGCAAGCAAGTGGCAACAAGCAATAAAGTTTTCATATTGAGGGTGACCCTCTCAGAAGTCGGCTCAATATTAAAATTTTACAGCCCGTGCCTTCTACAGTGTGAAGTCCACATTAGTTGGTTTCCTTGGTTTTTAAATTCCTGCTCTGCATTACGGATCAGGGTAGAAGGAAAACACCCATTTCAAAAGTGATTCAGTTATTTATCAAAGAAAGCCAGGCTTTTTTCAGGCTTCTGCATGGATTTTTTTTTTTTTTAAAGATCCCCTCTTTAAGAGTTGTGTAACCTTTCAGGAGTCAGGTTTTTTTAAAAAATAAATAAATCAGAAACTCAAAGTAGGCTGGAAGAGCAAAACAAGATAATTATGACAAAGTCCCAGAGATTTGCAATAAACTCACAAATCATCTTGGGTTGGGTTGCCCAAGAATCATTTAGAATATAGATAAGAGATAGAACATGCTCAGATAATGATCCAGCCCCAGATCCCCCCCAAGAGATTTATGTTTTCTGGCCATAACTCTGAATCAAGTTGTTCCTTTTAAGCAGAGGTGGGAAATCTCCAGATTTGGGGGGTGGGGGTCACCAAAATGTAGCGGTTCATTTCTTGGAGGCTGGGTGGGGGATATTATATTTATAATGAATAAATATTGATATTGAGAGAGTGGAATTTGCTGATTTATAAAAGCCATGTTTACACTAGGGTTTGGCAAGCACGTATTGGCGCAATGCCTTAAATTATTGAGTCTGTGCCTACAATGAACAATGATGGCTGAAGATGTCTGCCTGATTGTCCAACAATCTGCATTATTTTTCTCTATGCAGTGTTGGCAAAGATGGTTGAGACCTATGTGGCTACTATCTCTAGTGGGAACGTTTCTTGCCTGGGGAACATGTACTATTATTTTCACAACCTACGAACTAAATTTCTCCTTATTCATCACTATGTGTGTCTTTTACTCTTTCTTTTCTATTTCATGTAAGAATTTCACTTTTTAAAAACTTGGAATATTAAAAGATACAAAAAGAACAAAGAGAATTGCAACAACAAAGGGAGAGAGAACACTGCTACTCAAAGACTGGAAACGTGTATTGAAAACAAAATACTTTTACTTTCACTACTGATTATCCTGGTCTGGAACTTTAAAGACTCACAGTTTGTTTATAGAAAGTGATAAGAAGTAAAGCACCATTTGTTTATACAAATGTTCCCTTGAAGAATATCCTTAACCAGAGATCTCATGGTGAACCTAGGTGTAACCTTGTACAAGTCTTCCAAGTCAGAGCAGCAGTGTTTTAACAGCTGGAAACAATGGCTTATTTCCAACAACAGCTTATAAGAGATAATGTTTGCAATACAGAAATTATCAAATACATTTGAGAAAATGTTTAAAAAAATTAAGCACCTAACAACAAATATATTATTAACTTTGAGGGAGTGGCGTTTGCTCCTTGTTTATGAGAAATTGGTCGCTTTCCTGGAATCGGAGTGGCTGACCAACTTGGCTTTGAGTTTTGGCTGCTGCTGCTTTATAAAAGTCATGTTTATAGGGTTTGGCCCTCCACCTATCAATTCCTCAAGGATCTGGCATAGGCAGATGTGCATGTTTGACTATGTTAAAAGTATCATCTTGGGCTGTAAGCTGGTCCCAGTAAAACTGCCATTTGCAATTGACTGATGGGGATTGTGTCAGTGCTGATGGGGTTCAAACGGTGCTCCAGTTGTTTTGGGTTTGCCCCCAGGCACCTATTGCTATTAGTTCCATCATTGCTTTCTTTTACCACAGTTGTTCTATCTCTATTTACAAGTCTTGGTATTTTGTAATTTTCTCCAGTGCTTTCTTTCCTATTCTGCTGTCTCCAGGTACTCTCGCATCCACTATCCAATTTTTTTCTTTCTTATCAACATTGTTGGGTCTGGAAGATTTGCATGTACCATGCTTCATTCTGTTGGATGAAGTATCCTCCAGAAAGCCATGCAGGTGGGAAAGTATGGCAGTGACCATCCATCCCGACTGACAGGCATGTCCCAAAGGTGCTTTTTCAAAAGGCAACTGGACTTTCTTGGTTTTTTTCCTCAAAGATGGTTTGCTTCTCATCTGAAGGGTAGCCCCGTGTAGGGTGCATTGCAGGTTTTGCGGCTTTGATCTGCCTGCTTCTTCACTTGCCTGGCACTGTTCCCTCTAAGGTGCGCGGCTGCGCGGCCGCGCACATGGCAAGAAAACCCCACGCAGCAGTTTCTATCTGCCGCCCAGAGATTTCTGTAAAGCAAACGTGGGGAAGTCCTTTGCAGGAGGCTAGAACTGGCCGCCTGCAAAGGACCTCCCCAGACTTGTTTTGAAGAGAACGACTCTTTTTTTTAAAAAGGTTTTATTTCTTTTAAAACACAAATATTTCATCGTTCGTCAATCATTAAAACATCAAAGTACAATTTTTTTTGTGTGTGTGCCCCTCCCTCCCTCCACCCCCTGCCCCCCTCCTCCCCCCCCGACTTCCCAGAACCCGTACATGGTATGGATTTTTAACAAACACAGTCTAAACTCTATTGGAAAAAAAAAGAAATAAAGAAATTAATGACATTCTGCATTGACTTTAGCTGCTTCTTGCTGAACTAACTTTAAACAATTTAAATCATTTCTGATCTTAACCATAGGCTAACTGGAATTTCTTGGTCCCGTATTTATTTTGTATATAGTCAATCCATTTTTTCCAGTCTCGTTTATATCTCTCATTTGAGTGATCTTTAAGATATGCTGATATTTTAGCCATCTTGGCTAAGTTTGTAACTTTCAATGTCCATTCTTGGATTGTAGGCAAGTCTTCCTTCTTCCAGTATTGCGCCATCAACAGTCTTGCTGCCATTATTAGGTGCAGAATCAACTTAGTCTCTACCACTGTAAAGTCAGTACATATATCTAGTAAAAATAACTGAGGAGTAAACTTTATCCTTCTTTTAAAGATATTTTGCATAACCCACCATATTTTTATCCAGAATGCCTTAACCTTTTGGCAGATCCACCATATATGATAATATGTAGCATCGAGAGAACCACACCTCCAACATTTAGGCTGTACATTTGGATACATAGAAGCCAACTTTTTAGGATCTAAATGCCATCTATAGAACATCTTGTAAAAATTTTCTCTCAGATTTTGAGCTTGTGTAAATTTTACATTTCTTACCCAGATTCTTTCCCATGTATCCAACATTATTGGTTCTTCAATATTTTGAGCCCATTTTATCATACAATCTTTAACTAATTCTGTTTACAAATCCATCTGTATTAATACATTATATATCCTCTTTATATGCATTAAGCTTTGATCTCTTATTTGTTTAAACAAATTATCCTCAACTTGGGTAAAACCAATTTTTTGATCTATTTTCCACCTAGCCTGTAATTGCCCATACTGGAACCATGTTTGAACTACCTTTTCCTCTTTTAATACCTCTAAAGATTTTAATTGTAATACCCCCCTTTCCGAGGTAAGAAGCTGTCTGAGTGTAATTCTGTCCTGTTTTTGTGCTATATTCATATTTTCAATTGCGTGTCTAGGAATTGCCCACATGGGTATCTTGTCATTTAATTTATATTGGTATTTTTTCCAGACCCGCAGTAAAGCATTTCTTAAAATATGACTTTTAAAATTCTTATCCAATTTTTTGTTGAATAACAGGTAAGCATGCCAACCATATACCAGATCGTGTCCCTCAATATTCAATATTCTATCATTGGTTAAATGAGTCCAATCACTAATTACAAATAATGCCACTGCATCATAATATAGTTTTAAATTAGGTAGTTTCAAACCTCCTCTCTCACGTACATCTTGCATTATTTTCATCTTATTTTATTCAACAGTACTTCCAAAGTTATAATAAACAATAATGGGGACAAAGGACTGCCCTGTCTTGTACCTTTTCCAATTTGAAAAGAGTCTGTTAAACTTCCATTGACTATGATTTGTGCTGTTTGCTGTTGGTATATTGCTTTAATTGACTGTAAAAAATTATCTCCTATCTGCATTTTTTGCAATATCTTCAACAGAAATTGCCAGTTAACTCGATCAAAGGCCTTCTCAGCATCCAAAAATATAAACGCAGCAGGGATCTGGTTGTTCTTTCCCAAATATTCTAATGCATTAATAATTAATCTGACATTACTTTTCATCTGTCTCCCCTGTATAAAACCTGTTTGGTCCGTGTGTATCAATTGTTGAATAACCAACATTAACCTATTTGCTAATATTTTAGTAAAAATTTTGTAATCTACATTCAGTAATGAAATAGGTCTATAATTTTTGGGTTGAGTAATATCTTGATCTTCTTTGGGTATCAAAGATATAAACGCTGTCTTCCAAGATGGAGGCACTTTACCTTCCATTTGAATCATATTAAATAATTCTCTAAGAGGTTCTACCATTTCTAACTGTAAGTTTTTATAGTAAACCGCTGTCAAGCCATCTGTACCTGGTGCTTTCCCTGACTTTAATTGCTTAATTACCTGCAAGATTTCCCCCGAGGTTATTGGTTGATTCAATTTTTGCCTGTGCTCTTCTCTAACTGAAGGTATTTTCTCTTTATCTAAATATTTGTCTATATCTAAACCATTAATTTTATCCCCTTTATACAGTTCTGTAAAAAATTCCCGAAAGGCCTTTTGAATCTCTTCCTGTTGAAACACCTCCTTCCCTCTGTAAATCAGTTTAGATATATTTCGAGTTTTCCTTTTTTTCCTAATCTGATAAGCTAACCATCTGCCAGGTTTGTTTGCATTACAAAAAGTATTGTGTTTTGCATATAATAAATTAGTGGCTACCTGGTCAGAGATCAACATGTCAAATTGAGATTTTAATATGTTAATAGCTTCCTTAACCTTTGTATCGCCTGGGTTCATTGTTAACTCCAACTCTTTTCTCTTAATTTCCTCTTCCAGTTCTGTTCGTTTTAACTCTTGTTTATTTCTATGTGTTTTATTTATATTCATCAGCACTCCTCTCATATACGCTTTGCTTGCATCCCATACGAATTCCATAGATGTACCCTTATTCATATTCAAAACAAAATATTCAGATAGTAATTTTTTACAATCATTAATATACTTTTCATATCTAAATAAGTTTTCATTCAATCTCCAAGACCTTCTTGCCTGCACTACCCTTCCCAACTCCATCCAAACTGGGTTATGGTCCGAAAGGACCCTAGCCACAATCTTTGTCTTCTTGACCCTAGAAATCAAATCATTAGTGGTTAGTATAAAATCAATCCTTGAAAGGGATTGATGCCTGTCCGAGAAGAAAGTGAAGTCATATTCCTCTGCATTTCTTTCTCGCCAAATATCTCTCAATTCAAAGTCATCCATGATGTCAAAGAAAGGTTTGGGTAACTTTGCTCGCATCTTGGTATTTAGGCGGGAAGTCTTCTTATCTCTCTTAGTGTCTATCACTCCATTCCAATCACCCAATAGTATACAGGAACTATAGTCCCACTGTACTAATTTAGCATGAAGATTTCTATAGAATCTATCTTGCTGTTGATTGGGAGCATAAATTCCCAAAAGTAATGTCTTTTTCCCTTCTACGATTAGGTCTAAAGCAATATATCTTCCGAAGGGATCTGCTTCTATTAATTCAGCTTTCATATCTTTTCTTAAGTATATAACTATACCATTCTTCTTTTCCATAGCAGAAGCTACAAAATGTTGACCAAGTTTTGAGTTAATCAAATATTTTTGATCAGTTGACTTGATATGAGTTTCTTGCAAACAAATTACATCATTCTTAAACTGTTTGAGATAATGAAATATTTTCTTTCTCTTCTGTGGAGAATTCAGTCCATTGACATTCCATGTTAAAATCTTAGTTGTCATCTTTGGTTGGCTGAAGCATTTTTAGAGCTTCCTGTATGGCCTGTTTAACCTTAGGCCTAGCTCCTCCCACTGCTTCCAGACTTGTTATTGTAGTTCCTTGATCAATGGCCGGTGATTGTTGATACTGTTGCTTTTTAGCTTGTTTCTCCATTTGTCTAGTAATCATGCGGCTAGGTCTTTGTTCCATGACACCTTGCGCTTCTAGAAGAGAGAGATGCTCCAGCTTGTCTGGTGGTTGTGTAGTTTGCTGTCTATCCTGTCCTTCTTGTGGTCTTTCTCCAGGTCCAGATAGTGCAGGGTATCCGGCCTTCAATATATTATAATAAAAATCTCGGGCTTTCCATACAGAGTTGAGGTGATATCTTTGCCTATGAAATGTAAATATAATGCCAAATGGTGCATCCCATCTATACTGTATCTGACGATTTCTGAGTTCTTCGACCAAAAAAGCGTAGTCTCTCCTGGCTCTTAACATTTGAGGTGGTATCTCTTTCAAAACAATCAGGTCTTGACTGCCAATTTGAAGCTTAGTGTTATAAGACACTTGTAGTACCATATTTCTAAGCTCTCTTGTAGTAAAATATATAACGATGTCTCGAGGGAGCTGCTTCTGCTTTGCCAGCCAAGAATTAACGCGATAAGCTTTGTCAATTTGCCAGTCAAGGTTGGTCCCTGGTCTTCCCATCAGGCGGTCAAAAGCTTCTGATAGGATCTGTTTCAGGTTCTCCTGTTTCTCCTCACACAGCCCCCTTACTCTTAATGCAAACTCCATTTGTCGATACTGTATCATAATAATTTCTTTTTCAGCATTTTCCACTTTTTGTTCCACCACCTCTGTTTTCAATGTCAAGTTGGTATTGGCATCATTAAGATCCTCTAGAGTATCTTCCATTCCAGAAACATGTTCTGTCAATACAGTTACAAGTCTCAGCATTTCATCTCTAATTTTAACAACCCTAGCGTCGATTTTCTCATACAACTCCTGTTTAAGTCCTTTTATTTAACTTTTGATTTCTTCTTTCATTTCTTATATTTCCTCTTTTCTCTCCTGCTTTATCACCTCTCTAATATCTCTAAGCTTATCTTCCATTTTAATTGTCTGTGCATTAAGAGCCTCGCTTAGTTTGCTCAGGAAAAATTCTTTCATTAACACATCCCCAGCAGGGGGCATAGGAAGCGGAGGCTGCAGCCTTGTGCTGGGCACTGGGGATGTGCCCCTGGGAATAGAGGGTGACGACTTCAAATTAATATTTAATTTTGAAGCCATTTCAAAATATATCTTCCTGCAATTAATAAAACTCTGTTGCCTGAATATGCAGCTTTAAGCAGCTTTAAGTGAATAAGCTGAATTTCTCCTTTTACTTTGAAATTTAAGGCTTGGCAAAACTTTCAGTGAGTAAACATTGTAACAAGACAGTTCAGCAGATTCATCACCATTTAAGTTCCAGATAAGCAAGATTAATGAGGGAGTGAAAGTCTTGTAAAAATGAAACTAATTAAAAAGCTTCTGCTGGCCGATTGTAAAACAAATGATAAGCATGCTCCTTTGAAGTTTTGAGTTCTTGTAACAATTAACAAAAAGTATTCATTATTACCGGAGAAACCAGCCTGCTCAGCGCCATTTTAAAAGCCTCTAAGTAAATAGATTTTCAGAGAAGAAAAAGAAAAGAAGCTAAAATCTTGATAAACAATTATTGTCCACGCAATACGGATCCAACTCATGATAAGATTAAATCAATCAAAACTTTGAACTGAGTGGGGGAGACCTACTTTGTTCTGCACAAGGCAGTTTGAAGTTCCCAGCACGGACAGCCATTCTGCTTTGGGCTAGCCCCCCTCTCCCTGCAAGCACAAAAGCTGCAAAAATCGAAGAGCATTTGCCAGCAAAACAATTTCTTCTTTCCTTCTTGCCTGAAGGGTAAGAAAACCTGTTAAGACGTCAGATGGAAGATCCTCTAAACAGGTACATAGCCAGGAATTCGGAGGCAGCTGTTTTTTTGCTGCCTCCACCAGCAGGCTCCACCCAGGAAGCTCAAGAGCACGGCTCTTCAAGTCCATGTTCGGGGGATCCCTTGGAGAGGGGATTCCTTCCTGCGAGACCCCATCCAGAAAATGCGGGGAGCGGCAGCGGAGACCTGGGGCTGCTTCTGCTGCGACCGTTGGACTATGGGGCTGGGAAGAGGGTGCGAAGAGCGGCGGTGCTGGCGGTGGCCGGCGGTAGCAGGCTGGTTGGCTGCCTTTCCACCGCCACCCCCTCTGTGCGGCGGCTTTCGACCTGCTCCCCCCTCAATCCGCCGCACCCCTAACTTGAACCTGGTCCGCAGAGGGGTGAGCGGGTGTGGGGGGGGGCCTCCGGCACCTGCGTTCTGGCGCAGCCCAGCGGACGGGGCACTGCCCGAGGGGGCGTGCGAGGACAGGAGAGGCGGGGCGCCCTGCCCTGGTGGCTTTTACTTTCTGGGGCCAGGAGGAAGGTATCCAGAGTCAGTCCGCCTCTGAAGATGGGGTTTTATTTGCAACCGGGCATTCAAAGATTCTCCGATAAAGGAGGATTTAAGAATTGATACTTTAAAACGCAAGTTCTTCTCACGCTCCACTAATCTATCAAGAAGGGAAGAAGGGGGAATCAGATGCTTCCCCCTTCACTAAAGAGGCAAAGGTTTCCAATTGTCCGGCATCCTTCGTGGCAAACATTTTTTTTTTCATTTTCTTGAGGAAGTTTGACTCCGGCGGTTTCCGTAGTGTTTACTGGTAGGCTTTTCATTTTAGGGAGGGATTTGGTCCTACATCAAGATACATTTCTGAAGATGTTATCAGTACCTCCTTTCTTATTTTTATTTTGATTTGCTTGTTTGTAAAGTAAATACCTTACCGGTTGCAAGTAGTATGAGCTCACCATTGGGTTTCTGGACTAGAAGATCCCATTGATCTCTCCAAGTGGGTGTCCTGTGCTTTCATTGGGAGTGTCACAACTTCATGCACTGTTCTGGGGCTGCATCAGAATGAGGCTCTCTGGCTCAGTGTCAGGGAGGCTCTCCTGGCAGCGGGCAAGGGGGGGCATCCAAAAGAGAAGATTGGAGTGGAAGTTGTCTAATATGTCTAAGAGTTGCCTTGGATGAGATAGATGTGTGGCTATATAAATTTGATTAATGAATATAAACTTTATTGCTCTTACTGATTAGGAGGTATATCTGCTTGAACATGTATGTTTATACATACTTACACACATACAAATATTAAAGTCTGTTGTGGGCACATATTTAATGGAATGGCGAAGATTGGTTTATACGGAAGAATTACAAAGTGAAGTAATGGACATTACATAATCTATTGTATGTGTTTATGTCTTTTTTTCCTATTTACTTGTTTAAGCTTTATTCTAGAAAAAAAAATTCTCTTTATTTTCAAGATATTTTTAAATACTTTGGGGCAAATAGAGAAATGTAGGTATAGTAGTGAACATGGCTGACTTCAGAGAATACAGCTTGATATTTTAATTATAGGAAGTTTAAAGCCAACCTGTTTGTTGGCTTTAATTGAAATATTTTCTATATTGGCTTCAATTTTGGTCCAGTAAATTTATTTTTATAAGTGGAACAAAAATGAGCAGGCATGATTAACATTAAGTAGATAATACAGAGTTTAAAAGACATTTTGGTTAAAAATTTAAACCTTTAACTTCTTCAGGAAAAATTTCAGATTCCAACTGTTTATCAAGCAACAGTAAGAAATCATTCTCCTATATCTGCTGCCGCCTCCTCCTCCTCCAACAGCACTGCCGGATTTCCGCCCAACGCTGCGGGGGCGCCAGCGGGAGCTTTGGCGGCTTCACCTCAGCCGCAGCGCTGGGCAGCAAATGTGTTGGTGCTGTTGGAGGAGGAGGAGGAGGAGGTGGCAGCAATAGCACCTGAGGACAGGACAAGAAGCAATGGAAACTTGTCAGGAGACTCAAGCCTGAAATAAGGAGAAATCTGACAGTAAGAACAATTAAAATCAATGGAATCTTAATTCATTTGCTGCAGGTTTTCAAAAGACTGGACGGCCATTTGTCTCAGATCATATAAAGACTCCTGCCTTGGACAAGGGGCTGGACTAGAAGACCTCCAGTATCCCTTCTGATTCTATGATTTTAAAAACCACAAGCTTTTTACAGCTCGCTTGCAACTTTACCAAATTTAATTCAGCCATTTCCTTTTGTTATTAAATGGGTATTGCTAGTTCAATGCACATGCGCTCCACTTTTAAGATGCTGAAAAAATCCCCATGGCCTGCAACAAAATTCATTCTTCCACTCTTATCTTGCCCTAACTTCTGATAGGTTCCTGAAATATAGATCTACAAAATTTAGTGAAAATATTTCTATCTATTTTAATACAGACTCGTAAAACAGATTGGGACAAATGACATTAGTGCTCTGGGATAATAGCAGGTTTACTCTATTTGGATTTTCAGATAAAAGGTATCTTTTGTGCTAAGTTCTAACAATGTAGTTCTCTAATGTAACTATGAAACAGTCCAAATATATAATTCCCCTCAGGGAGGAATTCTGGGAGTTGAAGTCCACAAGTCTTAAAGCTGTCACGTTTGAAGACCCCTGGGGGTTTTTTCCCCTAAAGGGTTAGGGGTGCAAGGGTCTTGTAACAACAGCTTTAAGACTTGCGTGCTTCAAAAGCCAGACTTTCTGAGCCAACATTTTGGTTGCTAAGCAGGAGCGTTGTTAAGTGAGACTGATATTATATAACACTTTTAATTAAGCGGGTACCTTGAATAAACATAACTTTGAGTTTCAAATAATACTGATTTCGTTATTGTCTTAGGTGACATCTGTGAAAAAAATTCAGGTGCTCAGGCATGAAAATATGCTGCTCAAACACTGTACTTTTCTGCTCACACTGAAAAAAAATTAGAGGGAACATTGTTCGGGAGTCTTCCGGAGGGGCTGCGAGGGTCCCCCTTGCTGGTTTCTAGCCGAGCAATTGCGGGGGATCCGGGAAATAAGGACGCCCCCTGGAAATTGGGGTGGGGGAATGAAGGGCTGGTGGGAGGGTCCGTTGGGGGCCAGAAGGGGGGAGGAGGCGGTGGGGGGGGGCTCCTGGGCAGAAATGCTTTTGGGGAAGCTGTTGGGAAGGTGGTCCCGGGGAGTTGGGGAACAGAGAGAGTTTCTACCCATCGGGCAGTCAGAGGCAGTGTGGGGCTCTCCAGAGAAGCTGCGGGGAAGGTGGTTCCGTTTTGGGCATGGGAACCTGGGGCCCATCACTCATTTCGGACAGGGTCTGCCACCAGAGTCTGCCTTGGCCCTGAAAAGCCCTCTACCCTTCAGCTGAATGGCTTCTGGGGGGAGGGGGAAGAGATGGCTTGACAAGGGATCCGGGATTACAAAGCCCATGTGCTCACTGACCTCGGGTGGGCTTGATGTCACCTGGAGGCCCTGAACTTGGGGGAAGGGTCTTTTATAGTCCTTCTTTGGGAAGAAAGTTCTTGCAGCTGCCACATCTTCTCTGCAGCTGCATCTCCTCCAAAGCCAGGATGGAGGCTCCGGTGTGCCTGATTGAGAACAGGAGAAATCGCCTCCATGTTTCTCTGGAGGCCCTTTGGTTGCTCTCGGAAATCCGGCAGCCGGTGGTGGTGGTGTCCATCGTGGGACTGTATCGCACGGGTAAGTCCTACCTGATGAACAAGCTGGCTGGCAAAAATTCAGGTAAGAAGGTCTGAGATGAGGCAGGTCAATATCCACAAGGTGAATCCCTGGGTGGGAAACTGGAGAGAGTCTGAGCCCCTTGCCCCTCCCACTGTCCATTAGCAGCCTGTGCTTTCTCTTATCTGATCCTTTTCTAGGAAGTGTCTTCTTGCCCTTCTCCCAAGGTCTTTCCCACACATCATTGCAAGAGGTTTCAATTGCTGTTTTAATCAATGCATATTTATAGTTCTTCTTCCAGCTTTTTTTAACTTCTCGGAATTTTCCACTCCTTATCATTTGAGGGTTCTTGTTCTTTTTCTTATATTGCAACATGAAATATTTATGATAAGCTTTTTCATTGGGAAATGGCACCCTTGTATAACTCCCTGTTTTAAGGGGTAAAAGACATTTGAGCAACCATAAAAACTGGCTGTGAAAACCGGTTCCACCACAAAACCGCGGAGGACAAAATCACGCTCGACGAAAGCGCGCATTTGACATCATCACAGCGCAACGAAAACATCACGCTGTGATCGAAAAATGTAAAAAAAAGCGAAAACCTTACCCTAACCCCCCCAAACCTAACCCTAAACCTAACCCTAAACCTAACCCTTAACCTAACCCTAAATCTAACCCTAAACCTAACCGTTAACGTAACGCTAAACCTAACGCTAACCCTTAACCTAACGCTAAACGTAACCCTAACGCTCTAAACCTAACCCTAACCCTTAACCTAACCCTAACCCTAACCCTAACCCTAACCCTAACCCTAACCCTAACCCTAACCCTAACCCTAACCCTAACCCTAACCCTTACCTTTATGTGAATCGGCTTGCTTTAATTTTAATTTTATTTCAATTTTTTATTTTTGTCGTCGCGCTGTGATGACATCACATGCGCGCTTTCATCGAGTGCGATTTTGTCCTCCGCGCTTTTGACGGGTCACGGTGAAAACCTGTGTCTTATTATTAACCGTAGCTCACCTATTACAAGATGACTGATTGGGATCTGAACCATATCACATTTTTTTCTATTTGTAGGTTTCTCTTTGGGCTCCACAGTCCAAGCAAAATCGAAAGGAATCTGGATGTGGTGCGTTCCCTATCCGGACAGGCCTAACCAAACCCTTGTCTTGCTGGATACTGAGGGATTAGGTGACATGGAAAAGGTGATTTTGTTTTTGTATATTTCTTTGTATAAAAGAATGCAATTACTTCTGTTTTCTCTTTGCTGGTTCTCATATGGTTTGTCTGGCATTCTTGGCTATAAGATGTTGTTATCATTTCTTAGCTATACTTGCTATCAATGTCTGATCATCTGCAAAGAGAAATTTGTTGATATTATTTCCATTATTGGGTTTTGCTTCTTTGCTTATCCTGTCAATGTATGTGATAAAACAATAGTAGTGATAGTTGTACTCCAGATGTTATTGTGAAGGGTTGTGATGTTTCTTAGTTTGTTCTGTTTGGACTTCTGCAGTCAATATGTAAGCTTTTGCATAATCTAATAAGATGTTCTCTTACTTCTATTCAACATGAGTCAACATTTGCCATCAACTCTTCCAATCAACTCTATCGAATGCTTTCTCTTGGTCTACAAATGTGAGAAAGAGATTCTTATTGTATTCCATATTCTTTTCTATTAATTGTTTAAGCACAAAAATTGCAATGTATTCTTGTCTCCCTTTAGGGTAGTTCTCAAAATGATACCTGGATCTTCGCTTTGGCTGTGTTGCTGAGCAGCACCCTGGTCTACAACAGTGTGGGGACCATTGATCAAACTGCCCTAGACAAGCTTCAGTATCCTTCTCAAGAATTGCTCTACTGCCTGCAATTTGGCAGTTCAAATCTCACCAGGCTCAAGGCTTCCATCCTTCCGAGGTGGATAAAATAAGGACCCAAATTGTTGGGGGCAATATGCTGACTCTGTAAACCGCTTAGAGAGGGATGTGAAAGCACTGTAAAGCAGTATATAAGTCTAAGTGCTATTGCTATTGTATGCCAAGGGTGGGGAACTATGGCCCCTTTATGACTTGTGGACTTCAACTCCCAGAATTCAGCTCCTAGAATTTGGAAATATAATTTCCAAATTCATCCACTGCATTTCCCCAGCATGCTAAACTTGGTTAGATTGAACATTGACTGGCTTATATTTCAACGTATTGTGGAGACATAGAAAATGGGTTGAGGCAATGAATAGGTGAGGTCTGTTATTAGAACCACATTACTTTTCAATGGGGATAACTACATATTAGACTAAAAATTAAGAAGATAATGTTGTCAAATAAATATAAATATGAAAACTGTCATTTCAAATCAGTAGTTTTTAGGACCCAACCAATTGATTGCTTCTCTTTACTTGATCAACCATGTCTGGCTCTGTCATAGAGGCAGAACTGGGCTTTTCCAGCCGACACACCTGTCGGCTGTGACCAGGGGGGCATTTGCCCAGTTCGCCTGGTGCACCAGTTGCGACCCTACCTGAACCGGGAGGCCCTCACAACAGTCACTCGTGCCCTTGTGACCTCAAGGCTGGAATACTGCAACGTGCTCTACATGGGGCTGCCCTTGAAGAGCACCCGGCGACTTCAGCTAGTCCAGAATGCGGCCGCGCGAGCGATTGTGGGTGCACCTCGGTTCACCCACATAACACCTATCCTCCGCGAGCTGCGCTGGCTACCTGTTGATCTCCAGGTGCGCTTCAAGGTGCTACTTACCACCCATAAAGCCCTTCATGGTAGTGGATCTGGGTACTTGAGAGACCGCCTCCTGCCAATTACTTCCTCGCGACCAATTCGATCACACAGATTAGGCCTCCTCCGAATTCCATCCGCCAGTCAGTGTCGACTGGCGACTACGCGGAGGAGAGCCTTCTCGGTGGTAGCCCCGACCCTGTGGAACGATCTCCCCGTGGAGATCCGTACCCTCACCACCCTGCAGGCCTTCCGCACAGCCCTTAAGATCTGGCTATCCCGTCAGGCCTGGGGTTAGATTGTAATCCATCCCCACCCGAATGAATGAATGTTGTGTTTTATTTTTAATTATGTATTGTTATATGTTTTACTGTTTGTGTTCCCCCCCCCCTATGGATTGTAAGCCGCCCTGAGTCCCCCCAGGGAAAAGGGCGGCCTATAAATAAACTTTCTTATTCCTATTCCTATTCCTATTCACAGATATGTTTTCAATCAATCAATCAATCTTCTTTATTCACTGTACGTTGCTTGATTCCTAAACGGGGCCAACAGTTTTGTGACAGATCTCTCTGAACATATCAAGGCAAAGGCTTCCTCCAGTCCTGAAGATACAGATGATTCTTCTGAATTCGTTGGCTTCTTCCCGACATTTGTCTGGTCCGTGCGAGATTTTGCACTGCAGCTGGAACAGGATGGAAAGCCCATCACGGAGGATGAATATCTCGAACATGCTCTGGAATTAAAAAAAGGTACTGATGACAGATGCAGTGTGAAGATCCACGTGGCTGTTTGGATAAGAATTAGGAGCCATTTAAATTTTCCTTCTTTAGGGAGGCACAGAATAGATCTCAAGAGATAAAAAGAGTTGCCCAAGCTAGTTTGGTATAGAGATGAAGACACCAGCATAAAAACCAGGAAATTATAGGTTATACTATGGTAATTTAGGCATAAAAGCCATCTGGGTGACAGAGAATTGCAAAATAAGATTCAGCTGATATGATACAATAAAAATAATTGAACTTTGAAACAGGCTAAATAGACAACAAAAATACCCAGTAGGAATCTGTTCTTCTTAGGAAACCCATTTCAGTGTCAATAGTCATTGCACTGAAATAAAAACTGATTTGTCTTCCACAGTTGTTCCCTAACCACATTACCTGTTGGAAAACAAGCAACGGTATTATTTCTTCAATGCTCCGTTTTCTCAATTAATTCAAATCAGGGTTGCAATTGCGGAAGGCACCGCTTGGAATTTCAGATGGCAATTTTCATTTATGTCATTGGCTGAGTCGACACTTTAAAAGACTAAATCACCCTTAAATTTGTACATTGCCTTTCCGCAAAATCCTTCTGGATGAATCACAGTAGAGTGTGATAAATAGAAATTATCCAAAAATCACAGATTTTAGAACAAGGAAAACTCACTTTATAGGTAGTTTGTTTTGTGACCGTTTGAATTTACAACATCACTGAAAAAAGGCGACTTATGGCCGTTTCACACTTACAACCATTGCAGCCTACCCATGGACATAGGACCAAAATTTGGATGCTTGGCAACCAGCATGTATTTAGGATGATTGTAGCATCCTGGGGTCATGTGACCCCCCCTTTTGTGAGCTTCTGTTAAGCAAAATCAATAGGGAAGCCAGATTCATTTAACAACCATGTTAATAACTTAACAATTGCAGTGATTCATTTCACAAATGTGGCAAGAAAAGTCGTAAAATGGGGCAAAACTCATTTAAATGTGTCCCTGAGCAACAGAAAGTTAGGGCACAATTGTGGTCATAAGTCGAGGACATCTGTATATATTTGTGGCCTCTGTAAGAGGGGAAGGGTGGACAAAATAAGAGATGGCCAAAGTAAGAGGAGACACCTGCAGTTGGTAAGGATAACCACTAGATGGCACTAAATAATAGCTATGAGAAAGAGGAGATGGACAAAGTAAGAGGAGACACCTGCAGTTGGTAAGGATAACCACTAGATGGCACTAAATAATAGCGATGAGAAAGAGGAGATGGACAAAGTAAGAGGAGACCCGTGCAATTGGTAAGGATAACAACTAGATGGCGGTAAATAATAGCTATGAGAAAGAGGAGATGGACAAAGTAAGAGGAGACACCTGCAGTTGGTAAGGATAACCCACTAGATGGTGCTAAATAATAACTATGAGGAAGAGGAGATGAACAAAGTAAGAGGAGACCCGTGCAATTGGTAAGGATAACAACTAGATGGCGGTAAATAATAGCTATGAGAATGTTCCCCAGTGAAATGCCCAGATGCAATTCAGATTTACCTGCACCATGGACATGTCACTTTCTAGGTAACAGTAAGAAGAAGCAGATGTTCAATCTGCCCCGGAAATGCATCCGACTGTTCTTCCCCACCCGGAAGTGCTTTGTCTTTGATTGCCCTACTAAAAGTAGGAATTTACCCTACCTGGAAAAGATGGTGGATAATCAGCTGGAGCCTGAATTTCTGGAACAAGCAAAGAAATTCTGTTTTATATCTTTGCGATCTCCCAAGAAAAGACTCTACCAGGCGGGCACGTTGTCACCGGCAACTGTGAGTCCTTCTAATTCTGTTATTATTATTATGTTTGGTTGTATACATATAGACCTCCACTTACAAAAATTCATTTAATACCGTTCCAAATTACAATGTTGCTGAAAAAAGTGACTTATAACCCTTTCCCCACACTTATGACTGTTGCAACCTTCTCATAGTCAGGGGATCAAAATTCAGACACTTGGCAACTGGCTCATATTTATGACGGTTGCAATGTCCTGGGGTCATGTGATCTCCTTCTGATAAGCAAAGTCAATGGGGAAGCCAAATTCACTTCACAATTGTGTTACTGACTTAACAACTGTAGCAAGAAAGGTTGTAAAATAGAGCAAAACTCACTCAATGGGGGGGGGGTCTCACTTAGCAACAAATATAGGCTCCATGTGGTTGTACTCTGCCAGATGTTTACATTGGATTTGGCATTTTTGTACACCTATCAAGTCTTTCCCGAGAACCTGGGGTAGGCAGATGTGCATATTTGATGACGTTAAAGATATTGTCACAGGATGTAAGCTGTTCCAAGCAAAGCTGCCTTTTTGCAATTGACTGATGAAGATTTTGTCAATGCTGATGATGCTCACGTGGTGCTCCAGTTTTGAGTTTGCACCCTGGGTGCCTATTACTATTGCTTCCATCTTTGCTTTCTTTTGCCATAGTCATTCTATTTCTATTTACAGGTCTTTGTATTTTGTTATCTTTTCCAGTTCTTTCTCTTCTCTTCTGCTGTTTCCAGGTATTGCCTCATCCACTATTCAGACTTTTAAAAAATCTTTCTTATCAACAATTGTTAATATTATAAGCCAGGGACAGCTGGAAGATCTGCATGCGTTATACCACATTCTCTTGAATGAAGTGTCTTCCATAAAGCCACACAGGCTGGAATAATATGGCAGTAACCCTCCATCCCAGCCGTCAAGCATGTCCCAAAGGTCCTTTTTCAATTGAACTTTCTTGGTTTTTCCTTGAAGATATTTTCTTTCTTCAGTTCTAACTGAATAATGGGGAACGGGAGGATTTATATTCCTTGCCATCATCTGATCATTGGTACTCTTCCTGAGAGCTGTTGAGTCAGGACTGAAGAAGCTTCTTGGATGAGAAGTGAAAAAACAAGAAAGTCCAATTGCCTTTTGAAAAAACACCTTTGGGACAACCATGACCTGGATGGCTGAGAAGCTCCATAGATGATTGGCAAGCATGTTGAGGTGAAATGCCTTAACTTCTTGAGTCTGCTCCACAATGAGCAATGATAGCTGAAGATGTCTGGCTGACTGTCCAACAATCTGTATTATTTTTCTGTATGCAGTGTTGGCAAAGTTGGTTGAGACCTATGTGGATACTATCTCCAGTGGGAACATTCCCTGCCTGGAGAACACAGTCTTGGCCTTGGCAGAGATTGAGAACACGGCAGCCGTGCAGGAAGCTGTTGCTCGCTATGCACAACTGATGGAGCAAAGCTTGGACCTACCCACTGATAGTTTCCAGGAACTTCTGGACGTACATAAAAAATGTGAGGAACAAGCCCTCCAGATGTTCATGGCTCGTGCTTTCAAGGATGATAAACGTCAGTTCCAGGCTGAACTCATGGTAGGTAATCTTGTATGATACTAGCCTACATAGGCAATATTGAAAACTCGTGGGTCCTCTGTTCTGATACCTTATATTCCAGTATTTTCTGAATTTATAAGAATACAGAAAATATGGAATTGACGGAAATGGCAAAACGGTTTTAATTAAAGAGAAGAACTTTTCTCATTTTGTTTCTACCTGGAAAATGCTTCTGGACTCTGTGCTCAAACTGGAAAAACAATGAAACTTTGCTTTTAAATGTTGATGATGAGTGCATTTGTTGTTATAGAAATGGTTTGATATTTCTCGAAACGTGAAGCAAAAGATATTTTTTTTGTATTTCACTGCACTGAAAAAAATTGGAAGTCACTTTCTCTTTGCACTTATCTCCTTTCTCCTTTAACTTTTTAAACCTTCTGCTTCTTTTTGCATTTTTATTTCATGATAAAGGTTAATCAACCTTAGATTGACAGGATGGCAAGGAATGTCATCAACTGCCTCTTTGGATAATTATGTGCCTGTTCTAAGAATTAATTCTCCTCTACTTCAGTGTTTCTCAGACTTGGTGGCTTTAAGATGTGTGGACTTCAGCTCCCAAATTTCCATAGTCATCAATGTTGGCTGGGGAATTCTGGGAGTTGACATCCATACATCTTAAAGTCTGATTGCCGTGAAGAAACACTGTTCTAGTTAAATTGAAGAAAGAGCATCTGTCATTTCAAATTGTGGTGAAGTTCTGTTTGATCATGGGAGGCCACCTACATGCATACAGCCAAAAACCAACTACATGACGTATACAGTGTAGAAACATGCATTTATTTGTGAAATCTTTTGCTTTGTTATTTTTTATTCCTACCAGAAAACTGTGGAAAGCAAGAAGGAAAAGTACTGCGAGAAAAATAAGGAGATATCTTCTGAAATCTGTTTCAGAAGCGAGGAAGCTGAAGGAGAAGATTGAGGAGCTCAGAAAGAAAAAAGATGACATGGAAAAACCGAGTTGGATCTCCTCAGCTTTGGAAAACCTGAGAACTGAGATCCGTGAACAATACCAATAATTCTTCAAAGGCCTGAGTTTCCATCCCAAAAATGACCTGGCTGCATTCTTAGTAGAGTTATTTTAGATACGTTCTGTAAATTTAAATTCATAGCAGGCAAAATCATTCCCAGACTTAGGGACATTATTAAAAGGAATTTGAGATTTAGCATTTGAAGGCTTTGTAGGCTTCATTGGATGTCACAAGTTTAGCTCAGGCCTTATGTTAAGCTCCTGTTGTTTTAATCTTGATATATCAAGTCATGTTTGGGGGGATTTATAGATGACATGAAGGCCAATCACTTAAAAACTCTTCGCATAACTCTCTTTCCCTTACTTGACAATATAGTTCAGTGTATCTCAAGCTTGGTAACTTTAAGATATGTGGACTTCGGACCGGGGGGCGGAGTCTGTTGCCGAGGAGAGCTCAACCGAGCTCCTCTCAGAGATCTGGTCTGTATATCTAATTAAGATCATAGATATCACCCCTTTTTGGCTAAAAAAGGGGCAGGAAGTAGCTCTGTGTGCTAGGGTCTATTCGTAATTCACAGCCTTTCTCCTTTTTTTTTGGCTGTGGACAGAGATTAGATCCAGCGGGAGCGGAGCTTTTATCTCCAGCCAGTTCTTCTCAGCTGCTTTTTTTTGCAGCCCCAGACAGGCGAGCCCCCCCCCACCCCAGGACAAAGCAAAGTTGTTTGAAGCTAGGATTAATACGGGCGGGTCCCACTCCTGTGAGATTTATGCTTTTATTACTATCTTAAATACCAGCACCATTCGTCTTAGAGGCTTCTTTGTTTAAACGGACTTCAAAATGGCGATTTCTCTCCGTTGGTGACTGATAGGGATGTACGTAGCCGGTTTTACCTTCCTGCAGACCGCTCCTTAACAAAATAATTTTGTTTTTTTTGTTTTTTTTGGAAACAGAGGGGAGCGAAAGCACTGTTTATTTGTTGATTTATAATGGCACCCAGGTCAAAATCGAAGCGTCTCTCTACAAATGTGCCTAAAGAATCTGTGAAGGAATTTAAAGAATTTATACTGGAATCGCAGCCCTTGTCTCCTACGCCCTCTACTGGAGAATTCTTAACACAGGAATTTTTTTTTCAAATCTTTAATGATTTTAAACAAGAAATTAAGGAATTTGTATTGGAGCTATATGGTGATTTAAAGTCTAAAATTGACCAAATGAAGGCGAATACGTTTGCAGCCGTGTCTGCCCTGTCAGATTATACCGCTGAAATAGAGAATAAATTGGAAAGTTTGGAGGAGGCTAATTCTAATTTGACTACTAATATTCAAATTTTACAACAAAAATTAGAGACACTCAGGAACAGCTCGTTATGATAAACTTTAATAAGAAGGCATTCGCAATAAGAGTCAGAGGATTCCGCGAAAAGGAGCGAGAGAATTTGAAACAGACCTTTGTTGAAGCCCTCAGCCATGCGGTGGGAAGCCCGGGACTTAACCTTGATTGGCAGATTCGGAAAATCTATCGCCAGAATTCGTTGGTAGCGGAACAGCGACAGCTCCCGAGGGACATAATTATATATTTCTCCACAAAAGAATCCAGAAACGCGATCGTGCAAAAATTTTACAATAATAGTTTGAGAATTGATGGCCAGAACTTGATTGTCTTCAAAGAAATACCTTTCCAGATGTTAAAGGCAAGAAGGGACTATACCTTCTTAACTAAAGAGCTTAGAAATCAACAGATTCAATATAGATGGGAGGCCCCAGCCGGTATTACGGTCACATTTGAGAATCAAAAACTTCGTCTTAATTCTGTTTCGGAGGCTCGAGATTTCTATTACAAGACTTTGAAGGCGGGACTTCCTGATTCACTTGGGAAAGAGGAGAAGCAGAAAAGCGGAGTTTGAGGATTTAGACATTCTAAAATATTCACCAAAGTTGTGGATTGAATGGGGGTTTGCGACCTCTCTCCGGCAGGAAAAGGGGAACTTATTGGTGGGGTGATACTGAATGTATATATGTAAAATGCATGCAGAATGATTTATGCTGTTTAAATCTTGTTAGAAGGGAAAGTTTGAAGAGATTATTTTAAAATAGAAGGTAAACTGATTTTTGTTGAAACTAATTATTTTGAGCTAGATTTTAAACTAATGCTTGCATAAATTTGATAGTGGCAAATATTAGAGAAGCAAGGGATGAGGGTAAAATGCATGCGGAATGATTTACGTATATTGGTGGGGTGATACTGAATGTATATATGTAAAATGAATGCAGAATGATTTATGTTGTTTAAATTCTGTTAGAAGGGAAAGCTGGATGAGATAATTTTAAAACGGAAGGTAAACTGATTTTTGTTGAAAGTATTATTTGAATATGTGGAATGATCTATGCTATCTAATTTTTATTAGAAGGGAAAGCTTGGTGAAATTATTTTACAAATTTGGATAAATGTTTATCTGAATACAAGGTTAAGGAAGAGGAACAGGAGAGTCTACAGGAGGTTGGGGTAAATAACAAAGAAGCAAGAGACGAGAATAAAATATAGATAGAATGATTTACACTTTAAGCATAGATAAAGATGGGGGGCTGAGCTCAACACAAAGAGTTTTTTTTTTCTTTTTTTCTTTGTTCTTTTCTTTCTTTTTTTTTTTTGGTTTTTTTTTTCCTTTAATATATTATTTTTATTTTTAATCCATATGAATATAAGATACTTTAGATAGAAGGCAGTGCCAGGTGTGGGTCCTGGGAAGTCGGGAGGAGTAGGGATGGGGATTTTTGGGGGGTGGGTGGGTGGGTGTTAACATAGTCTCAATAAGAAGAACAAGAATGCACTTATATACGGTTGTTCTTTTTTTTTTCTCCTTTTTTTTTTTTTACTCTTTTCTTTCTTTAAATTTTTTTTTTCCTTGGTTTATTTTACTTTTTATCAGATTATAATAAACAACACTTGAATAAAGGAATACACCAAGGAGGGAGGTAGAGGGAAAGAGGAGGGAGGAGTAAGGAAGGAGTAAGGGGAATGCAAGGAGGGTGTGTTGGGAGTAAGGGGAGAAGGAAGGTTTGAGGGGAAAGGGAAGTAGGAGGGGAGCGTTAGAGGGAGGAAAGGAAAGTTGGAGGGGGTAGATGGGGTGTATGGAGGATGGAAGTGTCAGGTGGGGTTGTGAATGATGAGTTGTGTTTTCTTTTTATTTTATTTATTTTATTTATTTTATTTATTTTATTTATTTTTTCTTATAGCAAATACTCTGTATATAAGTGATTGTAAAATGGAATGTGAAAATGAATAAAATATATTTAAAAAAAAAAAAAAGATATGTGGACTTCAACTGCCAGGATTGCACGGATACAAATATTTACATATTTTCTTTAGTAATAGTGTTCTTGTGTTGCCTAATGAGCCCATTTAAACTGCAGAAATTTCATAAACCAGAACTCTAAAAGTCTACTTCAGATTCAGTTCTATTTTTTTCCGCTTTTAAACTATGCTTTTTAACCTTGTTCTTAATTCTGTTTTTAACTTGAAGTTTTTATCTGCAACAATAAACGGGGAAATAGGGAATTTCCATTGCTGTCTTTCTTCATTTGGTAGATGGTTTTTTTTTTTAATAAGGCTACATGGGATATGGTTTTAAAGTTATTTCAGGGTCAGGATGTAAGCTGCAAGATTCAGAGGCCCCAAAGAAAGGAATGAAAAAAACCTCTATAAAAATAGAAATGAGCACAATGACATTTTTCACCAAAATGGGGTTCCTCTGGCTAAAACTAGTGACACCACATTCAAGGTTCATATAGCAATAGCAATAGCAGTTAGACTTATATACCGCTTCATAGGGCTTTCAGCCCTCTCTAAGCGGTTTACAGAGTCAGCATATCGCCCCCAACAATCCGGGTCCTCATTTCACCCACCTCGGAAGGATGGAAGGCTGAGTCAACCTTGAGCCGGTAAGATTAGAACCGCTGAACTGCAGATAACAGTCAGCTGAAGTGGCCAGGAGTACTGCACCCTAACCACTGCGTCACCTCGGCTCAACTAGATAATGATCCAGCTGCAGATCCACCCAAGAGATCTATGTTTTCTGTTCATAACTCTGAATCAAGTTGTTCCTTTTAGGTGCAAACCGCCTGAATCCCACCACTGGTTGAGACCTATGTGGATACTATCTCCAGTGGGAACGTTTCCTGCCTGGAGAACACATTCTTGGCCTTAGCGGAGATTGAGAACAGGGCAGCCATGCAGGAAGCTGTTGCTCGCTATGCACAAGTGATGGAATAAAGCTTAGAGCTACCCACTTTAATTTGGGCAGTGAAATGTCTGCAAGAAAACCACCAAGCTCAGAGATCACCAAGGCCCTTCATTTCAACCCTGAGTTATGAATATTCTCCTTTATTGAGTGACATTTGTTATCAAATAGTTGAAAAAAATGTTTTTTTTCATCCCTGCATTTGGGAGGGGGTGTGAATAAAACAAAACACTTTACGGAATTATTCTACTAGATAAGTATAAAAATATGTGCCTATCGAACTGTCTTGGTATATACAGTATAACCACCTAAATTGGTTTCCTTAGTTTTTAAATTCTTGTTCTCCCTTTCAGGAACAGGGTAGAAGGAAAATGCCCATTTCGAAACTGATCGAGTTATTTATCAAAACAGGCCATCCTTTTTTCAGACTTCTGCATGGATTTCCATGGATTTTATGGATGAAAGTCCCAGACATTTGGTTGGTTGGTTGGTTGGTTTATTCGACTTATATGCCGCCCTATTCCCGGAGGGACTCAGGGTGGCTGACAAACCAGAAGGGAAGGTTCACAATACAATAAGTAAAAAGACAAAAAACAAACAACAATACAAAACAATTTAAAAAGTCACAACACGCACAACAATTCGAGTAGGGGTGGAACTCAGGAGCCCCAGGCCTGCTGGAACAGCCAGGTCTTAACGGCTTTTCGGAAAGCCTGAAGGGTGGTGAGGGTCCGAATCTCCATGGGGAGATCGTTCCAGAGGGCCAGAGCAGCCACAGAGAAGGCCCTCCTCTGGGTGGTCGACAAGCAGCATTGGCCTGTAGATTCAATTCGGAGGAGGCCTAATCTGTGGGATCTGATGGGTCTATGGGAGGTAATTGGCAGAAGGCGGTCTCTCAAGTACCCAGGTGCAGTACCATGTAGGGCTTTATAAGTGACGACTAGCACCTTGAAGTGTATCCGGAGACCAATAGGCAGCCAGTGCAGCTCACGGAGGATAGATGTAACATGGGTGAACCGAGGCACACCCACAGTCGCTCGCGCGGCTGCATTCTGGACAAGCTGAAGTCTCCGAACACTCTTCAAGGGCTGCCCCATGTAGAGCACATTGCAGTAGTCCAGTCTTGAGGTCATAAGGCATGAGTGACTGTTGTAAGAGCCTCCCGGTTCAGGTAGGGATGCAATTGGTGCAACAGGCGTACGTGGGCAAATGCCCTCCCTGGTCACAGCTGACAAATGGTGATCTAAAGTCAGCTGCGGATCCAGGAGGACTCCCAAATTGCGAACCCTGTCTGAGGGGCGTATAATTTCACCCCCCAGTTTGAGAGTTGGAATACATAGCCAATTTTTGGGAGGGAAAAACACCAGCCCACTCGGTCTTGTCAGGATTGAGAGCCAGTTTGTTTACCCCCATCCAGACCCTAACATCCTCCAGCCACTGACACATCACGTCAACCGATTCACTGAGCTGGCATGGGGTGGACAGATACAGTTGAGTATCGTCCGCATACTGGTGGTATTTTATCCCGTGCCGTCGAATGATCTCACCCAGTGGCTTCATGTAGATGTTAAACAGGAGGGGGCACAGGACCGAACCCTGCAGCACCCCATAGTTAAGGGGCCTAGGGGTCGACCTCTGCCCTCCAACCAACACCGACTGCAACCTGTCCGAGAGGTAGGAGGAGAACCACCGAAGAACAGTGCCTCCCACCCCCACCTCTTGCAACCGTCGCAGAAGGATACCATGGTCAATGGTATCGAAGGCCACTGAGAGGTCAAGGAGCACTAGGACGGAGGGGTGGCCCCCATCCCTGGCTCTCCAGAGATCATCGGTCAGTGTGACCAAAGCAGTTTCCGTGCTGTAGCCAGGCCTGAATCCGGATTGAAAGGAGTCTAGATAATCGGTTTCCTCCAAGGACCGCCGGAGCTGAGAGGCCACCACTTTCTCAACAACCTTCCCAACAAAGGGGAGGTTGGAGACTGGACAGTAGTTATTTAAAATGGCTGGATCCAAGGACAGCCTCTTCAGTAGGGGTCTCACCACCACCGCCTTTAGAGGGGGCGAAGGACCCCTCCTGGAGAGAGGCGGTCACTATCGCCTGGATCCAGCCCTGTGTCACCTCCCTGCTGTTCGCGACCAGCCAGGAGGGACACAGATCCAGCACACATGTGGAGGCACTCACTGCTCCGATGGCCTTGTCCACTTCCTCAGGAGTAACAGACTGAAAATCAATCCAAGAATGCCGTTCAAGACCCACCCCCGGTACCTCAGCTGGCTCTGCGCAATTGGAGTCCAGGTTCACCCGAAGCCGAGCAACTTTATCTGCGAGAAATTGGACAAACTCCTCAGCCTTACCTTGTAAAGGTAAGGTGGGAGCGGGTTATCCTAAACAAGGCGGCTGGGCGCGACTCAGCAATCAGAGCGGCAATGTATGTATTTTTTGAAGTCCGGATTGCCAGAAGGTAGACTCTGATGCAAGATTTTAACAGTGCTCGGTCTGATTCGGATCTCCAGCGGCGCTCTAGGCATCTCTTTTGGCACTTCATCTCCCGGAGTTCCTCAGTAAACCAAGGTGCCCTCCTGGATCCACTGCCATGGAGAGGCCTCAAAGGCGCAATTCAATCCAGTGCCTCAGTCGCCACAACATTCCAGGCGGTGACTAAGGATGTGGTTGGATTAAGGGCAAGGGAGTCAGGTATCTCTCCAAGCTCCCTCTGAAATCTCATCGGGTCCATCGCCTGGGGTGGAACCACTTAATCGGTTCCACCTCCCTGCAATGGGTGAGTAATGTGTCCTAAAGTCAAGCCTCAGCAGGGAGTGATCTGACCATGACAAGGGTGAGGTCTCTATACCCCTTAATTCCAGATCATGTCTCCACTGCCCCAAGAGAAATGCAAGGTCTAGTGTGTGTCCCGCTCTATGAATAGGGGCCTGAACTACTTGGGTCAAGTCCATGGTTGTCATGGAGGCCATGAACTCCTGTGCCCCATCAGAGTGTTCGCCAAGAGACGGTAGATTAAAGTCCCTCAGCACCATTAGCCTGGGGAACTCCACCGCCAACCCGGCTACTGCCTCTAGCAGCACAGGCAGGGCTGTTGTGACGCAGCTGGGAGTTAGGTACGCCAGAAACAAGCCCACTTGAACCCCTAGGTCCAACTTCAAGAGAAGAGACTTACACCCCACAATCTCTGGGGCAGGGATCCTGCAAGGAACTAAAGACCTTCGGATGACAACTGCTACTCCCCCACCCCTTTTCTTATGTCGTGGTTGGTGGAGCACCTGGAACCCTTCTGGGCACATTTCTGAGAGGGGGACTCCTCCCTCTTGGTCCAGCCAGGTTTCAGTTATACATGCCAGGTCTGCCCCCTTGTCTAATATTAAGTCCCGGACGAGGGGAGCCTTGTTTACAACAGACCTGGCATTTAGCAGCAGCAACCTGAGACCAGGGCCCTGGTCTCCTCTGCCAACAGGTCCTTGAGATGAGCCTGAGGGGCCGGAACAAGGAATCGCTGTAATGTAGTGAGTCCTTCTTCCCCGGTAATGGCTAGCCCTACAGCTCCCATCATATCTGCCTCTCCCGGTCGTAACCGGAATGCTCCGACCCTCCCCATCGTAGACCACCCTCCTCCCATGGCCTCCATTCTTCCCAGCAGGCCACATACAGCATTCACCCTAGGACGGGGGGCGGATCTGGGCCCCCATCGACTTCTGCTTCTGCACTCAGTGGAGGGGGCTTCAGGTCGCACCCATAGTCCTATCATACTTACTAAACAAACATTCTACTCAGACACACCCCACAATAGTCGTTAAAAATACAGTATAGTGATACAAAATTAAATAAATTAATTAAATTAAAAAGTGGGCGCATTCTCTCTCACAATCGTACTATCATACACACAACACACTAATTAAAACGCAGTTCTTAAGTCCGTGAAACTGGGGCAGTCAGTGCAAGTCTAAGGCAGCTAGGGCCGGCAATAATTTGGGAGGGAGGAGTTCTTTGTTCTTTTCTCCCACATAGTCTGGAAATGATGTAAAAGGAGTCTGAGGCAGCTGGGAGAGTTGGCACTAGTTGGAGAGAGAAGACACCCCATTCTCCTTGTCCCTGTCCTCTCTCTCCTCTCTCTCTGCAGGGGGGATAGGCAAAAAAGCCCCCACGCCACTCAGAACGCCCAGCGGCAGTGATGTCCAAAAGCCGCGGTAGAAGAAGAAGGAGAGATGGATGGAGGGAGGGGGGCGCGTCCAGGACAGCAATGGTAGTGGCAGAAAGACCAGCAGCCCAGTCCCGAGGCACACTTGTACAGAACTCACCAGATCCACGGCTCCACGGGCAACAGGCAGGCACAGCGGCACAAAAACAGAGCCCCACCCGAAGCTGCAGGGCTGGGCCGCGGTGGCCTAAATGGGTGGATCAGCGGTCGTGGTGGCCGGAGTAGGTGGGATGGCAGCAGGGTCGGTGGCTCCCCCAAAGCAGCAGGGCCAGGTCGTGGCGGCCGGAACAGGTGGAATGGCGGTTGCGGCGGCCGGAGTGGGTGGAATGGCAGCCGGGCCGACGGCTCACTTGATGGCGGCTCACTCCAGACAACAGGGCTGAGCCGCGGCAGCCGCGGCGGCCAAAGCAGGTGGAACGGTGGTTGCAGTGGCCAGAGCAAACGGGCTGGCAGTAGGTATGGCGACCCCCCCGAAACAGCAGGGCCCGGCCACAGTGGTCGGAGTGGTGGGATAGCGGATGCAGTGGCCTGAGCATATGGGATGGGGTCGGGGTTGGCGGCCCCTCCGAAGCTCCCCCAAAGCAGCAGGGACAGGTGGAACAGCGGTCACGGCAGTTGGAGCAGATGGAGTGGCGGCAGGATCAGGGCTCCACCAAAACAGCAGGGCTGGGTCTCAGCCAGGCCGCGGCGGCCGGAGTAGATGAAGTGGCAGTCACGGTGGCCGAAGTAGGTGGAATGGCGGCCGGGTCAGCGACTTCCGAGAGCAGCAACGTTAGAAAGCAATGTTTCTTCCGTTGACTGCTTCTCCAGATCCCCCATACATTACTCCTGCCTTGCTTTCTCCTTAGTTCGCTTGCAGGAATGGCTGGGGAAACTCAAGGTCAGCAGCCCTGGAAGCTGCTCCGACCCTCGTCCTCGCTCGCTCGCGGCAAGCCCGGCGCTGCTGCCAGAAAACCCAAAAGCCGGTGGACCCTTGTTTTTAGCTTTGGCCGCTGCTGCTGTATAGAAGCCCGAGATGAGCGCAGTAAGCAAAAGATCGCGGAGGGGCGGGAAGAGAGTTGATGAGCAATCCATTGATTTCTTTGGAAAAACGGTAAAACGGGAGGACCAACTGAGAGGGGTGGCTGCTTTCCCCAACTTTCCCTCTGGACTTCGGTCCTTTGCCACAGCGGCAGGAGCTTCCTAGGCTTGGGGTCCTCGGGAGTGGCTGGATGGGCTCCCATTGCTGGTGCAGTTCCAGGGGATCTGGGAAGCAGAGACCCCCCCTGGAAACCAGGATGAGAGGGAGGGAAAGGCTGGCCAGAGAAGTCTTGGGGGCCATATCAGAGCCGGGTGGGCGGGGATCAGAGGCAGCGCGGGGCTCTGGGGAGGTTGCAAGAATGGTTTCAGCTCAGGGACTTGGGGACCCATCACTCCCTTCGGACTGGATCTGCTACCGGGGTGTGGCCTGGTCATGAAGACCCCGCTGCCCTTGAGCTGAGTGGCTTCTGGAGGTCTGGGGGGAAGAGATGGCTTGAGAAGGGATCTGGTATTACAAAACCCATGTGCTGACTGACCTGGGATGGGCTTGATGTCACAGTGAGGTTGTGAACTTGGGGGGAGGATCTTTTATAGTCCTTCTTTGGGAAGAAAGTTTCTGTAGTTGCCACATCTTCTCTGCAGCTGCATCTCCTCCTCCAAAGCCAGGATGGAGGCTCCGGTGTGCCTGATTGGGAACAGGAGAAATCACCCCCATGTGTCTCCGGAGGCCCTTCAGTTGCTCTCAGACATCCGGCAGCCAGTGGTGGTGGTGTCCATCGTGGGACTGTATCGCACGGGCAAGTCCTACCTGATGAACAAGCTGGCTGGCAAAAATTCAGGTGAGAAGGATTGAGATGAGCCAGGGATATATGGACAAGGTGAACACCTGGGTGGGAAAACCCAAATCCTGGGTTTTCTGCTCTGATGGACAGGTATGGAGTCCAGGACTTTCATTTTCCAAAATGCCCATTGTGGTCCAACAACAATGAATGGACCATTTAGGCTGATGTGATCTTGCAGAATTTTATCATAAGCTTTATGATAGTAAGGTTACAAAATGTCAGCCTTGTGGGGAAAACCAGTCAGGAAACATGACCAAATGAGCTATTTTGCTTTGTTGTGAAGCTGCCTTGACAAATGTTGCATGTCTGAAAGTGCAATTCTTCACCCATCTTTACCACTGTAGAAACTAGGGAGGGTCCCTTCTGAGCCTCTTGTCCTCCCAGTATTAATCGGCAGCCTGTACTGTTTCTTATCTGATTGTTATTTAGGCAGCATCTCTTAGTCCATCTCCCAAGGACTTTCACACACACCATTACAGAGTGTTTTAATGGTTTTCATCAATAAATATTTACAATTCTTCTGATTTTTTTTAGTTTTTCAGAAATATAGGCCCCTTATGTTTTAAGAGTTCTTGTGCTTTTTAATATATTGCAAAATGAAGTAATATTTGATGAGCATTTTCATCCGGGAAACCACATCCAAGCATAACTTCCTATTTCAAGGGGTAAATTCAGTAAACAACCAGAAAAACTGGTGGTAAGAATCTGTGTCTAATTATTAACCACAGCTTACATATTACAAGATGAACGTTTGGGATTTAAAACATATTACATTTTTCCATTTGTAGGTTTCCCTTTGGGCTCCATAGAGGAAGCAGAAACAAAAGGAATCTGGATGTGGTGTGTTCCCCATCCAGACAGGCCTAACCAAACCCTTGTCCTGCTGGATACTGAAGGGTTAGGTGACACAGAAAAGGTGATTTTGTATTTGCTTATTTCTTTGTATGAAATATCACACTGATGAAACATCTATTTACAGGTCATTATTGACTGACAAATTTATTTTACTTTCCCTGACAATATTGATCGATGTTTTTCAACCTTGGCAACTTTAAGATATGTGGACTTCAACTGCCAGAATTTCCCAGGCATCGATTCAAATTGTTAAAAATTTTATTTAATAACAGTGCTATTGGGTCATCTGTTGAGTGAAAAGCCTATTTACACTAGTTCACAATGGATGAATGGCTGCAAAAGTTGATGGAGTTAGCAGAGATAGAATAGAATAGAATAGAATAGAATAGAATAGAATAGAATTTTATTATTTGTATGACACCCTTCTCCGGGAGGACTCAGGGCGGTGAACAATTCAAAAGGGGGAAAAAGGGGAACATAAAAACAAAATACAAATAATAAAAATAGGCAACAGTCGTACAACCATACATGTCGAGAGGGGAGGGAACTCATCACCCCCAGGCCGGCCAGCAAAGCCAGGTTTTGACGGCTTTTCAGAAGGCCTGGAGAGATGTGAGGGTCCGAATCCCTGCGGGGAGTTCATTCCAGAGGGCCGGAGCTGCCACAGAGAAGGCCCTCCCCCGGGTAACAGCCAGATGGCATTGGCTGGTAGATGGCACCCGGAGGAGGCCAGCCCTGTGAGATCTAATGGGTCTGTGGGAGGTAATTGGCAGCAGGTGGTCTCTCAAGTACCCAGATCCAATACCATGAAGGGCTTTATAAGTTACGACTAGCACTTTGAAATGTATCCGGAGACTGATAGATAACCAGTGCAGCTCACGGAGGATAGGTGAAACGTGGGTGTACCAAGGTGCACCCACAATTGCTCGCGCGGCTGCATTCTGGATGACTTGAAGTCTCCGAATACTCTTCAAGGGCTGCCCCATGTAGAGCGCATTGCAAAAGTCCAGTCTTGAGATCACGAGGGCGTGAGTTACTGTTGTGAGTGCTTCCCGGTCCAGGTAGGGACGCAACTGGCGCACCAGGCGAACCTGGGCAAATGCCCCCCTGGTCACAGCCGACAAATGGTGTTCTAAAGTCAGCTGTGGATCCAGGAGGACCCCCAAGTTGCGAACCCTGTCTAAGGGGTGTAGATTTTCACCCCCCAGCCTGAGTGATGGAATATTGACCAAGTTTTTGGGAGGGAAACACAACAGCCACTCGGTCTTGTTTGGATTGAGTACAAGCTTGTTAACCCCCATCCAGACCCTAACAGCCTCCAGGCACTGGCACATCATGTCAATCACTTCACTGAGTTGACACGGGGCGGACAGATACAGCTGTGTATTGTCCGCATATTGATGGTGTTTTATCCCATGCCGTTGAATGATCTCACCCAGTGGCTTCATGTAGACATTAAATAGCAGGGGGGACAGGACCGAACCCTGAGGAACCCCATATTTCAAGGGCCTAGGGGTCGACTTCTCCTCCCCAACTAACACCGACTGCGACCTATCCAAGAGGTAGGAGGAGAACCACTGAAAAACAGTGCCTCCCACCCCCACCTCTCGCAACCGTCGCAGAAGGATACCATGGTCAATGGTATCGAAGGCCCCTGAGAGGTCAAGGAGCACTAGGATGGAGGGATGACCTCCATCCCTGGCTCTCCAGAGATCATCGGTCAGTGGGACCAAAGCGGTTTCCGTGCTTCAGCCAGGCCTGAAACCTGACTGAAAGGAGTCTAGATAATCTGCTTCATCCAAGGACCGCCGGAGTTGCGAGGCCACCACTTTCTCAACAACCTTCCCAATGAAGGGGAGGTTGGAGACTGGACAGTAGTTGTTCAAACTGGCTGGGTCCAGTGATGGCTTCTTCAGGAGGGGTCTCACCACCGCTACCTTCAATGCCGGTGGGAAGAAACCCTCCCGAAGAGAGGCATTCACCACTGCCTGGATCCAGTCCCGTGTCACCTCCCTGCTGTTCGCGACCAGCCAAGAGGGGCACGGGTCCAGTACACATGTGGAAGCACTCACCGCTCCCATGGCCTTGTCCACTTCATCAGGAGCAACAGGTTGAAAATCAGTCCAGAGGTGTCGTTCAAGACCTTCCCCCGGTTCCTCGGCTGGCTCTGCGCAATTAGAGTCCAGGTCCATCCAAAGCCGAGCAACTTTGTCCACGAGGAACTGGACATATTCCTCTGCTCTACCTTGTAAGGGGTTCCCAACAACCCTCATATTTAAGAGGGAGCGGGTCATCCTAAACAAGGCGGCAGGGCGGGACTCAGAGGACACAATCAGAGCGGCAATGTGGTTGTTCTTGGCTGTCCGTAATGTCGATAGATATGCTCCGGTGCAGGCTTTTAAGAGTGCTCAGTCTGACTCGGATTTACTGGCCCCTCCAGCGGCGCTCTAGGCGTCTCTTTTGGCGCTTCATCTCCCGGAGGTCCTCGGTAAACCAAGGAGCCCTCCTGGATCCACTGCCGCGGATCGGTGGAGAGTCTCAGATGCTACCGAGTTCCAAGTAGTGACTAAGGTCTCCACCGAGCTGCGGGCGAGAGTATCAGGCATAACACCAAGCGCCGTCTGGAAACCCTGGGGATCCATAAGACGCCTGGGGTGGAACCACCTAATCGGTTCCTCCTCCCTACAGTGGGGGATTGGTCTCCGAAAGTCAAGCCTCAATAGGAAGTGGTCCGACCATGACAGGGGCAAGATCTCACTACCCCTCAGACCAAGATCACAACTCCACTGCTCCGAGAGAAATACGAGGTCGAGTGTGTGGCCCGCTGAGTGAGTCGGACCCTGGATTACTTGGGTCAAGCCCATGGCTGTCATGGAAGCCATGAACTCCTGTGCTCCATTAGATGGTCAAAGAAAAAAAATACAAATACTTTTATGTCTACTTGGAAACCGCTTCTGGACTTTGTGCTTGAGATGGGGAAAAATGAAACTTTGATTTTGGGTTTTGCCGATTAGATCGATTTGTAGTTATAGAAATAGCTAGTTTATTCTATTATGTAAAGATAAAAAGTTGAGGTTTGATGTTAATTCCTTATTCTACGGTAGGAAAGGAAGTCAATGCCTTTTTCCTTTTTCCCCTTGCTTTCCCCCACTTTTTTCTTCCCTTTTCCTTTCCCTAACTTTTGTATTTTCTTTGTATGCTATACTATAAACGAATAAAAGATTATTTAAAAAAACAGTTCCCATGTTGGTTAAACCATAAATTGACCCAGTCAAATGCCTGATTTGTTGTTCCCTGGTGTGATGTAGCCAAGTATAACCTTTCAGGAGTCAGGTTTTTTTTTTAAACAAATCAGAAACTCAATCTGGGCTGGAAGAGCAAAACAAGATAATTAGGACAAAGTCCCAGACATTTGCAATAAACCCACTAATAATCTTGGGTTGGGTTGCCCAAGAATCATTTAGAATATAGATAAGAGATAGAACATGCTCAGATAATGATCCAGCCCCAGATCCCCCCCAAGAGATTTATGTTTTCTGGCCATAACTCTGAATCAAGTTATTCCTTTTAGCAGAGGTGGGAAGCCTCCAGATTTGGGGGTCACCAACACGTAGCGGTTCATTTCTCTGAGGCTGGGTGGGGGATATTATATTTATAATGAATAAATATATTATTAACTTTGAGGGAGTGGAGTTTGCTCCTTGTTTATGATAAATTGGTCGCTTTCCTGGAATCGGAGTGGCTGACCAGTTTCGCTTTCAGTTTTGGCTGCTGCTGCTTTAAAAAAGTCATGTTTACACAAGGTTTGGCCCTCTGCCTATCAATTCCTCAAGGATCTGGGATAGGCAGATGTGCATGTTTGACTATGTTAAAGGTATCATCTTGGGCTGTAAGCTGGTCCGAGTAAAACTTCCATTTTGCAATTGACTGAGGGGGATTTTGTCAGTACTGATGCGGTTCAAACGGTGCTCCAGTTGTTTTGGGTTTGCCCCCAGGCACCTCTTGCTATTAGTTCCATCATTGCTTTCTTTTGCCACAGTCGTTCTATCTCTATTTACAAGTCTTGGTATTTTGTTATCTTCTGCTGTGTCCAGGTATAGTTTATAGTTTATTTATTTGTATGCTGCCCTTTTCCCTGGGGGGACTCACGCGGCTCACAATCAAAAGGAAGGGGGGGACAGACTTTTACATATAAGACAATACATGATTAAAACGCAACATTCATACCATTCGGGCGGGTTACAATCTTTAGCCCCAGGCCTGACGGGATAGCCAGGTTCTAAGGGCTGTGCGGAAGGTCTGGAGGGTGGTGAGGGTACGAAGCTCCACGGGGAGATTGTTCCATTGGGTCGGGGCTACCACCGAGAAGGCTCTCCTCCGCGTGGTGGCCAGTCAGCATTGGCCAGCAGATGGAACTCGGAGGAGGCCTAAACGATGAGATCTAATGGGTCGTGTGGAGGTGATCGGCAGTAGGCGGTCTCTCAAGTACCCAGTATGCAGTATTCCCGCATCCACCATCTGAACTTTTTTGTCTTACTAATATCTGTTAGGTCTGGAAGATTTGCATGTAGTATGCTTCATTCTGTTGGATGAAGTATCCTCCAGAAAGCCATGCAGGTGGGAAAGTATGGCAGTGATCATCCATCCTGACTGGCAGGCATGTCCCAAAGGTGCTTTTTCAAAAGGCAACTGGACTTTCTTGATTTTTCCTTGAAGATGTTTTGCTTCTCATCTGAAGCTTCTTCAGTTCAGTTCAGTTTGGTTCAGTGAACAGAAGAAGCTTCTTGAATGAGAAGCAAAACACCTTTAAGGTGGGCGAAAAGACCCAATTATGAGCCATAGTTCTATAGACCATGTTTAATATCAAATACTCTGATTAAAACTGAGGTTTTGCACCATTAAGCAGAAAACAATTGCTGACAGTTGCTGAAGTGGCAGTAAATATTTTTACACATCTGGGAACAAGTCGACCCAGACAGGGAGTTTCCTGCAATCTTACAAGATGTGTCCTGTTTTTGTCACGCATGATCTATAAGGTGCTGACCATGAATATTTTAGGAATAGTAACGGTTGGCCATCTGGCATGGACAGTTTTGGTTCCTCTCATCACCTTATATGCTTAGATACTGCCTCTATAGATGGTGACGTAATTTGCACTATAAATGTATGGCTTTAAGAACCCTTCGGGGTTCAAACCTTTGATGCTTGTTTGGCATGTTTGAACCTGGCATTCAATAAACTTTTCCTATATTGCATCGCTTGGCTTCGTTGTCTCCTCATTCTACTACATTTTCTGGCACCCCAGATGGGACAGAGAAGCTAAGGCAATATTTTGCTGAGGGCCACTTTGCCCCGTTGGGGTGTGGGGCTGCTGCTCCTTGACTTCCAGGTGCCACGGGTCTTCTTTTGCCCCGGGAGGCGGTAACAGCAGCCCGACTACACCAAGGGGGACACACATTGTGAGTCCAAGAACCCTGCAAACTTAGGAAAGGAGCTGTGGTGTTTCCTGGCCAGGATCCTTGGGGAGAAGACGTCTCAGGCGAGTATCTTAATAATTGTATTGTACCTATCTTGTTTGAAGATAGAAGAGGGGGCCTGATCACCTCCCTGGACTCGGGACGGCGTTCCTAATGAAGTCCGTATAGGTTGTGTGGGTGGTTAAACCAGCGCAGTTCCTGCAGGTGGCCATTGAGTTCCGGCTTCTGGGGCCTCAGGTCGCTGGTAGTGTGCTAGGATGGGTGGGGAAAGCAGCATACCTAGCACTCCGTTGGATTGCATGGTAAAAGGATTTGATTCATATTTTAATCATACTGAATATAGAGTCCCTTATCCCAAATTGACCAAGGATAGGCTTATTTACTTGTGCCAAAACCAGTGGCCGCATATGGGAGTGGGATGGCCAACGGGAGGAACTTTTCAATACCAAATTATAGATGATTTGACTTCGTTAATTGCTGCAAATGAAGAACGCTATCCGAATCAGTTTCCATATATAGATCAGTGGGGAGATGCTGTAGCAGGGCAAGCTGATGAATTATTACAGTGTCAAGCTGAAATGGTTCGCCTGTGTGTGGCTAGACCGAAGAAAAAGGGGAAGTTGAGGTTAGCGTCGAGACGTGTCAAAAATGCAGCAGCTTTGGGAATGAAAGAGTCAGAGAGGAAAAAGATTTTTGCCCAAGACGAGGAGGAACTCTTCAGACCTCCCCCTCCCTATGCATCGGCACCTCTGCCACCGCAGGGGGCTGTAGGCATTCCTGTGCCCCAGGCAATGGGTGCTGCTGTTGCGGACGGTGGAGATAAGGATCTGGAAAGTGCTGTGGGGGCAGGGGATTATCAGGCAGCAGGAGGGGCAGTGAGAAAGGAGCCCAAGGATGGTGGTTTAGGGGCTACGGGGATTAGAAGAGAAGGGCCAGTAACTAGACGATTGGGGGCGGAAAGGGCGAAAGCCGAGAAAGAGGAAAGTACGTTACTAGAAGAGAAGGAAGGACTTTTTCCGTTAAGAGTATCGGAACAACAGGTGGGCGTCAATGCCCAGGGAGATCTTGAATACCGCCCTTGTTTTCAATACATCCCTTTTTCAACTACGGATTTATTGAATTGGCGGCAGCATTTTGGTCCGTTGTCCGTCAAGCCCACGGAAATGACGGACCTGTTTCAAACCATTATGCATAGCCATAACCCCAATTGGCGAGATATACAGCAGCTGTTAACTACGTTGCTAACAGCGGAAGAGAGAGAGAAATGTAAGGCGGGAATGCGGGAAGTTTTTAGAGAACGTTATCATACAGAAGTAGACAGAGCTCAGAAGCTTTTGGAAGAGGCACCGGAACGGGATCCTGGATGGGATCCTAAGGTAGCAGGTGACATGGCAAAGATACAAACGTATCAAACCTTGATAGTGGCAGCTCTCAAAAAGGCAGGAAAACCCCCTGTGAATTTGTCTAAGCCCTCATTGGTTATGCAAGGAGCGGATGAGAGTCCAGAGGCGTTCCTTCAGAGGTTGATTGAGGCTTATGAGTTGTACACTCAAATGGACCCGAGGGCTCCAGAGAATGTGAGGATGTTGAATGAGAGATTTATTGTACAGAGTGCATTGGATATTCGTAAGAAATTGCAAAGGTTAGAGGGAGCATTGGGAAAGAATACAACTGAGTTGGTGGAGGTGGCTAGGAAAGTGTATGTTAATAGGGATAAGGTTGAGAAAAAGGACAAAGATGATCGTATGCATAAGAAGACAGAGTTATTGGCATTGGCATTACAGGGCGGAAGAACGGGTTTAGGTCCAAATCAATGTGCCCATTGTGGGTCAGAAGGCCATTGGCAGAGAGAGTGTCCAAAAAGGTTAACCGTTAGGGGCCGTGGAGTATTTAGGGGTCCTCCTGGGCGACGCCCATTGGGCCGCAGCATGATAGGTTGCGGGATGCCTGGGCAAGGGATGATGAGCCGAGGGGGGCCACCCAGACATCCAGGTCGTGGATGGGGGCCGCAATCGGCTCAGGGTCCAGGAGGAAGAGGTTTTAATGCTCAAGTAGATGCAGGAGTAGAGGGCATCGGGTTGGCAGGAACTGGTTGGTCTGATTGACGGGGACCTGGCTTGGAGCAGACTCTCCCTGAGCCAATGGTTACTATGAATATTGGGGGTCATCAGACTACCTTTTTAGTGGACACAGGGGCTGGACGATCAGTCATAAATAATTTAATCACTACCTCTGGCCCTTACCAAATTCAAGTGCAGGGAGTGTCTGGACAAGTTGTAGGACGTCAAGTCTTGAAACCAGTCACCTGTACTTTCAAAGGCTCTGAAATTCAACATGAGTTCCTGTATATACCCGAATGTCCTGTCCCATTGTTAGGAAGGGATTTGCTAAGTAAGTTAGGAGCAACTATTTCCTTTGATGAGGGAAAGCAGTATCTCACTGTTAGTCACCGGCCTGATGAAATGTGGAGGTTGATGGTGGTAAGGACGTCTGAGGAAGAACGTGTGGACGTATGGAGGGAATTTGATGTACCAGGGCTATGGGCTGAGGATAACCCTCCGGGGTTTGCAGCACATCACCCCCCTATTATTGTAGAATTAAAGCCCCTGGCAACTCCTGTCCACATTGGGCAACGACGTTATTGGAGGGAAGCCATCCTGTCTATTTATGACTGTATTCTAACATACTTAGAAGCTGGAGTTTTGGTTCCTATTCAATCCCCATGGAACACTCCAATCTTGCCTATCCTAAAACCAGACGGGTCCTTTAGACCAGTGCAAGATTTGCGTGTGGTGAATGACAGGACTGTCACAATTCACCCGTCCGTGTCTAATCCATATACTCTTCTCAGTCTCATCCCACCTAATGCTACATGGTTTTCGGTGATTGATTTAAAGGATGCCTTCTTTACTATACCTATTCATCCTGTTAGTCAGCCATTGTTTGCTTTTGAATGGGAAAATCCGTATACTGGAACAAGGAGCCAATATACCTGGACCAGGTTACCTCAGGGGTTCAAAAATTCCCCAACTCTCTTCGGGACCGTGTTGGCCAAAGATTTACAATATTTTGTCCCCCTTCAACAGGGAGATTCAATTTTGCAATATGTGGATGATGTGTTGGTCACTGGACAGTCACAGGATGGTTGTTGGGAAAATACGAGACGTATGTTGTGTTTGCTGTTAGACTGCGGGTATCGAGTGTCCAGAAGCAAAGCTCAGTTGGTTCAGCAACAAGTCCGTTATTTAGGTTATGATATAATGCAAGGGCAAAGAGCACTAGGACTGGAGAGAAAGCGGGCAGTGCTTAATCTTGCGAGGCCAACTGATAGGAGGCAATTGAGGGGCTTTCTAGGCTTGGCAGGTTTTTGTAGGATTTGGATTCCAAATTTTGCATTAATGGCGGCTCCACTTTATTCTTCTACTAAGGGAAGTAATACAGACCCCTTCCTTTGGACAAAGGAGCAGGATCAGGCCTTTATTGCAATTAAAGAGGCCTTATTAAGAGCTCCAGCTCTGGCCCTGCCCAATTTAAGTAAGCCCTTCAATTTGTATGTGGATACACGAAAGAATGTTGCTTTAGGAGTACTGACTCAGCAACTTGGTCAGTGGCAACAACCAGTTGCATATCTATCAAAACAACTAGATGCTGTGGCGCAAGGATGGCCGCATTGTTTGAAGGCTTTAGCAGCCATTGCAGAATTGCTGCAAGATTGTAATAAACTCACTTTTTCCTGTCCGATCAAGGTCCACACCCCACACTCTATTCAAGCAATTCTTGATCAGAAGGGCCATTTGTGGATTAGTAACCAACGAATCATCAAATACCAGGCTATGATGATTGAAAACCCTCAGGTTCATCTAGTGGTTTCTACCTCTTTAAATCCGGCCACTCTCTTGCCTACAGAGACAGAGGTGGAACATGATTGTGTACAGGTGTTGGAAACCGTTTATTCCACACGCCCCGATTTGACTGACATACCTTTGCCCCGGGTGGATTATAATTGGTATACCGATGGGTCTAGTTATATCCACCAAGGGATGAGGGTTGCAGGCTATGCCATTGTTGATGATGATGAGGTGATTGAAAGTGGGCCGTTGGGAGCAGAAAAAAGTGCGCAAGTGGCAGAATTATGGGCCCTCATTCGGGCATTGGAACGGGCTGAAGGTGAACGCTTGAATGTATGGACGGATAGTAAATATGCCTTTTTAACCTTACATGCTCATGGTGCTGTATACAAGGAAAGGGGACTTAGGGATTCAGCTGGCAAGTATATACAACATAGCCATTTAATTCAGAGATTGATAGATGCTGTCCAAAAACCAAAAAAGGTGGCTGTTATGCATTGTAGAGGTCATCAACGAGGTGATGATAGAATCGTTTTAGGGAACAGGGCAGCGGACGCTGAAGCACGAGCTGCAGCATTGCGTCATGAGCCCTTGCCAGACTTGTTTATTAATGTTGCCTTGGATTTAGGGGTTATACCAGTAGACATCCAACCCTCTTATTCTTTATCTGAATGTGATAAGGCAGTTAACGATTTGATGGCGGTCATCGATAAGGGCTGGTATGTTCTTCCGGATGGAAGAATATATGTGCCTTCCTCGGTGGCATGGCAATTGGTTCGTTCCACTCATGAAACCACTCATATGGGGAAAACGGCTTTGGAATCTGCTCTTATGAGGGATTACTATATAGATGGGTTAGCAGGGATGGCGGTAAAAGTGGCGTCTTCCTGTGAAACTTGTGCTAAGGTTAATCCTAGGCAAGGTCCTTCCCTTCCACCGGGAACTATACCTATTGCCTATTACCCTATGGACACAGTCATGATTGACTTTACTGATATGCCACGAAGTGGGTTTTATAGGGCTATGTTGGTTATTGTGGATTTGTATACGGGATGGCTGGAGGCTTTCCCTACTCGGACGAAGAAGGCACAGGAAGTAGCAAAGGTTTTACTTAAAGAGATCATTCCTCGATTCGGTAACCCCTCCTTTATTTCGTCAGACAATGGCCCGGAGTTTGTTCATCACATTAATCAAGCCATTGCACAAGCTATAGGGGTGAAGTGGCGATTCCATTCTTCTTTCCACCCGCAATCCGGTTCTCCAGTGGAAAGAATGAATAGGACTTTAAAAGAGAAAATTACTAAGATTTGTGCTGAAACACACTTGAAGTGGCCCGATGCTTTACCCCTCGCATTGTATGCAATTCGGAGCGCTCCCAGATGACAACATAGACTCTCACCATATGAGTTGATGTTTGGTCGACCTCCGACGTTATTACGACGTAATTTGGCTGGATGGCCTGATTTGGGACATAAAGGGGGAGTATGGGCTATGGAGATGGTGCAGGAGCTAAATAAACAGGTTGAAAAATTGAGAAATTATGTGTTGGAACAGACCCCTCCCAGATTGGTAACTAAGTGTCATTCTTTTAAGCCAGGGGACCGGGTCTGGGTAAAACATTGGAAAAAGGAACAATTAGAAGGGAGGTGGAAGGGACCTTATGAGGTAATTATGACATCTCCACTTGCTCTTAAGATTGCGGAATCTAAAACCTGGATACATTGGACCCGTGTAAAGAGGGCCGCTGACAAACAATGGACCACACATCCCAGCGACCAACCATTGAAGTTGAAACTGATTCGTCGGTAAAGTCCAATTATATCCTTTGTTGTATTGCTATAGATATTGTGATTCTTGCTTGCATTGTGTGCATTATTTGTATTGTGAAGTACGCCAACCCGGCAGTCCAACAATCGATTGACGGAACTGTGAGAGCGGTTGAATGGTGGCCATTTGCTGGCGTCCCATTCGCTAACGGACAGTTGCAAACAGACAATTTAGGAGAAATCCAAGCCGATCCTGCACCTGGAAGGGGGGATAGAGAGCCGGCACAGCTTCCTCTCCGACGAATTTTCCAAAGGTCAGCGGTGGAGAACCCTTGCTAAGTCACTCCGGAAGCTGACTTTCTACGCACGGGTGAAGAATATTGGACCTGCATACTAGACTTTAATTACTTTTGGCTTTTATCATTTTTACTACCTATATGTGCTGGTTTTGTACTTGTAGATGTGGATGTTGTTGTTGTGCCCACTGTATTGATTGTGTCCAACACAGTTATTGTAACATTAAGTGTGATATAGTTCTTATCGAGGACGTGTTGGCACCCTATCTAATCACTGGATCTGGCCCTCCATCCTATACTCTTAAATTAACCCCTACAGTTCTGCTTGCATTACAGGATCGGAGAAACCAAGACGTGTGTGACCAGGATGCACGGAGGTATACAGCCCGTTTGGTCTATTGCTATGTTAGGGATATGCTTATACAGTGTTGGGAGCAAATGTAATTTTGTTTATGTGGGCAACTTAGGATTATGGAGTAACCCAGAGGATAGACCCCATATTGTACGATCTTATGATGTCGGATCCAGGGAATGGGAGGGGACAACCCCCATTGTGTTTTCTCCGAATTGTTGGAATGGAGTTCTACCACACCCTTGCAAACTCCCTGACCTATTTGATAAGATTGTCAAAATCACCTGTCAGTCTCGAGGTTTTTCTAATCCAGATGTATGTCCATATGTGGGATACCTAATGCGAAGGGGAATGTGTACTAGAGCCCGGCAAAAGGGGGGAGAACCACCTCTAGTTTTGGATTGTGGAACCCCCCATTATTGGGGCTGGACTCGTATTACTTCTCCTTCACAGTTAAAATCTGGATGGCAAGGGGCATGTATGGTACAAATGCGTCCAATTGAGTTTGGAGTAACTATAAGAGAAAAACCTAAGAGACGTAGAAATAAAAGAGAGGTAAGCTTTTACCAGAAGATCATAGACCCACCCCTAAGCACCATTTGTATCAAAGGAGAAGGATTTCAAAAAGGGGAATTCCAATATTGGAGAACAACACATAAGGGATGTGATCTCACAATAGAAGTAACGCCAAGATACTCCAAGAAAGGATTGGCTTGGTCATGTAAGAGTCATAATGATGAATGGAGAAAAGGGATTTACGACTTATGTAAGGAAGCAACTAAGAATAATTTGGATCAGGGGGACCCAAGGTGTCTTTGGATTGATAAGACCTTATGGTCTAGTTGCTGCATAACTGCAGAAGGCAGCCCTGAAGACATACTATTTCTTTGTAATAATAATAAGAGTCAAGACCTACAATTAGGATGGAGTGGGTTATGTCAAGTCTTATGGGAACCCAACCAGTATAATGAAAGTCCCACAAGCGCAAAAAGGCCCACACGAGAAAAAAGGGTCCCAATGGTGGAGACCACAGGTGGGTCGGAAGATTGTGCACCTTGTATTACAAAAGCTAAAATCGGAGCTCGAACTGTTAATACATTGGTGTATCACACCCAGTCGCCCCAGGGGTGTAAGTCTACTGGAATGACTTGCCTTCATAACAAAACTATGTACAGTTTGTGCACCCTGCAGGGAAAGACTGTATGTTATAATCCCAACACTCCAGTGCGCCTCAATGTGACCCTATGGACAGGCCTGCCCAAGGTGGGTGCTAGAAATGACCCAGAGGGAGACGGCAGGCTGTATTTCCTTAATTATACTGTGCAATTGCAACAGGGTAGACAACCCGATTTTAATGTTTGATGCATGCACCGCCACCAAAAGAGGTTCTGGAGTGTCTTGTGGAGATCAGACTTGGGTTAATGCTTATAAAGCTAATCATAAATACTTATGTGAAACTTCGACTAGTTGGGACCATGGCAATCCTAACCAATGGTTACCTTGTGCAGGCACTATACAATGTACTGGATGGCAGTGTGTTTGCGACTATACCGGAGGCGGTTATAAGGGATGTTCCTATATAACTTCATTCCGTAGAGATGTTGGAAATATGATACGGATGGAAATATCCCGTAACACCCCATCCATAGTGACATATGGCTTTGGAATTGATGGCCAAGGGTTGGACCCAAAGACGTACATAACTATTAAAGTGGAGAAGGTTAAAGATGGAGAAGTAAAAACCCTTGGATGGTCTGTGTATGATACCTTACAAAAATTAGAAGACCCATTACCAATAAGTACCAAGGCAAATAATTTATTCATAGAGATGGCTGAGCAGGTGGCTAAGACCTTGACTGTTAAAAATTGCTTTGTTTGTGGAGGAACTAACATGGGAGAACAGTGGCCATGGGAAGCCATGGAAGCTGATCCGGAGGTATATAACAATCTCTCTCATGCTGGTAATATTACAACAAGGAAAGAGTTTACTGGGATTGTGTGGGCCTTGTCCACTAATCTGGTAGGGAGAAATTGCTTTGTAAGAAATGGATCGGTTCACGTTGGAGATTTAATTTGTCTGGGATCGTGGAATTCGGACTATAGTATCTGGTCTTCACCAGCTAATAGCACTCAGCCCCAACGTTTTGATATGACCTATTTGAATTACTTAGATTCTTCTTCTATAGATAACCTATGGAAAGCTCCAGAAGCTATGTACTGGATTTGTGGAAAGTTAGCTTATGAAACTTTGCCTAAAAATTGGTCTGGCTCATGTATTTTGGGATGGATTAAACCCTCATTCTTTTTATTACCCATAAAAGCCCGCCAAGTGTTAGGAATCCCACTCTATGAGAAGGTTGGTCTCCAGACTAGAAGGAAACGGGAACTCGATACGGTCTTTACCAATTTCCTTTGTAAAGATTGGGCCGCCTTTGAAGACAGTGATGTTTGGAGTTCGGAGAGAATTGTGTGTACATATGGCAGGGCTACGTGGGCAGAAGATGGGTCATATGGGTACCGCACGCCCATTTATATGTTAAATAGAATTATTCGCCTTCAAGCAGTATTAGATTTAGCGGGCCAATGTATTGATAAGGCCCTTAATATAATATCCGCTGCTACAGATAAAATAAGGACCGCAGTGTATCAGAATCGCTTGGCTTTAGACTATTTGCTGGCTAAAGAAGGGGGCGTATGTGGTAAGTTTAATCTTTCTAATTGTTGCTTGCAAATAGATGAAACTGGAACTGTTGTTAAACAACTGACTACAGAAATGCGTCAATTGACTCATAATCCTGACCAGGTGTGGCGGGGATTCAACTTTAAAGAAATCTTCGGTTCCTGGTTTCCTAAATTGCCCGGCTTACAAGCTATAGTTGCTTTAATAGGCTTGATTGCTGCAGGATGTGTACTAATCCCTTGTGTTTTACCCATTTTTGTGCGTACTATTTCTAATAGTTTATCCTTAATAGCAGAGCGAAAAGCAACAGCACAGGTAATGGCTTTATGGGAATATGAGAAAATGCGTCCTGTGGAAGAACCATCCAATGAACCTGAGTATGTGACTCTTCTGGAAATGTCAGATGAGTCACAAAGGGGGGACTAAGGTGGGCGAAAAGACCCAATTATGAGCCATAGTTCTATAGACCATGTTTAATATCAAATACTCTGATTAAAACTGAGGTTTTGCACCATTAAGCAGAAAACAATTGCTGACAGTTGCTGAAGTGGCAGTAAATATTTTTACACATCTGGGAACAAGTCGACCCAGACAGGGAGTTTCCTGCAATCTTACAAGATGTGTCCTGTTTTTGTCACGCATGATCTATAAGGTGCTGACCATTCTACTACACCTTCAAGGAAAAACCAAGAAAATCCAGTTGCTTCTTGAAAAAGCACCTTTGGGACAACTATGAGATCGATGGCTGTGAAGCTCTATAGATGATGGGCAAGCACATATTGCGCAATGCCTTAAATTCTTGAGTCTGCTCCACAATGAGCAATGATAGCTGAAGATGTCTGGCTGACTGTCCAACAATCTGTTATTATTTTTCTGTATGCAGTTTTGGCAAAGTTGGTTGAGACCAGTGGTGGGATTCAAATAATTTAACCACCGGCAATGTTCCCTCTAATTTTTTTTCAGTGTGTGCGGAAAAGTATAGTATTTGAGCAGCACATTTTCATGCCTGAGCACCTGAATTTTTTTCACAGATGTTTCACAGAGCAATAGATTTATAGGATCCGAATTGGAATGGAGAAAAATGGTTTTGTGTGTGTGTGTGTGTGTGTGTGTGTGTTTGATTGAGCGAGGGATCCAGTAAGGGAACTGCACCTATTTAGGAAAGAAGGTAAATTATTGCAAACATGATCAATCGAAGATAAGTATAGGGACAGGTTGGGCAGTAGAGAGAAAGTGATAAAAGAGTGGGAGAGAGGAAGAAAAACAGAGGGAAGCGAGACAGAAAGAGACAGAGAAGGACTGAGAAAGTGACAGAAGAGTGGGAAAGAAGGAGGGAGAAAGAGAGACAAAGAGAAAGAGGGAGAAAGAGACAAAGAGGAGAGAGAAGGGAGAAGGAGAAAGTGACAGAAGAATGGAAAAGAGGGAGAGAGAAAGAGAAGAGAGACAAAGAGAAAGAGGATGAGAGAGACAGAGAGAAGAGAGGAAGAGGAAAGTGGAAGAGAGAACATCTCATTTCAACCCTGAGGTGCAAATATTCTCTTTTATTGGTAATTTTATTTGTCCATTTACTATCCAATACTCTCATTTCTCCTTAAATTCATCAAGAATTCCCTTCTTTTTATTGAATTTATCACAATACCATGAGAACAACTTTTTCAGCATAGCTTTACAGCTATTTAAAATATATAGTAATTTAGGTCAGGTTTTCAGAACATTAGTCTATTTATAAGTCACTAAGTGCAAAGAAACAGATTCAGAAAGTTGGCTTCCCTTTTTGTAATTGCCTATTGCCTGCTTAATTTTCTAACTACATTTTTGATAACTGATATTCACGTTGACCCAAAAAGCCCATCATAGAAAGAAACTCTCCCTATGAACTTTGTTGGGTTTCCATGGAATGAAGTTTGATCTTTTTCTCAACCATACAGTAGCATATTCTTTCTAAGGAGGATATAATCAAGATAGTCCATAATTGCCTATCAATCTAACAGTGTGGCGATTGACAATCTCTTTATATTTCAACTCTAACTCTTTCAGTCTTAAAGGTTTGGTGAGGAGAAATCCAAAAATTCTTTTAAAGAGGAAAAAAATGCTTGCACAATTGCACCCATTGAGACATGTATATATACACAACACAGAGAGAAACAAACTTAACAAAGTGCTAAGTCTGCCCACCAACTAACTAACTAACTCTCTCTCTCTCTCTTTCTTAAAGAGAGGGGGGAGGGAGGGAGGGAGGGAGGGAGGGAGGGAGGGAGAGAGAGAGAGAGAGAGAGAGAGAGAGAGAGAGAGAATCCCTCCTTCCTCTTGCTGGCATCCCGGATGGTTTGAGGGACTGCAGAGGGTCTCCTCGAGTCTAGGGCAGCAAGTCATTCAATGGGAAAGTTGCCTCTTGGAAGGAATGACCCGGATTGGCTCTCGCTTCATCTCTCCTGCTTTGTCTCTCCTGCCTCTTTGCTGCTCCGTTCAGTCTTTGGGCAGCAGAGAAAGCGGAAGCTCACGCTCTCCCTCCCTCCCTCCCTCCTCCTCCCTCCCTTCCTCTCTCTCTCTCAAATGGCAAATCCGAGCAGCTGCTGCTGGGAGCCGGTCCCATGCCTTCTCCCAACCCCCACACCCCTTCTCTCAGCTACTGATTGCTGTCTCCAGGCTGGCTCTCCCCTCCTATTATTTTGGAAAGCGTCTCACAAAAACCACTGGGCAGCAGTTGGAAACAGGGGCAAGATCTCACTACCCCTCAGACCAAGATCACAACTCCACTGCTCTGAGAGAAATACGAGGTCGAGTGTGTGGCCCGCTGAGTGAGTCGGACCCTGGATTACTTGGGTCAAGCCCATGGCTGTCATGGAAGCCATGAACTCCTGTGCTCCATTAGATGGTCAAAGAAAAAAAATACAAATACTTTTATGTCTACTTGGAAACCGCTTCTGGACTTTGTGCTTGAGATGGGGGGAAAAATGAAACTTTGATTTTGGGTTTTGCCAATTAGATCGATTTGTAGTTATAGAAATAGCTAGTTTATTCTATTATGTAAAGATAAAAAGTTGAGGTTTGATGTTAATTCCTTATTCTACGGTAGGAAAGGAAGTCAATGCCTTTTTCCTTTTTCCCCTTGCTTTCCCCCACTTTTTTCTTCCCTTTTCCTTTCCCTAACTTTTGTATTTTCTTTGTATGCTATATTATAAACGAATAAAAGATTATTTTAAAAAACAGTTCCCATGTTGGTTAAACCATAAACTGACCCAGTCAAACGCCTGATTTGTTGTTCCCTGGTGTGATGTAGCCAATTATCACACAAAGGAGGAAACCTCAACCTGTTCATTCTGTACATGGCAAAGAGCTTCCTTGCGGGATTAAATCACAAAACAAGAGAGTCCCAATTGGTACAGCTTTAAACACTTTTGGAAAACCGTGATCATTAGCAAGCAAGTGGCAACAACAAATAAAGTTTTCATATTGAGGGTGACCATCCCATAGGTGGGTTCAATATTAAAATATTACTGCCCTTGCCTTCTACACTGTGAAGTCTACCTAAGTTGGTTTCCTTAGTTTTTAAATTCCTGCTCTGCATTATGGAGCAGGGTAGAAGGAAAATGCCCATTTCAAAAGTGATTCAGTTATTTATCAAAGTAAGCCAGGCTTTTTTCAGGCTTCTGCATGGATGTTTTTTAAAAAAAGATATCCTCTCTTTAAGAGTTGTATAACCTTTCAGGAGCCAGTTTTTTTTTAAAAACAAATCAGAAACTCAATCTGGGCTGGAAGAGCAAAACAAGATAATTAGGACAAAGTCCCAGACATTTGCAATAAACCCACTAATAATCTTGGGTTGGGTTGCCCAAGAATCATTTAGAATATAGATAAGAGATAGAACATGCTCAGATGATGATCCGGCTCAGATTTCCCCCCAAGAGATTTATGTTTTCTGGCCATAACTCTGAATCAAGTTGTTCCTTTTAGCAGAGGTGGGAAGCCTCCAGATTTGGGGGTCACCAACACGTAGCGGTTCATTTCTTTGAGGCTGGGTGGGGGATATTATATTTATAATGAATAAATATATTATTAACTTTGAGGGAGTGGAGTTTGCTCCTTGTTTATGAGAAATTGGTCGCTTTCCTGGAATCGGAGTGGCTGACCAGTTTCGCTTTCAGTTTTGGCTGCTGCTGCTTTAAAAAAGTCATGTTTACACAAGGTTTGGCCCTCTGCCTATCAATTCCTCAAGGATCTGGGATAGGCAGATGTGCATGTTTGACTATGTTAAAGGCATCGTCTTGGGCTGTAAGCTGGTCCCAGTAAAACTTCCATTTGCAATTGACTGATGGGGATTGTGTCAGTGCTGATGGGGTTCAAACGGTGCTCCAGTTGTTTTGGGTTTGCCCCCAGGCACCTGTTGCTATTAGTTCCATTATTGCTTTCTTTTACCACAGTTGTTCTATCTCTATTTACAAGTCTTGGTATTTTGTAATTTTCTCCAGTGCTTTCTTTCCTATTCTGCTGTCTCCAGGTACTCTCGCATCCACTATCCAAATGTTTTTGCCTTTCTTATCAACCTTGTTTGGTCTGGAAGATTTGCACGTAGCATGCTTCATTCTGTTGGATGAAGTATCCTCCAGAAAGCCATGCAGGTGGGAAAGTATGGCAGTGACCATCCATTCCGACTGGCAGGCATGTCCCAAAGGTGCTTTTTCAAAAGGCAACTGGACTTGGTTTTTCCTTGAAGATGAAATCCCCTCAAGAGATTTATGTTTTCTATCCATAACTGAATCAAGTTGGTTCTTTTCAGCTGAGCTGGGAAGAAGCCTCCAGATTAGGGAGTCACCAACATGTAGCAGTTCATTTCCTGGAGGCTGGTTGGGGAACAGTGGTGGGTTTCAATTTTTTTTAGAACCTATTCTGTGGGTGTGGCCTATTTTGTGGGTGTGGCTTGGCAGTCATGTGACTGGATGGTTATGGCCAACTTGTCATCATGCATAAACACTCAGTCACATGACCACCACTCCTCCAAGCTATGTGGCAAAAGTTTTTGGGACTCCTATGAAGGGGGGGGGGGGAAAGAGAGGAGAAAACCTCCCAAAAATAGACAACTGGAGAATTAAGGGCTGAAATTAGGGAGATCAGAGAAGGCAGGACAGAGGGGAATGCAGTAGAAAGCTATCACACTCTGGGGAAAGAAATTTGGGAGATCGGAGGAGGCAGGACAGAGGGGAATCCAGTAGAAAGCTATCACACTCTGGGGAAAGAAATTTGGGAGATCGGAGGAGGCAGGACAGAGAGAGCTGGATGGGCATGGCCAACTGGGTGGGTGTGGCCAGCTTCACACCACTTCCCAAATTGCTGGCAGAGACCAGCAGCAAAACCTTGGAAAAGTTGTGTCTGTACCTACAAAGGTGAGAATTGTGTGTTTATTTTCATTTGATGCCTATTTTCCATTGACTTCACACGGGACTTCAAAGGACTGGATGTGGCCATGGGGGGAGGGGGTAAAATGGCCAAGTCTATTCTGGAACCTGGTCTGCAAAGCTAGTCTCATGTTTCTTTTCTGTCTAATAATGATGCTTCCTCTGCCTGCAGGAACAGAAGGCTTTGTTGGAAGAGGGTTTCTGTAAGCAAGCGAACCAACTGAGAGAGGAAATCGAGCAGCTCAAAACCAAAAAGGAAGCTGTGGATGAACCAATTTGGATCAAGAGACATGTTGACTCCCTGGGAAAGAAAATTACTGGTGTATATTCAACAGTTGCTAATTGGTTTAAGCGTTCCTAATCCAGAACTTCTGCATGGAATTTTTAAAAAGATGTCCCCGCTTTAAGAGTTGGATAACCTTTCAGGAGTCAGGTTTAAAAAAAGAAGAAAAAGTGAGAAACTCAAAGTGGGCTGGAAGAGAAAAACAAAATAATTAGGACAATATTAGTATTTTCTAAATCGATATTCTAATCCCGATAATCTTCTTTCAAGTGAAATTTATCTCCCAGGAAGTGCCTCTACTTCCTAGAAAGGACCTGGCTGTGCTCATGCTACAGTTATTTTAGATTCTGTTGGAAGTTAAAACCCACCCCTCTCCTAGAAAAATAAAATATTTTAGGATATGCTAAAAAGGCAGAATATTTCCCCTAAAAGAGAAGTAGAAACTCAAAGAGGCAGAAACTCAGCTGCCCCACCTTTGTTAATGGGCTATTAAGGCCTGGGTCAGTCTATTCTACATAACAAAGATGTACCCCACTTGGCCTCAGCCCTCACTCGTCCCATCGGTCCAGCTGAGGATGCTCTGTCAGATGAGCAGTCTTTGAGCCCCAATCCAGGCCATCGCGCAGCTCCATGATTTCCTCTGCTGCCACAGACTCTTCCTCCTCCGAACTCGTGTCCAGAAAGGGCTTCGGGGGCAGATCCATAACAGTGTGAGGAACAAGCAGGGTTCCCTTGAAATCCATGCATAGCATTGTTGCCATTTTCAAAAAACTGGTGGGCTGAAATCCATGAATGAAATATGCAACTAGAGGGATTTACTTTGTTTTACAGAAACAGACCTAATAAAAAAAGGAGGTAGAGTTGCACGATATATTAAAAAATAACTAAACCTCTACAGAAATACAGCAGAACCATGAAAACTGCCTTGAATGCATTTGGGTCAAAATCAAGAGGAAAAAAGAGCAACCTTGACACAGGGCTACAGGTAGTCCTCAGCTTAAGACCACAATTAAACCTAAATCTTCTGTTGCTTAACAAAACATTTGTTAAGTGAATTTTGCTCCATTTTACAATCTTGCCCTCTTTATAACCACAGTAACCAATCACAGTGTAGATTGCTCCATTCATGAAACCACACCCTCCAATCAATCAACTATAGCTTTGTGTTCTGGCCCATTTACTGTTCCAGCTATTAAATATATTAACACTCTGTCATCATGGGTTGAGATATCATCAATATCCTGATGAAACTCTATATCTCAACCCTCCATCAAGATCAAGTGAGGCTAATATCACTCTATAAAACCTTAGGAAGACCAGACCTAACTGCATCCTGTTTTGGTCACACTCTAGAAAAGATGTTGAGACTTTCTCTAGAAAGAGTGCAGAGAAAAGCAACTAAGACGAGTAGGGGACTGAAGGGAAAAAATACAATGAACAGTTGCAGGAACTGGACATGGCTAGTCTAGTGAAGGACCAGGGGAGACATGATAGCAGCCTTCCAATATTTGAGGGGGTCAAGTTATTTTCTAAAGGACAAGGAATAATGGATGGAAACTGAACAAGGAGAGATTCAACCTGGAAATAAGGAGAAATTTTCTGACAGAACAATCAACCCATGGAAGAGAAGTCGCCTTCGGAAGTTGTGGGAGCTTCATCACTGGAGGCTTTCAATGAGAGACTGAACTGCCATCTGTCAGAAATGGTGTAGGCAGGGTCTCCTGCTTGGGCAGGGGGTTGGGCTAGATGACCTACAATGTCCCTCCCAACTCTGTTAAATCTGTTAAATACCCTCATGATCCAAATGATGCTATGGCTGCCCTTGAGCAGAACCTGTTGGCTGTGGGGGCCTGGATGGGGGACAACAGGCTTCAACGGAAACCTGGTTAAGACCGAGTGGCTTTGGGCATGTAGAGCTTCAACCTCTGGGACTTTGACCAAACTCTTTAGTTCTGGCACTACCACAGAGAGATTCAGTTTGCAACTTGGAGGTACTGGACTTGTAACTCCTGGTCAAGAGCCTTTGCTAGGACACCCTTCGGACAATCTTGGGTTGTCTGCCAGTTGCATTCTTTCCTGGACCAAGAGTCCCTGCGCTCAGTCATTCAAGCTCTGGTCATCTCACGTCTGGACTACTGCAATGCACTCTACACGGGGCTACCCTTCAGGAGCATTCAGAAGCTACAACTGGTGCAGAATGCAGCAACGGGGGCAGTTTTGGGGACCCTCTAGCAAGGCCCATGTTACACCATTGTTCATGCATACCAATGGCATTCACATGTGAATAAAAGGCGGGAAACTCACGAGCGTGCAAACCACCGGGGAAAAGATCCGAGTCAGAACTGCGGAGAGTTATTCGGCGAATCCCCTCCTCTCTGCACCCCTAATCCCAGCCAGATGTTTTCCAGTATCGTTTGCACGCGGGCAGGTTTTGCGGCTTTGATCCGCCTGCGTCTTCACTTGCCTTGCCGAGAACTTGGTTTCTTTCCTGGAATCGAAGTGACCGACCAGCCTCGCTTTCACTTTCGGCCGCTGCTGCTGTATAAAAGCCCCGAGACGAGCACAGGAAGGAAAAGATCGCGCAGAGGTGCGAAGAGAATCCCTCGATTTCTTTGGAAAGACGGTAAAAGGGGGGACCGACTGAGGGGGGCGGCTGCTTCCCCCAACCTCCCCTCCGGGCTTCGGTCCTTCGCCACAGCGGCTTTCTGGGCGTGGGGTCCTCGGGGCGGCTGGATGGGCCCCCTTTGCTGGCTCTGGCCAAGCAGCTGCGGGGATCCGGGAAACAGAAGCGCCCTTGGAAATCGGGATAGGGGGAGGGAAAGGCTGGCGGGAGGGTTTGCGGGATAGAGAGGTTTCTCCCCAGCGGTCGGTGCGGGAGGGTGTTGGAGGCGGTGGGGAGGGGGCTTCTGGGCAGAAATGCCTCTTGGGAAATTGCGGGGAAGGTGGCCCCGTTTGGCCCCCCACTCCCTTCGGACGGGTTTGCCGCCGACGGCTGGGTTGGATCTGGAGACCCCCTGCCCTTCAACTGAGGGGCTTCTGGAAATCTGGGAGGAAGAGATGGTTGAGGAGGGATCTGGGATTACAAAGCTCATGTGCTCACTGAGGTGGGATGGGCTTGATGTCACCTGGAAGTCATGAAGTGTCTTTTATAGTCCTTCTTTGGAGAGAAAGTTCTTGCAGCTGCCACATCTTCTCTGCAGCTGCATCTCCTCCTCCAAAGCCAGGATGAAGGCTCCGGTGTGCCTGGTTGAGAACAGAAGAAATCGCCTCCATGTTTCTCCGGAGGCCCTTCGGTTGCTCTCAGACATCCGGCAGCCAGTGGTGGTGGTGTCCATCGTGGGACCGTATCGCACGGGCAAGTCCTACCTGATGAACAAGCTGGCTGGCAAAAATTCAGGTGAGAAGGATTGAGATGAGCCAGTCCAATATCCACAAGGTGAACACCTGGGTGGGAAAAGGAACACCCCCAATTCCGGGGTTCTCTGCTCCAGTAGAGAGGTTGTAGATGGAGCCCAGGACTTTCCTTTTCCAAAATGCCCATTGTGGTCAAATGACAATCGATCTTTTAGGCTGATGGGATCTTGCAGAATTTTATCATAAGCTTTATGATAGTAAGATTACAAAATGTCAGCCTTGTGGGGAAAACCAGTCAGGAAACATGACCAAATGAGCTATCTTTACATTGTTGTGAAGCTGCCTTGACAAATGTTGCATGTCTGAAAGTGCAATTCTTCACCCATCTTTACAACTGGAGAAACTAGGGAGGGTCCCTTCTGAGCCTCTTGTCCCTCCAAGTATTAGTCGGCAGCCTGTATTGTTTCTTATCTGATTGTTGTTTAGGTAGCATCTCTCTGTCCATCTCCCAAGGACTTTCACACACACCATTACAGAGTGTTTTAGTTGTTTTTAATCAATACATATTTATAAGTCTTCTGATGTTTTTTAGTTTCTCAGAAATGCAGAACCCTTATCTTTTGAGGGTTCTTTTGCTTTTTCGTATATTGTAAAATGAAGTATATTTGATGAGCATTTTCATCTGGAAACCACACCCAAGCATAACCTCTTGTTTCAATGGGTAAATTCAGTAAACAACCAGAAAAATCGGTTGTGAGAATCTGTGTCTTATTATTAACTGTAGCTCACATATTACAAGATGACCGTTTGGGATTTAAAACATATTACATTTTTCCATTTGTAGGTTTCCCTTTGGGCTCCATAGAGGAAGCAGAAACAAAAGGAATCTGGATGTGGTGTGTTCCCCATCCAGACAGGCCTAACCAAACCCTTGTCCTGCTGGATACTGAGGGATTAGGTTATCCAGAAAAGGTGATATTCTATTTGCATATTTCTTTGTATAAAATCACACTGATGAAACATCTGTTTACAGGTAGTCCTTGACTGACAACTATTCATTTAGCGACCATTTGAAGTTATAGCAGCACTCAAAAAAAGGGTTGCATTTACAAACATCACAGCATCAGCATGGTTACGTGATAAAAATGTAGGTGCCTGGCAACTGGCATGGATTTTCCATAGTTGTAGTGTCTCAGGGGCTTTTGACAAGTCAAATAAATGTGGGAAACTGAAGTTGCTTGTACCCCTCCCCAACTGTGATTTGAAACTCCTACAATGCATCGGCCTCAAATTTTCCTAAACTACAACTCCCAGCACCCTGTGATTGTCTGAACAGATGAATGACTCAATGAACGTATTCTTGGTTGGTGAATGAATGATATTTCATTCTTCTAAGAAGTTACCTTCTGATACGCATAGATATACTCAGCAGAAGTCAGAAACAGATCATAACTTATTCTTTTTCCTCTTTAGGGCAGTCCTGAAAATGATGCCTGGATCTTCGCTTTGGCCGTGTTGCTGAGCAGCACCCTCATCTACAACAGTGTGGGGACCATTGATCAGATTGCCCTGGACAAGCTTCAGTATCCTTCTAAAGAATAGCTTTGTTTTGAGTGGGCGGCGAGCGGGCGGCAGGTCTGGGGCCTCCAAGAATGGCACATTCCTGGGGCCCCACTCCTGACCCAAAGTGAAGAGCAACCCAAAGTGAAGAGTGAGTGGGCAGCATGCTTGCTTATCTTTGGTGAGCTGAACAGAGATGGTGAGGCGCAGAGGTGACAGGCGAGGTGTTTAGCTGGGCCACGTGGCCAACCGAAGGCAACATATATAGGGCTGGGATGGGTGGGGCAAGTGGCGGGCGGGCAGGTGGGTGGATGGGTGAGCAAGCAAGTAATGGGCGAGGAGGGTGAGTGAGCAGCAACTGAGCAACCAGGCAGGAGGCGGGGCCAGCCAGCAGTCGCTATAGGTTTGGTGACCCAGGTCAAATTTCCCCTACCAGTTCATGCGAACCAGTGTGAACCGGCGCGAACCAGCTGAATACTACCTCTGCCCTGACTACATAATTTCCAAACTCATCCACTGTTTTTTTCCACATGCTAAGCTTGATTAGATTGAATATTGACTGGCTTATATTTTGGGGTATTGTGCAGACACAGAAATGGATTGAGGCAAGGAATAGGTGAAGTCTGTTATTGGAACCCCATTGTTCATCAACAGGTATAATTTTCTTTTATCTTAAGGAAGATGATAAGAAATTAAGTAATTTCAGAAATGAGGTAAAAGATTAAGAAAAATAAATATAGAGTAAGGAAAAGAGAAATGGAAGAAACAGAAAATGTGAGTTATTTTGTTTTAAATAATTCAATACATTCAAAATGGTTTCTCACTCATCAATCAATCCCACCCTTATAGCATCTAAAATTAATCAGGCACTTTTGGATTCTTTCAGAAATCTTTCAGTAGCACTGAGACATATGACACTTCATCTTCTTAGCAGTAGAGAAAAGGGAGAAATCTACTGGTAACCTAAGCAATATGTTAATTATATTATATCTATATACAATATATTTTAATAAATAATGATTGGAGAGAAACTAGTCTTTTAGTGTTGTGCTGCATCATCTGTGGAATTAATACTCAACAGTCAATATTAAGAAAAGAATTTTGGAAAATAAGTAAAAATACTGAAACTATCATTTCAAATAAGTAGTTTTTTGGAACCAATCAAGTCATATGCTTCTCCTTACTTGACTATATCTGGCTTTATGGTAGAGGCAGAACTGAGCTTTTCACAGATGTTTTCTTTTGATGTCAGCCTTATCAGGTAGACCAGAGTAAGAATCAGACACTACATTTATTAGAACAGTTAGAGTTACAACATCTTGACAATCTGATTGTGCTTCCATTCCTCCCTCATTTTTCTTCTCAAGAATTGAGTTGGGAGCTATCCAAGGTATTTAGCTGTCCCCTTTACTGAGCTTCATTTATTTGATGGTTCTTCTCTCCATCCTTTAAGACCATCCTCTTTAATCACTGTACAAGTATATTGTTTGATTCCTATACTGGGTTAACAGTTTTGTGACGGAGCTGTCTGAACTTATCAAGGCAAAGTCTTCCTCCACTACTGGAGATACAGATGATTCTTCTGAATTTGTTAGCTTCTTCCCAAACTTTGTTTGGTCTGTGCGAGATTTCACACTGCAGCTGCAACGGGATGGGAAATCCATCACAGAGGATGAATATCTCAAACATGCTCTAAAATTAAAAAAAGGTACTGATGACAAATTCAGTGTGAAGATCTATGTGGTCATTTGAATAAGGAATAGGAGTTACTGGGACTAAACTGTTTAGGGAGGATAGACCTCAAGAAGAAAAAGAGACACCAAAGGTCTTTGGTCTAGAATGAAGGCACCAGACTAGAAATCAGGAAATTGTAGGTTGCATTAATGCCTTAGGTATGAAAGTCATCTGGGTGCTTTGGACTAATTACTAGACACCCTGATAATAGAAAACAGTTATATTAAGAATTCTCTGTTGGAATGGCTGAGAATTTGCCATTCTACCTGATTACAGGACATTGTAAAATAAGACTCAGCAGATATAATAAGAATAATTGAATCTAATAAATAGACAACAAAATACCCAGTAGGAATCTACTGGGTAGTAGATTTCCAGTAGGAATCTACTGGGTAGTGGATTTCCTTAGGAAATCCATTTCAAGGTCAGTAGTCATGGCACTGAAATATAAACTGATATAAAAATATAAACAATTTCCTCAGTTGTTCCCTGACCACATTATTTGTTGGAAAACAAGCAATGGTATTATTTCTTCAATGCTCTGTTTTTTCGATTAATCTAAATTGGGGTTGGAATTTCAGAAGGCACCGCATGGAATTTCGGATTGCAACTTGCATATACTTTGATGACTGAGTTGACACTTTGAAAGATTAAATCACCCTTAATTTGTACATTGCTTTTCCACAAAGTCCTTCTGAGCATATCACAGTGCAGTGTGTTAAATAGAGATTATCCAAAATCCCTGATTTGGAAACAAGAAAAACTCACATTATAGATTTGTGGCCTCTATAAGAGAGGAAGGGTGGCCAAAGTAAGAGGAGATACTTGTATTTGGAAGGATAACAATTAAATAGTGCTAATTAATACGGATGGGGACTTTCCCCAGTGAAATGCCCACTGGCAGATGCAATTCAGATTTACTTGTAAAATCGACATGTTGCTTTCTAGGTGACAGCAAGAAGGAGCAGGCATTCAATCTGACACGGCAATGCATCCAACTGTTCTTCCCCACCCGGAAGTGCTTCGTCTTTGATTGCCCTACTAAAAGTAGGAAGTTACCCTATCTGGAAAAGATGGTGGATAATCAGCTGGAGCCTGAATTTGTGGAACAAGCAAAGAAATTCTGTCATCATATCTATGAAACATCTGGAGAAAAGACTCTTCCAGGAGGGCACATTGTCACTGGCAACTGTGAGTCCTTCTAGCTCTATTATAATTATGCTTGGTTGCATACTGAGCCAGATGTTTACATGGATTTGGCACTTTTGTCCACCTAACAAGTCCTCAAGCATCTGGGATAGGCAGATGTGCATGTTTGATAACATTAAAGATATCGTCTTGGGTTGTACGCTGGTCCAAGTAAAACTGCCATTTGCAATTGTCTGACGGGGATTTTTTCAATGTTGATAGTGTTGAAGTGATGCTCCAGTTGTTTTGGATTTGCATCCCAGACACCTATTACTATTGGTTCCACCTTTGCTTTCTTCTGCCCCAGTCGTTCTATTTACAAGTCTGGGAATTTTGTTATCTTCCCCAGTCCTTTCTTTTCTATTCTGCTGTCTTCATGTTCTGTCACTTCCGCTATTCAGACTTTTTTTTTTAATTAATTTTTTTTTAATTTTTAATTTAAAACAAGTACAACATCTTTCTTTACATGCTATAGAAAATGTATCAGTCGGTCACAAATAAACTTTCGTGCATCTCCTCCACAGTCAACAAACATAACTCATGTTAACTCGAGCATTTTAACTCAAATATTCATACATATCACCATCATCATATATCCATTTTCATTTGACTATAATTATTATTAAAAAAATTAATAATAATTTGTAAGTTTATTTTCTATTTGTAAGTTTATTTATATGCCGCCCTTTTCCCTGGGGGGACTCAGGGCGGCTCACAACCAAAAAAGGGGGGGGATTTTTTCAATGTTGATAGTGTTGAAGTGATGCTCCAGTTGTTTAGGATTACGTGCCCACACCAGTGGGGAAAAAAATATAAATAAATAAAAAAGACAAAAAGAACAAAAGACAAGGCAGGGAAGAAAAAACAAAACAAAAACAAAAACAAAAAAAAGAACACAGGTATTTATTATAAAAAAAGTATATCAGCTGGTTACAACATGTTTTTGTGCATCTCTTCCGTTAATTCATATTAATTCAAATATCTTAACTCAAATGTTTACCATATTGACATCATTATACTTCCACTTTTAGTTGACTATAGTTATTTAAACATCCTTCATCCTTAACTATGCCAAAGATTTAATCCATAACCACATGCTGACATTTCATTTACTTATTTGTAAAATCCTCTATTAACATCAAATCCTCATATCCTGTATTAGCTGAATATCCATAATATTTAATACCAAGAATTCCATCTTCCATGCAATGTAGTTTATTATCATTCTCCCTTCTTTAAGAAATTATATCGTATATCGTAACATTTTCCCCCTATTAGTTAACATTTAACTATATATATTTTATTTTATTTTTAATAGTGACAATTATTGTGATTAATAACTTTTGTATATGGTCCAAAAATATTTCTAACCTTCCCTTCTCATATCCAATTATTATTTATCATATCAACTCCACATTATATACATTACTATCAATATCAATTATTATTCAGCTATATCTATTACAAATAAAAGTAATTAGATTTAGCTAATTTTAAATTGTATTCTTCCATCTATCAGCCTATGTCTCTCCAATAACAAAACCTTCTCAATCCTATTGCCATTCGTTGAACAGATTTACCAAATGTTTTTATAAGCAAGTCCAAACAGGGATATCTTCGCACCTTTTTGCTCAGGATGTCTCTGATGAGATAATAATGTTGTCCCACGCTTGTTAAACTTTTCAGATTGTATTTAATTCTCAATGGTGGAATTAAAAAATCTGCCAATGATGTTTCATAAAGTGTAGATTCTTTAATACTTCTCATTCCTCCTGCGCTCTGTCTCTTAAAATGAATCTTCTGTGTAGCTGCCCCCCTTTCCAGCATTGCATTTCTTTCTTCCTCCGAGATAAACCAGACGTCATTTCTCACATTCTTCATTTGTATTTCAGGAACATTCAAGCATTCAACGTTCTCACTTTTTTCTTCATATTTTAATGTCAAATAATCCAATTTTTTTTCAAATCTTTCATATGAATCAAACAACTTTTGAAATGCAGAAAAAAATATTTGAAATGAACCTTTTGAAGTATGAATCGACACCATGTTGTGATGCAGTTAGAGGCTCTAAAATATTTGCAAGTAAAAACACGCTGGGAGCTGTGCGATCTTATCTGATCTTAGACCAACACAGCCAAGCAATAAAAGTGTCAGATCGTAAAAAGGCAATTTATAGTAGATTAGTTTTACAACCCACTTAGAAAGAGTCAGGGGGGAATGTTGAAGAATAATTTAAAACATTTAAGAAATAGGATAACCACCGGCCATAAATCCATTAAAGAAAAACCCATTCGCCGCTAGATTCTTCTGTTCTTTGGTTTCAATTAGCTTAAATTTTAGTGCGGACTGTCTCTCTTTGAGTAATAAAATCAGCTTACTAGTTGAATCCACTTCCACCATTCTTAGGGGCAACCTGCAGTTTCGGTTAGCATACAGCTAATCCAGAAGGAGTTGGCAGGAGGGGTTAATTCCAAGCCCCCCAGAGACCTGCGAATGTCTCTGAGGTCACTGGATCTCCCCTCACCTTTCACTGTCTCTTCGGGACAGCTAGGGTCCGAACGACCCGTCCAAAATTCCTTTGGAATAGAGGAATTTCAGGAATAGCCTGAAACTCTGTCTTCTCACTGCTAAGCCCCGCCTTCTTCTCCCGCTATTCAGACTTTTTTGTCTTATCAGCTATTGTTAAGTCTAGAAGACCTGTGCTCATTATGCCTCATTCTACTGAATGAAGTGTCCCCCAGAAAGCCATGCAGGTGGAAAAATAGGGCAGTGACCCATCCATCCTAACTGGCAAGTATGTCCCAACAGGACTTTTTCAAAAGGCAACTGGACTTTCTTGGTTTTTCATTGACATTTCAACCCTCATCCAAGAAGCTTCTTCAGTTCAGCTCAGTTCAGTGAACTGAAGAAGCTTCTTGGATGAGAAGAGAAACATCTTCAAGAAAAAACCAAGAAAATCCAGTTGCCTTTAGAAAAAGCACCCTTGGGATAACCATGACCTGGATGACTGAGAAGCTCCGTAGATGATTGGCAAGCATGTTATGGCACAATGCCTTAAATTCTTTTTTTTAAATAATTTTTTTATTTTTTATTTTCAAAACAAACATCCTTCTTTACATGCTGTAGAAAGTTGGTTACAAAAAGACTTTCGTACATCTCTCCCACAGTCAACAAATATAATTCATATTAACTCAAGAATTTTAACTCAGATATTTATACATATTACCATGATCATATCTCCATTTTCATTTGACTTTAATTATTGAAACGTCCTTCATCATAAAATATACCAAGATTTAATACATAACCACATACTGGTCTTTCATTTACTATTTCTAAAATCCTCTATTGATGCTGAATCCTTATGTCCTATTCTAGCTAAACATCCATCATATTTACTAACAAAATTTTCTAATCCTCCTTTCCAAATCACTGTTTATAATTTACATCCAGTTTCCTTATGTTATACCCATATCTATATATACATTGTTATCTTTATCCCTTATTTATTTAACTATATCCTGTATCATAACAGTTTCCCCCTGATAATCAAATCTTTAACTGTATTTAATTTAGTTCTTTTTATTTATTTATTAACCTATATATATAATCCAAAGGGATTTCTAATCTTCCTTTCATGAGTACCATTCAGTATTCATATCCAATTATTACTCATCATGACACTACACATTGTATATGATAGTAACATTATCAATTATTTATTTGACTGTATCTATTGTCACTAAATTCACTAAGTTTAACTAGTTTTAAATTATACTCTTCCATCTATCAACCTGTATCTTTCTAGTAGCAAAACAGTCTCAAATCTTCTGCCATTTGTGGTGTCGATCCTCTAATCATCTCCTTAATCAACTTTGTATGGACTCCTCTTAGCAACTCCTTGCTTATAAAATCTCTCATGTAATCTCGATGTCCTTCTTCTGTTTCCTTAATCAGCTTATTTTTAATTGTCAGTGGTGTTATCAATGATATTGCTAATAAAATTTCTCCCTTTAGGTCCATAAATTCTTTTGTTTTTTCTTCTTCTGTATCTTGCCATGTGGGATAAATTTCCCCTCCATTTAATTCCCCTTTCAGTATTCCACTTTTTCCATTTTCAGAGACAAACCAATCACCATAAATAGCAGTAAATTTAATTTCTTTATAATCATTTTCCACTCCAATTTTTGGGATTTAACCACCACATTTTCCACTTGATAAGCATCCTCAACTTCTTCATCTTATTTTGCTTTTAGATGCTCTAAGTCTTCCAGCTTCTTTTCTATCCTCTCATATGTATTTGATAGTTCCTGTATTTCTGAGAATAACTTTTGCAGACTTATTTCTTTCTGCTGTTGAAATTGTGCCATCATCTCCAACTAACAAACACAGCTGCTCTAGCTTGGAAGGTTAATAAAATTAAGCATAGATTCACAATAATGTTTTGTTTTCACTTTTTTCTGGTTAAAGATATACTTCAAAGGGACATCTGTTTGCTCTCCTTCTTATCACTCTCTATAACCAAGCAGTGAGACCTTGTAGTGCTAAACCAGAATAATCAGTGAGAGAAAAAAGAATGTTTTGTTTCCAATACACAAACCTTCTAGCCTCCGAGTAGCAGTATTATGTTGCAATTTTCTTTGTTTCTTGTATCTTTTTTGTATTTCAAGTTTAAAAAAAAGTCCAATTCTTAAATGAGTTAGGAGAACACCCACAATAATGAAAGAGGAAAATTTTAGTCCATAGGTTACAGAAAATAATAAAAGAAAAAAAGATAGAAGAAAACTTAATCCATTCGTTTTAAAAGGCTTGCATAAATCCCATCCACGAAGATAGCATTTAAAAAGTAAGATAATCCCCTGTTCAAAACCATTCCAAATTTAATTCCGCTGCTTATTTCTTCTGTTCTTCAATTTAAATTAATTATTAAATTTTTTAATAGGCAATCTCTTTTTAAAACGGTAAAAGTTCCTCCCCAGCTGGAAACACTTTCTCTTTCCATATCCTTCCATTTTGGAGCCGCCCCGACTTCGTCAGCCTTGGCTAGATTTTTTGTCGCCAGCTTGAAGAACGTCTCATGCATCGATCAGGGACTTTGCGATGTCCCTGAGGTCAGCAAGATGTATTCTTCCTGTTCACTGTCTTTTCGGGATGGTTTAGGTCCGATTGGACCACCCAGCAGCAAAATTATCGGCTGCGGTCTCGGAGCATCGAGACCACTCATCCGTATGATCGCAACATTGGCTCCTCCTTCCCGCAATGCCTTAAATTCTTGAGTGGGCACAATGAGTAATGATGGTTGAAGATATCTGGCTGATTGTCCAACAATCTGTACTATTTTTCTCCATGCAGTGTTGGCAAAGTTGGTTGAGACCTATGTGGATACTATCTCTAGTGGGAAGATTCCCTGCCTGGAGAACACAGTCTTAGCCTTGGTGGAGATTGAGAACAGGGCAGCCATGAAGGAATCTGTTGCTCGCTATGCGCAACTGATGGAGAAAAGTGTGGAGCTACCCACTGAGACTCCCCAGGAACTTGTGGATGTACACAAAAAATATGAGGAAGAAGCCCTCAAGAAGTTCATGGCTCGTGCTTTCAAGGATGATAAACGTCAGTTCCAGGATGAATTCATGGTAGGTAATAATAAAGCAGCAACCTTCATAGAGAATGTTTGTTTATTTGTGTTAGAAGCGTCACAATTAAAATAAGGCAGGGGTGTCACACTCAAGGCCCAGGGGCCAGATTTGGCCTGTGAGGCTCTTAGAACCGGGGTATGGGATGCTTAGGTCTGCCTTATGCAGCCGCCCTAGCAACAACAAAGGCCCAGCCCGTAGTGCCTATACCAGCAAAAACTGAGTTCGTGAGCCCATTTTCCCTGGTAGAGTGCTCGGGCCACCACAGCCGCCCCCAACATGAGTGACGTGAAGCTTGCCACACACACCCTGCCCCCCCCCAGGTCAAACACAACCCTGATGCGGCCCTCAATGAAATCAAGTTTGACACTGATTAAAATATGTACAAGTTAAATAGATCTTGCTCAGAAACTACAACATTAATTGTGTTTTGTCACTCTGCCATGAGATCCTCAAGTGTGTACTGATGAGGACACGAAGGGCAGGTATACATCTGTGTGGCTGTCTGCATGTCACCACAATCGCAAAGTGCAAAGGCCAATGGGTAGCTCCATTTGTCCAGAGTGTCTCTGGATCTTGCTGGATCCATGTGAAGTTTATTCAAGATTTCCATCCTGCTCAATTTTCTCCAGACCCAGGTGCCAGATCCAACCATCCCGTGTTGGTTCTTTGTAGCTTTCCATAGGTCCTCTATTCATAGACAGTATTTAAGGCTTATGGGTCCTTGGGATCTGGTATCCTGGTCTCCATATCTTCTGTATGAGAATGGGTACATAGACGATATTTAAGGCCCATGGCTCCTGATGGTTGGCCTCCAGTAGTTTCTCTATTTATAAGAATACAGAGCGTAGTAATCTTGTTATAGTTTCACACAGATTGTGTAGATTTTCTTCATCAAGTGGAAGATGGCTGCCACCAGATATTTTGTTTAGAAACATTCCTGATTGCCCAGAAAGATACAAGATGAATGCGGTTAGGAACTGCCAGTAAGATTGACAAGATGGCAAGCAATGTCATCATCAAGCTTTTATGGACAATCATGTTCCTGCTCTAAAGATTAAATATTCTTTTGTTAAGTGTTTCTCAACCTTGGGGGCTTTAAGATGTGTGGACTTCAACTCCCAGAATTCTGGCTGATAATTCTGGGAGTTGAAGTCCACACCTCTTAAAGCCCCCAAGGTTGAGAAACACTACTCTAGATAAATTGAAGGAAGAGCAAGAGTCATTTCAAATTGTGATGAAGCTCTGTTTAATCACGGGAGATCACCCAAATTTATACAGTGTACGAACATGGATTTCTTTGTCAAGTCTCAGCTCTTGCTTTGTTTTGTTTTATTCCTAACAGAAAACTGTGAATAGCTCTCTCTTAGATACCTAAGAAAGGAATAATGGTACAAAATGATGAGGGTTGCCAAATTAATACTCATTTTGTCGCTCCCATCCTCCGGGGAGATTGTTGGTTAATTTGGATTGGTTTACTTTGGCAAAACTTCTTTCTCATTCTATACCGCTCCTGATTATTCTCTTTTCCCCCTTCAATCAGGCAGGGAAATTCCTGAAAGAATTCCTCCAGAGCAAGGAAAACATCCGCAAAACCATCCTTCAAAGTGACCTGAGCCTTCAAAAGAAAGAGAAGGAAATAGCAGGTAAAGGTGTGAACAAGCTGTCGGATGATGGTGGGATGTTGGTTCTGCTTTGAAGGTGGGAAAAGAAGGTGGGAAAACCTGATAAAGGTGGATTTATCTTTAAACCCATCACTCATCGGGAAAAGGCTTTCCTCTCCATTTAACTTTCACTGCTGTCTTCCAACAAGTAAAGTCAATGGGGAAGCAAGCAGGAGGTTGAAATGGGGACCATGTGACATCACCACAAGATGATGCAGGATTTGCTTAATGATGTCAACCAAACCTGCTAGAACTTCTGTCATTAAACAGCACAGTCGCATGATGTTGTATTTTATGACTGAGTAGCCAAGTGATGAAGATTCTGGTCCTAGTTAGTATAATTAATCAAAGATTGCCTGTATGCCAAATATATTTATTTATTACATTATTGTAATAGTGTAGCCAACTTGCAAACCACCTGCCGATGTCTCTCTCTCTCTTTTCCTTGTCTAGATGCAAAGATGAAAGCAAAAGCAAAAGAATTAGAGGATGAGGTTCCGAAGCAGAAACAGGAAATGTGGCAACAGAAGTTTGAGGACCAGAAACAGAGTTATGAGATGACCCTTCAGAAGCTAATGGAGAAAATGGAGGAAGAAAGGAAACAGATGAAGGAAGAGCAGGAGAAAATGATCCAAAGGAAACTGAAGGTAACACTATAATCTCAGCAAGATTTTGTAGTAGTGTGTTAACAAACAAGTAAACTTCCAAAACTGAAAACCAATGGATTTAGGACTAGTGTATCACAAGTATGTCTTTCTTATTTTGTCACATCCTCTCCACTTTAAATCATTTTGATGAGGTTAAACACGTTTTTTTCTATGGATAAGTCAATGGGACTATGTAAAGAAAGCAAATTATAGAATCAGTGAAAGGGGGAGCAGCCTAAAGGTTTCTATGGTCAGGAGGATCTGCTATGAAACAGCAATGAAGAACAGAATTAGTCACAATAGTTCATAGCACTTCCAGAGTTTTCGTATTGGTCTTTAACCAAAGTCTTGAAGAATGAAGGCAGCATTTCAAACGCTACAGGTAGCCCTTGTTTACCAATTACCTACTCTGCAATTATTTAGAATTACGTCACAGGAAAAGAAGATACATATGTGTCCTGACCCCCCCCCCCCAGCCTGTGAATAAACCAGAACACAGGTTTGGCTGTTTGCCACTGTTTAATTACTGAGATAACGAATCCTTTGGCTGAGAGCCCAGGCAACTCACTTTCAATAGCGTAGCTCAGCAGCAACCCAGATAGTTCAAATGAAGCATCACAGATAATCCAAACAAACAGACATGGTTAGAATACAGACAGATTTTCTTCACTACTAATTTGAATGGTTGTTTCCTGCAAATGTACCCTCCCAACACCTCACCTATAAACTCTCTTGGGAGGGGCCAATCCACAACGACCTGTGAGACTGCCTACGGAGTTGCTGCTTCCATTTCTCAGCCCTTCTCAATCTAGAATCAGGAACAAACTGCCTTTGATCCTCCCCACTGCTCCATGCCTCAGGCACCTCCTGGTGGCCAACCAGTCTCTTTGGTCCCCGCTCTGAGTCAGAACCCTGCCCAGGGTCCTCCACAACATCCAGAGCAGATTCATATGGTTCGTCGCTATCGGAGTCCATCAGCAGCTCAACTGGATTCTGCTGGGCCATAACACTATCCCTCACCGCAGAGGCCTTCCACCGGGTCTGACACTTGGAGTGCATCCTCAAGGGATATTGTGCATGGTAGGCTCGCACTAAAGCAGGGGCATGCATGCATCGGCCCAAGTCCCCCCATCCGGCCCATTGTCCTTCCAGTCCACCATGTACTGGAATCGTCCCTTTAGCCATCTCGAGTCCCGAATCTGGACTACTTTGTGTGTAAGCTGCTTCTCCACCTCACATGGTGACGGCTGGGTGGAGATGGTTGGTGGAGAGGACAAGCCGACTGCTCAGGGACCAGGAGTGAGCGATGGAATACCAGGTGCACTCACATTGAGCATGGCAAGGTCAGGCGATGGGCCACCGGGTTGATGACGGCCTCCACCGGGAACAGCCCAAGGTACTGGTGGTCCAATTTCTTAGCTGGCCGGTGGGATGGAAGATGTCGCATGGACAACCATACGTGGTCTCCCACAACCATCTCAGGCACCGCAGGCCGAGACCTGTCCTCCACCCTCTTGTAGACCTCTTCGGCTTGAGTCTGATAGCGGCACAACACTTGGTGGACCGCCTGGAGTTCCGAGAGGATGTCTTTCACTGTGGGGACAATGGAGTCGACTGGAGAAAGAGGAAAGTAGCAAGGGTGGTACCCGACATTAGCCAGGAAGGGCCTCACCGCGTGGAGGTGTGCTGTGAGTTGTTAAATGCAAACTCCATCACGGCCAGGTAGTCCACCCAGTTATTCAGTTGCTGATTCATGAAGCAGCGCAGGTAGTGCTCCAAGATCCCGATCACCTTCTCCGTCCCCCTGTCCGTTTCAGGATGGTGTGCCGAGGACAAACAAATGTGGACTTCCAGAGCCTCCATCAGACCTTTCCAGAACTGGGCCGCGAACTGTGTCCCATGGTCCGACACGACCCGATCGGGTAGGCCATGTAGCCGGAAGATGTGTTGGATGAACACGCGGGCGGTGGTGCGGGCTGTTGGCAATCTCCAACATGGAATGAAATGTGCCATCTTCATGAGCATGTCCACCACCACAAGGACCATGGTAAACCCCAAAGATGAAGGCAATTCCATCAGAAAGTCCATGGACACGGCTCCCCAGGGTCTGTCTGGGGTCGGCAATGGCTGAAGGAACCCTGGAGGAGCTCCTGTCGCTGACTTGGCCTGCCGACACTGTATACAAGAGGTGACATACGTCTTTATGTTGTGTCATAAGCGGGCCCACCAAAAGGTACGGAGATCAGGTTCAAAGTCTTGAAAAGGCCAAAATGTCCTGCTGCCAGATTGTCATGGCAATGGGAGAGAATAAATCCCTGGAAAGGCCCAGTGGGCACATAGAACCTGTCCCGGTACCTCAAGAGGTCATTGTCAAAGGTCCACGGGGAAGCCGGCCCTACCTCTGCCTTCCGTTGCTCCACCCACTCTTCATACCGCTGCGCATCTGGTATCCGAGACCGTAAATCCACGGGTTTGTGAACTGCAGTGAAGGATTTGATGGGCAAAACTGTCCAGGGTGGAAGTGAGTCTGCAGTGCTAGAGTACTCAGGTTTCCTGGACAGGGCATCCGCCCTTTGGTTGCGCACACTTGGAATGTAGGTCACTCGGAAGTTGAACCGGGCAAAGAACAGAGACCACCGGATCTGGTGCTGGTTCAGCTTGCGTGCTGTTTTCAGGAACTCTAGATTCCTATGGTCTGTCTGGACCTTGACTTTATGCCTGGCCCCCTCCAGGTGATGCCTCCAGGCCTCAAACGCCACCTTAATGGCCAGCAACTCCTTCTCCCAGATGGTGTAATTGCGCTCGGAAGGATTGAGTTTCCGTGAGAAGAAAGTGCAAGGGAAAAGGGTACCGTCAGGGGCATGAGCCTGCAGTAACACTGTGCCCACTGCGATGTTGGACGCGTCCACCTCCACCACAAATGGATGATGGGGATCAGGGTGCTTCAGAATCGGCTCCTTCATGAAGGCATGCTTCAGGGCCTTGAACGCATGTTGCTCCGTAGGCCCCCAGCAAAATGGCACTTTCTTCTGCAGGAGCCGAGTGAGGGACGCGGTCAGGGAAGCGAAGCTGGGGATGAAGGTCTGGTAGTAGTTGGCAAACCCGAGGAGTCGCTGAACATCCTTTGCTCACCGAGGAGTTTGCCAACTGCGCAAAGACTCTACCTTGCCCTGCTCCATCGCAATTCCTTCAGGGGAGATACGGTCCCCCAGGAACTCGATAGTAGTCTGCCAGAACTGACACTTCTCCAGCTTCGTGTACAAACGATGCTCATGGAGTCGTTGCAGGACTAGATGTAGGTGCTGCTGCTGAGCCTCCTGAGAAGCCGAGTAAATCAAAATGTCATCCAGGTAAATGACAACAAACTGGTCCAAGAGGTCCCGGAAGATATCATTCATAAAATGCTGGAAGACGGGCGGGGCATTGGTCAATCCAAACGCCATGACTGTGTACTCAAGATGTTCGTACTGGGTGCCGAAGGCCATCTTTCATTCGTCCCCCCCCCCAGGACTCAGACCAGATTATAGGTGCCACGAAAGTCCAGTTTCGTGAACACTGTCACCTCCTGGAGATGCCCCAAAAACTCAGGAATCAGGGGCAGAGGGAATGTGCACTGTGATCGCATTCAAGCAACGATAATCACAACAGTCTCAGATCCCCAGTCTTCTTCTTAATGAACAAGACTGGGGCAGACAGTAGCGAAGACGAGGGCCGGATAAAACCCTGGATGAGGTTATTGTCCAGAAAGTCCTGCAATGTGGCCAACTCCAGCTCGGACATGGCGTACAGATGACCCACAGGAAGTTGCGTGTCCGGCACCAAGTCAATGGGGCAGTCATAAGGCTGGTGCAGCAGCAATTGGTCTGCCTCCTGCTCGCTGAAGACGTCCGTGAACTCCGCTAAGTCCGCCAGCCAGGACACCATGGGCAAACTCAGCACCTGGCCTGCACAGACATGACGGGTGTGGTCGACACATTGCAGGGACGGGAACGTGACCAGGTTCTGGGAGCAATAAATCTGGGGGTCATGCGCCTGCAGCCAAGCCAAGCCCAGGACCACGGGGAAATGCAGGCCCAAAGCAATGTAAAACTGGATGGCCTCCTCTTGATCCCCAATGACCAGGTGCAAGGGCTGTGTGGGGGCCTTCATAGGCCCAGACAGAAGCATCAGGGACAAACTGCCTTTGATCCTCCCCACTGCTCCATGCCTCAGGCGCTTCCTGGTGGCCAACCAGCCTCTCTGGTCCCTGCTCTGAGTCTGAACCCTGCCCACATCATCCAGAGCAGACTCATATGGTTCCTCGCTATCTGAGTCCATCAGCAGCTCAACCGGATCCTGCTGGGCCACAACACATATGGTAACTGGCCCTTGACATTGTGGCAATCACAGCCTCACCATGGTCACATGATTGTGATTTGCACATATATTTCCAACTTTTCAAGCATTCTAAAGTAATGCAATTGCTATTTGCAACCTTCGCAGCCAATGTCTGATAAGTAAAGTCATTGGAGAAGCCAGTAAGAAGATACACTTAATAACCTGCAGTGATGCACTTATTGACTGCAGCCAGAGCTGACATCATAATTCAGTATAATCATATGCTATCTCGCTTAATGACTGTACCACCTAGTAACAGCTGAAATTGATAAGAAACAGAACTTGCTCAGATAATAGTCAATCTGCAGATTCCCCCCAAGAGATTTATGTTTTCTGTCCATAACTCTGAATCCAGTTGGTTCCTTTCAGCTGAGCTGGGAAGTCTTCAGATTAGGGGGTCACCAACATGTAGTGATTCATTTCTTGGAGGCCGGGTGGGGAATGTATTATATTTATAATGAATAAATACATTATTGACATTGAGGGAGTGGAGTTTGCTCTTTGTTTAGGAGGAATTGGCCGCTTTCGGCTACTGCGGCTATAAAAAATCTGTGAAAGGAGCGCAGGAAGAAAAAGATCACGGAGGGCTGCGAAGAGAGTTGTCGAGCGATCCATTGATTTCTTTGGAAAGACGGTAAAAGGGGGATTGACTGAGGGGGGCATCTGCTTTTCCCAACCTCCCCTCTGGGCTTCGGTCCTTCTCTGCAGCGGCAGGAGCTTTCTGGACTTGGAATCCTCGGGAGCAGCTAGATGGGTCTCCTTTCTGGTCAAGCAGTTACAGGGGATCCGGGAAGCAGAGACGGCCCCTGGAAAAGGGGATGGGAGGGAATGAAAGGCTGGCTGGAGAACCATTGGAGACCATATCGGACCTGGGTGGGCAGTGATCAGAGGCTCTGTGGGGCTCCAGGGAAGTTGGGGGGATGGTGATCCCATTTCAGTTCAGGGACTTGGGGACCCATGCATCACTCCCTTTGGACTGGGATCTGCTACTGGGAGCTGGGTTAGTTCTGGAGACCGGCTTCCCTTCAGCTGAGTGGCTCCTGGAAGTCTGGGGAGAAGATGGCTTGAGAAGGGATCTGGGATTACAAAGCCCATGTACTCACTGACCTGGGATGGGCTTGATGTCACAGGTCATGAACTTGGGAGAGGGTCTTTTATAGTCCTTCTTTGGGAAGAAAGTTTCTCCAGCTGCCACATCTTCTTTGCAGCTGCATCTCCTCCAAAGCCATGATGGAGGCTCCGGTGTGCCTGATTGAGAACAGGAAAAATCGCCTCCATGTTTCTGAGGATGCCCTTCAGTTGCTCTCAGACATCCAGAATCCGGTGGTGGTGGTGTCCATCGTGGGACTGTATCGCACGGGCAAGTCCTACCTGATGAACAAGCTTGCTGGCAAAAATTCAGGTGAGAAGGACTGAGATGAGCAAGGGCAATATGGACAAGGGCAAAACCTTTGTGGGAAAAGGAACATCCCCAAATCCTGGGTTTTCTCCTCTGATGGACAGGTATGGAGTCCAGGATTATCATTTTCCAAAATGCCCATTGTGGTCCAATGATAATGAATGGACTATTTAGGCTGATGTGATCTTGCAGAATTTTATCATAAGCTTTATAATAATAAGATTACAAAATGTCAGCCTTGTGGGGCAAACCAGTCAGGAAACATGACCAAATGAGCTATTTTGCTTTGTTATGAAGCTGCCTTGACAAATGTTGCATGTCTGAAAGTGCAATTCTTCACCCATCTTTACCACTGTAGAAACTAGGGAGGGTCCCTTCTGAGCCTCTTGTCCTCCCAGTATTAATCGGCAGCCTGTACTGTTTCTTATCTGATCATTGTTTTGGGCTAGGCAGCATCTCTCTGTCCATCTCCCAAGGACTTTCACACCTACCATTACAGAGTGTTTTAATTGTTTTTTAATCAATACATTATAAGTCTTCTTCTGATGTTTTCTAGCTTCTCAGAAATGTAGGCCCCTTATTTTTTGGGAGTTCTTTTGCTTTTCCATATATTGCAAAATGAAGTATATTTGATGAGCATTTTCATCTGGAAACTGCACCCAAGCATAACTTTCTGTTTCCATGGGTAAATTCAGTAAACAACCAGAAAAACTGGTGTTAGCTCACATATTACAAGATGACCGTTTGGGATCTAAACCATATCACATTTTCCCATTTGTAGGTTTCTCTTTGGGCTCCACAGTGCAAGCAAAAACTAAAGGAATCTGGATGTGGTGTGTTCCCCATCCGGACAAGCCTAACCAAACCCTTGTCCTGCTGGATACTGAAGGGTTAGGTGACCCTGAAAAGGTGATTTTGTATTTGTGTATTTCTTTGTATAAAATCACACTGATGAAACATCTGTTTATAGGTTGTCCTTGACTGACAAGTATTCATTTAGCGACTATTTGAAGTAACAGCAGCACTGAAAAAAAGGGTTGCATTTGCAACCATCACAGCATCAGCATGGTCACATGATAAAAATTTAGGAGCTTGGCAATTAGCATGTATATATGATAGTTGTAGAGTCCCAGGGACATTTACCATCTTCCTAGCCAGCTTTTGACAAGTGAAATAAATGGGGGAGACTTGCTTTTATGTAACACCCTGCAACTGTCCTTTGAAACTCCTACAATGCATGGCCTCAAAGCTTCCTAAACTACAACTCCCAGCACCCTGCGATTGTCTGAATAGATGATGACTCAGTGAATGTATTCTGAGCTGGTGAATGAATTGTATCTTATTCTTATAAAATGTTGCCTTCTAATAGACATAGATACACATACTCAGCAGAAATCAGGAACAGATCATAACCTATTCTTTTTCCTCTTTAGGGCAGTCCTGAAAACGATATCTGGATCTTCTCTTTAGCCGTATTGTTGAGCAGCACCCTGGTCTACAACAGTGTGGGGACCATTGATCAGACTGCCCTGGACAAGCTTCAGTATCCTTTGCAAGGATAGCTCTGTTATGGCCTTCAGGAACATCCTTGCCTACATAATTTCAAAACTCACCCACTGCAATTTCCCACATGCTAAGCTTGATTAGATTGAATGTTGACTGGCTTACATTTTGGAGTATTGTGCAGAGATAGGAATGGATTGAAGCAAGGAGTAAGTGAAGTCTGTTATTAGAATTTTGTTTTGTTTTATTTATAATAAGTTTTATTAAAGGTTTCAAGGAATGAGGTAAAAATTAAGAAAAATAAATATAGAATAAGAAAAAGAAGGAGACAAAAGAGGAAGAACATTTTGTTTTGTTTTAAACAACTCAAGATGTTTAAAATGGTGTCTGATTTCGTCAATCTATCCCAACCTTCTCATTGCAACTCAAATTAATCTGGCACTTTTGGATTCTTTCAGAAATCTTTCAGTAGCACTGAGATGTATGGCATTTGGTCCCCTTAACAGTAGAGAAAAGGGAGAAATCTATGGGTAACCTTAGCTGTATGTTAATTATATTGTATCTATATACAATATATTTTAAGAAATAACGATTGAAAAGAAACTAGTTTTTTGGGGGTGTTGTGCTGCATCATGAGTAGAATTAATACAGAAAAGCAAATATTAAGAAAAGAATTTTGGCAAATAAATATAAATACAGAAACTCCTTTCAAATACAGTAAGAAGTTTTTATGAACCAACCAACCCATGTGCTTCTCATTCCTCGATCAACCATGTCTGGCTCTGTGGTAGGGAAAGAACTGGCATGTTTTCTTTTGATGTCAACACTATCAGGTTGACCAGAGAAGGAATCAGACACCATGTAGACCTAAAGTTACTTTTATTAGAATAGCTGCAGTTCTAGCATCTTGACAGTCTGATTGTGCTTCCTTTCCTCCCTCTTTTTACTTCTCAAGAATTGCGATGGGGTCTATCTCAGGCGTTTTTGCAATCTCCTTTTTTGCCTGATCTAAGTTTCATTTATTTGACGGTTCTTCTCTCCATCCTTCAAGACCATCCTCTTTATTCACTGTACAAGTATATTGTTTGATTCCTAAATGGGGCCAACAGTTTTGTGACGGAGCTGTCTAAACATATCAAGACCAAGTCTTCCTCCACTCCTGGAGATACAGGTGACACTTCTGGATTTGTTGGCTTCTTCCCAACATTTGTCTGGGCTGTGCGAGATTTCACACTGCAGCTGAATTGGGATGGGAAACCCATCACAGAGGATGACTATCTTGAAATTAATCTGAAATTAAAAAAAGGTATGGATGACAAATTCGGTGTGAAGATCTATGTGGTCATAGGAGGAATGGAATAGGAGACATTGGGCCTAAATTTTCCTTCTTTAGGGAGGCCCAGAATAGACCTCAAAAAGAAAAAGAGTCTCCTAAGGCTCTTTGGTCTAGAATGAAGGCACCAGACTAGAAATCAGAAAATTGTAGGTTGCACCAATGCCTCAGGCATGAAAATCATCTGGATATCTTGGGGTAATTACTAGACATCCTGATAATAGAAAGCAATTATATTAAGAATTCTCTGTTGGAATGACTGAGATGCTTCCATTCTATCTGATTATAGGGCATTTTAAAATAAGAACAAAATAAAATCAGCAGATATAATAAGAATAATTGAATTAACAAACCCTAAATAAACAAAATGTCCAGTAGGAATCTGTTTTCCTTAGGAAATCCATTTCAATGTCAGTAGTCATGGCACTGAAATAAAAACTGAATTGTCTTCCTCAGTGTTCCCTGACCACATTATTTGTTGGAAAACAAGCAATGGTATTATTTCTTCAATGCTCTGTTTTCTCGATTAATATCAATCAGTTTGGAATTTCAGAAAGCACTGCATGGAATTTCAGGTTGCAACTTGCATATACTTTGTTGGCTGAGTTGACACTTTGAAAGACTAAATCACCCTTAATTTGTGCATTGCTTTTCCACAAAGTCCTTCTGAGCAAATCACAGTGCAGCGTGTTAAATAGAGATTATCCAAAATCCCTGATTTGGAAACAAGAAAAACTCACATTATAGATTTGTGGCCTCTATAAGAGAGGAAGGGTGGCCAAAGTAAGAGGAGATACTTGTATTTGGAAGGATAACAATTAAATAGTGCTAATTAATACGGATGGGGACTTTCCCAGTGAAATGCCCACTGGCAGATGCAATTCAGATTTACTTGCAAGATGGACATGTTGCTTTCTAGGTGACAAGAAGAAGGATAAGGCATTCAATCTGACACGGGAATGTATCCGACTGTTCTTCCCCACCCGGAAGTGCTTCGTCTTTGATTGCCCTACTACACGTGACAACTTATGCAATGTGGAACAGATGTCGGATTATCAGCTGCACAAAGGTTTTGTGGAACAAGCAAAGAAATTCTGTCGTCATATCTATGAAACATCTCGAGAAAAGACTCTTCCAGGAGGGCACACTGTCACTGGCAACTGTGAGTCCTGCATACTGAGCCAGATGTTTACATGGATTTGGCACTTTTGTCCACCTATCAAGTCCTCAAGGATCTGGGATAGGCAGATGTGCATGTTTGATAACATTAAAGATATCGTCTTGGGTTGTACGCTGGTCCGAGTAAAACTGCCATTTGCAATTGTTTGAAGGGGATTTTTTCAATGTTGATAGTGTTGAAGTGATGCTCCAGTTGTTTCGGATTTGCATCCCAGACACCTATTACTATTGGTTCCACCTTTGCTTTCTTCTGCCCCAGTCGTTCTATTTACAAGTCTGGGAATTTTGTTATCTTCCCCAGTCCTTTCTTTTCTATTCTGCTGTCTCCATGTTCTGTCATTTCCACTATTCAGACTTTTTTGTCTTATCAGCTATTGTTAAGTCTAGAAGATCTGTGCTCATTATGCCTCATTCTACTGAATGAAGTGTCCTCCAGAAAGCCATGCAGGTGGGAAAATTGGGCAGTGACCCATCCATCCTAACTGGCAAGCGTGTCCCTACAGTACTTTTTCAAAAGGCAACTGGACTTTCTTGGTTTTTCATTGAAGACATTTCTACCCTCATCCAAGAAGCTTCTTCAGTTCAGCTCAGTTCAGTGAACTGAAGAAACTTCTTGAATGAGAAGAGAAACATCTTCAAGGAAAAACCAAGAAAGTCCAGTTGCCTTTAGAAAAAGCACCCTTGGGACAACCATGACCTGGATGACTGAGAAGCCCCATAGATGATTGGCAAGCATGTTTTGGTGCAATGCCTTAAATACTGTTTTTTTTTAAAAAAAAATTATTTTTTATTTTCAAAACAAACATCTTTGTTTACATGCTGTAGACAGTGTATCAGTTGGTTACAAAAGGACTGCAGTGCATCTCTCCCACAGTCAACAAACATAATTCATATTAACTCAAGTATTTTAACTCAGATATTTATACATATTACCACGATCATATCTCCATTTTCATTTGACTTTAATTATTTAAACGTCCTTCATCATAAAATATACCAAGATTTAATACATAACCACATACTGGCCTTTCATTTGCTATTTCTAAAATCCTCCGTTGACGCTGAATCCTTATATCTTATTCTAGCTAAACAGCCATCATATTTAATAACAAAATTTTCTAATCCTCCTTTCCAAATCACTATTTGTAATTTACATCCAGTTTCCTTATGTTACACCCATATCTATTGTTATCCTTATCCCTTCTTTATTTAAATATATCCTGTATCATAACAGTTTCCCCCCTGATAATCAAATCTTTAACTGTATTTAACTTAGTTCTTTTTATTTATTAATTAACCTTTATATATAATCCAGGGATTTCTAATCTTCCTTTCATGGGTACCATTCAGTATTCATATCCAATTATTACTCATCATGACCCTACACATTGATTACAATAGTAACATTATCAATTATTTATTTGACTGTATCTATTGTCACTAAATTCACTAAGTTTAACTAGTTTTAAATTATACTCTTCCATCTATCAACCTGTATCTTTCCAGTAGCAAAACAGTCTCATATCTTCTGCCATTTGTGGTGTCGATCGTCTAATCATCTCCTTAATCAACTTTGTATGGACTCCTCTTAGCAACTCCTTGCTTATAAGATCTCTCATGTAATCTCAATCCCTTCTTCTGTTTACTTAATCAGTTTATCTTTAATTGTCAGTGGTGTTATCAATGATTTTGCTAATAAAATTTCTTCTTTAAGTCCATAAATTCTTTTGTTCTTTCTTCTTCTGTATCTTGCCATCTGGGATAAATTTTCCCTCCATTTAATTCTTCTTTCAGTTTTCCACTCTTTCCATTTTCAGAGACAAACCAATCACCATAAATATCAGCAAATTTAATTTCTTTATAATCATTTTCCACTCCATTTTTTTGGGATTTAATCACCACATTTTCCACTTGATCAGCATCCTCGACTTCATCATATTTTGCTGTTAGATGCTCTAAGTCTTCCAGCTTCTTTTCTATCCTCTCATATGTATTTGATAGTTCCTGTATTTCTGAGAATATCTTTTGCAGACTTATTTCTTTCTGCTGTTGAAATTGTTGAATTGCTGTGGCTTGGAAGGTTAATAAAATTAAGCATAGATTCACAATAATGTTTTGTTTTCAATTTTTCTGGTTAAAGATATACTTCAAAGAACATCTGTGTGCTCTCCTTCTTATCACTCTCTATAACCAAGCAGTGAGACCTTGTAGTGCTAAACCAGAATAATCAGTGAGAGAAAAAATGCTTTGTTTCAAATACACAAACCTTCCAGCCTCTGAGTAGCAGTATTCTGTTGCACTTTTCTTTGTTTCTTTTTGTATCTTTTTTGTATTTCAAGTTTTTAAAAACGTCCAATTCTTAAATGAGTTAGGAGAACACTCACAATAATGAAAGAGGGAAATTTTAGTCCATAGGTTATAGAAAATAATAAAAGAAAAAAAGATAGAAGAAAATTTAATCCATTCATTTTAAAAGGCTTGCATAAATCCCATCCATGAAGATAGCATTTAAAAAGTAAGGCAACCCCCGTCCAAAACCATACCAAATTTAATTCTCCCCCTTATTTTTTCTGTTCTTCAATTTAAATTAGTTATTAAGTTTTTTAATAGGCAGTCTCTTTTTAAAACGGTAAAAGTTCCTCCCCAGCTGGAAACACTTTCTCTTTCCATATCCTTCCATTTTGGAGCCGCCCCGACTTCATCAGCCTTGGCTAGATTATTTTGTCGCCAGCTTGAAGAACTTCTCTTGCATCGATCAGGGACTTTGCGATGTCCCTGAGGTCAGTAAGAGATATTCTTCCTGTTCACTGTCTCTTTGGGACGGTTTACGCCTGATTGGACCACCCAGAGACAAAAGTATCGGCTGCGGTCTCAGAGTATCGAAACCACACGTCCGTATCGTCACGACATTGGCTCCTCCCTCCCGCAATGCCTTAAATTCTTCAGTGGGCCACAATGAGTAATGATGGTTGAAGATGTCTGGCTGATTGTCCAACAATCTGTACTATTTTTCTCCATGCAGTGTTGGCAAAGTTAGTCCAGGGCTATGTGGATACTATCTCCAGTGGGAACGTTCTCTGCCTGGAGAATGAAGTCTTGGCCTTGGCAAAGATTCAGAACATGGCAGCCGTGGAGAAAGCTGTTGCTCACTATGCGCAACTGATGTCGCAAAGGGTGGAGCTACCCACTGAGACTTCCCAGGAACTTCTGGATGTACACAAAAAATGTGAGGAAGAAGCCCTCCAGATGTTCATGGATTGTGCCTTTAAGGATGATGAACATCAATTCCAGGCTGAATTCATGGTAGGTAATAATAAGATAGTAACCTTCATAGAGGATGTTTGTTTATTTGTGTCAGAAGCGTCACTATTAAAATAAGGCAGGGGTGTCACACTCAAGGCCCAGGGGCCAGATTTGGCCTGTGAGGCTCTTAGAACCGGGGTACGGGATGCTTAGGTCTGCCTTACGTGGCCGCCCTAGCAACAACAAAGGCCCAGCCTGTAGTGCCTATGCCAGCAAAAACTGAGTTCGTGAGCCCATTTTCCCTGGCAGAGTGCTCGGGCCACAACAGCCGTCCCCAACATGAGTGACGCCCAGCCAGCCACACCCATCCTGCTGCCCCCCCAGGTCAAGCACAACCATGATGCGGCCCTCAATGAAATCAAGTTTGACATCCCAACATAAGGCATACTATAGCACACAAAATTTAAAATATAAGATACATGATTAAAACATGTACAAATTTAACATTAATTGTGTTTTGTCACACTGCCGTGAGTTTAAGTATGAAGCGAGGCATGAGGTAAGTTAACGAACGTTTATTCAACAGGCTTGAACAGTAACAGGTTCAGAACTCTCGCGCGGGACAGCGCTGCCCGACAGCTATTTATACGGGTAGCTGTCAGGCGGCCAGCCAATGGGAGAGGCGCAATTCTCCCGCCAGCAGCCAACTGCGCCTGGACCAATCAGGTCACGGCGGGATGGGGCTTGACTGCTGGCTGTGTCAGGAGGACGCAACACCCCTTTCCCCTGGATGGCGCATGCATAGTCGTCCAAGTATTCTTGGTCAACTGTGCAAGTGCTGGGACCGCCTCAGTTCGGGTGTGGTTGCCGAGGAGGACGGTCGTGGAGGAGGAGCTCTGTCCAGGAGGAGGAGCAGAGGCGGAGTCCCAGCCCCTAGCCTTGCACCAAAACTGGTAGGCAAGCCAGCGGTTGCGATGGGTGGATGAGGGCGGTCATCTGGAGGTGTACTCCAAGGTCCTTGCGGTTGCAGTTGGAGGCTAGGGTCAGGTGTAGAAGTCGGAGCGGCACGGCCCTGCTGTCTGGGAGGTGAGACCGATGTGTGGCGGCGCAATTGGTCTACATGGCACTGCCAAATTTGTCTGTCGCCAAGTTGGACCCTGTAGGAACAGGGTCCTGTTAGTTCCTGAACCACGGCCGAAACCTACTTCGGCTCGCCCAAATAATTTTGGGTGTAGACCTCCTCCCCCCACATGGAAAGCCCTAGGGGTGGAAGCCAGGGAAGCGGAGAGAGGAGAGAAGTGGGGGTGCAGCCGGTCCAGGGTAGTACGGAGACGGCAGCCCATGAGAACCTTGGCTGGAGATTTCCCAGTGGCAGCCCAGTGGGTGGAGTGTTGGGCATGGAGGTAGGTGGACAGGCAGGTTGCCCATGGCAGGTGGCTCAAGCGGGCCAGGCCCTCCTTGGTGGAGCGAACAGTGCGCTCCGCCATGCCATTGCTGGCAGGGTGGTAGGGAGCCACCGGGGCATGGCGGATTCCTAGGCTGGCAAGGTAGAGGCAGAATTCAGCGGATGTGAATTGGGGACCGTTGTCGGTCACCAATGTGTCAGGGAGGCCGTGGGTGGAAAAAAGGCACTCCAGGGCATGGATGGTGGCGCGGAGGTGAGGGAGCGTAGGTGGATGACCTCCACCCATTTAGAGAGGGCATCGACGACTAGCAGAAAGGAGCGGCCATCAATGGGGCTGAAGAAATCCACATGGAGGCGGCTTCAGGGAGAGGAGGGGGTGTCCCATTCCTGGGGTGGGGAGGAGGGTGGGGCGGGCCAGACAGCCAGGCAGGGTGGGCACCACTGCACCCAGTCAGTGATGTCGGCATCCATAGAGGGCCACCAAACATAGCCGTGGCCGAGGGTCTTCATGCGGACTATGCCTGGATGACCCTCGTGGAGCCGGCGGAGCACCAACTGGTGCAGGGTGGGCGGCATGGCTACCTGGGACCCCCAGAGGAGGCATCCCTGGAGGATGGAAAGTTCGGTACAGCGGAGAAGGAACGGCTGGAACTCAGGAGCCCGAGAGTCTGCCGTCCAGCCCCGGCGAACGGCGTCTAAAATACGGGAGAGGAGGGGGTCGGAGGCGGTGGAGGTGGCGATGTCCGAGGCGGAAAGTGGCAGCTCCAGGTCGTCTATGAGGAAGACACCAGAGGCCACGGAGGGAGTGGGGTCGGTGAGTGGGAGGGGCAACGGGCACCGGCTGAGGGCATCCGCGTGGCCTATGTGCTTGCCAGGCTGGTAGTGCAGTCGGTAAGCGTAAGCCGAAAGGAATTTGGACCAGCGGGACATGTGCGGGGAGAGGATGGGGGGCGTGGCCTGGTCCCCTGCCAGGATGTCCAGGAGGGGCTTGTGATCGGTGAGGAGAGTGAAGGGGCAGCCGTAGAGGTAATGGTGGAATCTCTTGACTCCAGCTATGGCCGCCAACACTTCCTTGTCCAGGTGGCTGTAATTACATTCAGTCCTGGACAAGGTACGCGAGTAGAAGGCGATGGGTGCCTCGGAGCCGTCTGGGAAGGAGTGGCTCAACACAGCACCCACGCCGTATGGGGAGGCGTCGCAGGCGAGAGGAGGCGTAAGCGCTCATCGTACTGGGCGAGTACGGGAGCAGCTGTCAGGAGGTGTTTGACAGCCACAAGCGCATGTGCCTCACAGCTAGTCCAGGCCCAGGGGGCGGAGGAATCCAAGAGGCAGTGCAGGGGGTCCGCCACTGAAGCCTTATGGGGGATGAAGGCGGCGTAAAAGTTTAAGAGCCCCAAGAAGGCTTGGAGCTCCGCCTTGTTAGAGGGGGTGGGAGCATTCATGATGGACTCTATTTTAGCGGGTGAGGGGTGGATGCCTTGGGCATCCACCCGGAACCCGAGGAAGTCGACAGCGGGGACCCCGAAACAGCACTTGGGGCGCTTTAGGTGCAGGCCAGAGGCTCGGAATCGGGAGAGGACTGCCCAGAGGGTGGAGATGAGTCCTGATTGGTCCGGGGCGGCAATCAGGACGTCATCGAAGTATGGCGTCACGCCAGGGATCCCATGGAGCAGGCACTCCATGAGTCCCTGGAAAAGACCAGGGGCGACGCTGACGCCAAACTGGAGGAGTGTACAGAGGAACGCCCCCCTGTGTGTGACAATCATCTGGGCGGTGGCGGTGGCGTCATCCATAGGCAGTTGCTGATATGCCTGGGCCAGGTCCAATTTTGCAAAAATCTTGCCCTGGTCCAGGGAATGCAGCACATGCTGGACGATGGGGACAGGATAGGGATGGGCTTGTAAAGCCTTATTGAGAGTGGCCTTGTAGTCGGCACAGACCCTCAGGGAGCCATCCGACTTAAGGGGAAGCACTATGGGGGTCTCCCAGGGGGCGTGGTCCACGGGCTCGAGGATGCCCTGGGAGAGGAGCTTATCCAGCTCCGCTTCCACTTTAGCCCGCAGTGCCAATGGCACTCTGTGGGCTTTGAGGTGGATAGGGGCTACCAGGGGGTCAAGATCGGAGTGCCTTTGTAGCAGCCCAAGGTCTCGCTGAATACATCAGCGAATTCCGCCATTAACAGGTCGACGTCGGAAGCCAGCCGGAGGGAGTTGATGCCAGCGATGGACAACCCGAAGGCCCGGATCCTGTCCAGCCCCAGGAGAGAGGTCAAGGAGTTCCTGACCACAATAAGGGGCAAGGGACCGTGGAACCGGCCATACTGGACCGGCAGCGTGAGGCAACCCAGGACTGGAATTGGGGACCCCTGGTAGTCCCGAAGGAGGCAAGGGGGAGAAGACAGTCGTTTCCGTGTGAAGCGGGGGAAAAGTCGCTTGAGAGTGTCCCAGGGGACGATGGTCCACGCGGAGCCGGTGTCGAGCTCCATCTGGCAGGGGCGGCCGTCCAGCAGGACAGGGAGATGCAGCTTACCCCGGCTGCTGGATGTGGTGGAGGCAGAATCCAGCAGCCACTCAGGAGCGAACCCGTCAGGCTCAGACACGGCGTAGCAGTGGGATGCAGAAGAAGGCATGGAGGCCGGCCGGTGGCCGGTGGAAGCCCTGAAGGACCGATGAGCCGAAGCAGGAGAGTGGCAGACGGCGGCTATATAGCCCTTCTTGCCGCATTAGCGGCACAGTGCGGCTCGGAAATGGCAGGAGGAACGCTGGTGGTGGCCACCACAGCTTAGACAGGAACCGGCATCCTTGAGGGAGAGAGATCGCAACCGGTCGATGGAAACATCGAAATCGGGCCAAGGCTCTTCGTGGGACACCTGGCACTGGTATGAAGAAGGAGGATGTGAGGCCAAAAGTGAAGGCAGGAACCAGCAAAAGTCAGGAGTGGACTGGTCGGCCATTTCGTACGCCCTGGCCTCATCCATGCCGATCTTCATGGACAATTCAGTCCGGGCAAGGATGCGCCGGTGGAGGTTGATGTCACAGAGGCCGTAGATGAATTGCTTCAGAAAAGCATCGTCCAGGTCCAAAAATTCGCAGTCCATGGCGGTGGTGTGAAGAACCGCCATGTATTGGGTGATGGACTGGCCCTCCCGCTGGATGCAGCGTCGGAAATGCTGACACCTAGTGTAGCGGGAGGGAGCTGGTTCGTAATGGATCTTGAGGCGGGCGAGAAGGACTTCAAAAGGAATCGCATGGGAAGGAGAAAGAGCCGAGAGAGCGCGGGCAGTGGCAAACATCTCTGCCCCGCAGTAATGAAGAAAGACCCCCTTCTTCCGCCCCTCAGGCAGGTCAGTCAGCCCGTGGGCTTGAAGAAACACTTCAAAACGTTCTAAGAACGAATCCCAGCTCTCCATTTCAGGCCTGAAAGGAGCAAATGACGAAGCGGCGGCAAGGGCCAGAATATGGAGAGGTTCGGTGTCACTCATCCTCGTCACCAGGTTTTAAGTACGAAGCGAGGCGTGAGGTAAGTTAACAAACGTTTATTCAACAGGCTTGAACAGTAACAGGTTCAGAACTCGTGCGCGGGACAGCACCGCCTGACAGCTATTTATACGGGTAGCTGTCAGGCGGCCAGCCAATGGGAGAGGCGCAATTCTCCCGCCAGCAGCCAACTGCGCCTGGACCAATCAGGTTGCAGCGGGGCGGGGCTTGACTGCCGGCTGCATCAGGAGGACGCAACAATGAGGTACTCAAGTATGTACTGATGAGGACACGAAGGGCAGGTATACATCTGTGTAGCTGTTTGCATGTCACCACAATCGCAAAGTGCAAAGGCCAACGGATAGCCCCATTTGTCCAGAGTGTCTCTGAATCTTGTTGGATGCGTGTGAAGTTTATTCAAGATTTCCATCCTGCTCAACTTTCTCCAGACCCAGGTGCCAGATCCAATCATCCCGTGTTGGTTCTTTGTAGCTTTCCCTAGGTCCCCTATTCATAGACAGTATTTAAGGCTTATGAGTCCTTGGGATCTGGTATCCTGGTCTCCAGTATCTTCTGTATAAGAATGGGTACGTAGACAATATTTAAGGCCCGTGGCTCCTGATGGTTGGTCTCCAGTAGTTTCTCTATTTTTAAGAATACAGAGCGTAGTATTCTTGTTATAGTTTCACACAGATTGTGTAGATTTTCTTCATCAAATGGAGGATAGCTGCCACCAGATATTTTGTTTAGAAACATTCCTGATTGCCCAGAAAGATAAAAGATGGATGCGGTTAGGAACAGCCAGTAAGATTGACAAGATGGCATGCAATGTCATCATCAAGCTTTTATGGACAATTATGTTCCTGCTCTAAGGATTAAATAATCCTTTTGTTCAGTGTTTCTCAACCTTGGGGGCTTTAAGAGGTGTGGACTTCAACTCCCAGAATTCTGGCTGATAATTCTGGGAGTTGAAGTCCACACCTCTTAAAGCCTCCAAGGTTGAGAAACACTGCTCTAGATAAATTGAAGGAAGAGCACAAGTCATTTCAAATTGTGATGAAGCTCTGTTTAATCACGGGAGATCACTGAAATTTATACAGTGTACAAACATGGATTTCTTTATCAAGTCTCAGCTCTTATTTTGTCTTTTATTCCTACCAGAAAAAAGTGGAAAGCAAGAAGGAAGAGTACTGTAGCAAAAATGAGCAGGAATCTTCTGACATCTGTTCAGCTTCTTTGAACTCACTCTCTGAAAATCTGGAGCAGAACATCAATAACGGAAGCTACTCTCGACCTGGTGGCCACCAGGAATTTGTAAATGACCTCCAAAAAGTGGAGAAAGAATTCTTGGAGATACCTAAGAAAGGAATAATGGTACAAAATGACGAGGGTTGCTAAATTAATACTCATTTTGTCGCTCTCTTTTTGATTTACTTTAGCAAAACTTCTTTCTCATTCTATACCGCTCCAGATTATTTTCTTTTCCCCTTTCAATCAGGCAGGGAAAATCCTTAAAGAATTCCTCCAGAGCAAGGAAAACATCAGAAAAGCCATCCTTCAAAGTGACCTGAGCCTTCAAGAGAAAGAGAAGGAAATAGAAGGTAAACTTGTGAACAAGCTGTCGGATGATGCTGGGATGTTGATTCTGCTCTGAAGGTGGGAAAAGAAGGTGGGAAAACCTGACAAAGGTGGGTTTATCCTTAAACTCATCACTGATAGGGAAAAGGCCATTTAACTTGGTAATAGAGAAGTTTTCTTTTTCTCCCATATTATCCAACATTTGTAAATATAGTCATATACTCAGGTAGTCCTCACTTAAAAACCCCTTGTTCAATGACCGTTCAAACATTTGACAGTTCTGAATGAATAGAATATATAAATGGTCTTGCAATTAAGGACCATCAAAGGGTCCAATGATCAGGTTTAGGTTTAGGTTTATTAGATTTATATGCTGCCCTTCTCCCAAGGACTCAGGGCAGCGTACAACATTAAAAGAAACACATAGTACAAAAGTTAAAAAGAAATTAAATAGGATAACCCAAAAGCAAATTAAAATTGACAATGACACTTTTTTTTAAAGAATTAAAATTAAAATTAACAGTAGTCAATAATTTGATTTGTTTTGTTCAGGCCAGGCTGGCTTACTGAAAAAGCCAACTTTTTAGGGCGCGTCGGAAGGACCGGAGGTCAGGGATTATACGAAGCTCCGAGGGCAGCTCATTCCAGAGGGAAGGCGCTCCCACAGAGAAGGCTCTCCCCCTGGGGGTCACTAGCCGACACTGTCTGGCCAACGGCACACTGAGGAGGCCAACTCTGTGGGATCACACTGGACAATGGGAGGCTACCGGTGGCAGTAGGTGGTCTCGCAGGTACCCTGGACCTAAGCCATGGAGCACTTTAAAGGTCATAATTAGTACCTTGAATCGCACCCGGAAGACAACCGGCAACCAGTGCAGGCTGCCTAAAAGGGATGTAACATGGGAGTACCTGGGTGCCCCCATGACAACCCGCACAGCTGCATTCTGGACCAGTTGAAGCTTCCGGGTGCTCTTCAAGGGCAGCCCCATGTAGAGAGCGTTACAGTAGTCCAGGCGAGAAAGGCTGAGTGCATGGGTGACTGTGCACAGAGCATCCCGATCAAGAAAGGGGCGCAACTGATGTACCAGGTGAACCTGGTAAAAGGCCCCCCTGGTCACGGCCGTCAGGTGTTCTTCTAAACTAAGCCGCATATCCAGGAGGACGCCCAGATTGCGGGCCCTCTCTGAGGGGGCTAAAGTTTCTCCCCCTATCATCAAAGATGGAACAAGATGCAAAAATTGGGATGACGGAAACCACAGACACTCTGTCTTGGAGGGATTCAGCTTAAGCCTGTTCCTCCCCATCCAGATCGGCACAGCCTCCAGGCATCGGGACATCACGTCAAGGGCATCGTTTGGGTGGTTTAGGGTAGAGATGAAAAGTTGGGTATCATCAGCATATTGATGATACCGTACCCCAAAACCACGGATGATCTCACCCAGTGGTTTCATATATATGTTGAACAGGAGGGGTGAGAGAACTGACCCCTGGGGCACCCCACAAGTGACGCGCCTCGGGGTCGATCCCTGCCCTCCGGTCAACACAAACTGCGAACGATCCAACAGGTAGGAGGAGAACCACCATAAAACAGTGCCCCCCACTCCCAACCCCTCGAGTCGTCACAGTAGGATACCATGGTCGATGGTATGGAAAGCTGCTGAGAGGTCTAATAGGACCAAGAAAGAGGAACAGCCCCTATCCCGGGCCCGCCAGAGATCATCGACCAACGCGACCAATGCCGTCTCCGTGCTGTATCAGGTGATCATCATTTGCAACCTTCACTGTTGTCTTCCAACAAGCAAACTCATTGGGGAAGCCAGCAGGAAGTTGCTACAGGGGAATAACTGATGTGTGCTCAGTGAGGGTGTGGGATTCGCTTAATGAGAGCAACCAGAATTGCTGGAACTACTGTTGCTAAGGGGCTCAGTCAGGCCTGGAAGCCGTCTTTTGCATTGGACCTTCAGGCCTGCCATATTTGCTACTGTGGGAAACTGAGATGAGGGATTGTGTGGAGCAGGGGTGATATATAGTCATAACATTCCTTTCTCAGAGAGTCAAGGTCATCTTGCCCTGCACCTGGAGGGCTGGAACTGGGAGGCATCTCCAGTTGGGATGGTGCTTTGGTTGGACCATGTGATGGAGATGTGGGTGCTGGGCAGGGACTTCTCGGAGTCCTCTTTCATTGGGGGTGTTACTTGGAACCCTGACATTAACTCGAATCTCTTTTAAAAAATTCAACCAGTTCTCCAGAACTCTAGGGTGCTTTTGGGGGTTCTGAGTCCTGACTGTGGACCCGAAACCAGGCAGCACAAAGACTCAGGGAAGATGGAGGAAGACAAGAAAGCCACGGAGGGAGCCACAAGAGCTGGTCCAGCAATTTATGTTGAGACCATCTATTCCCTTTCCCAAGCCATGGTGGAAGAGGAAGAAGATGCGGAGAGGGAGTGCCCGCTGGGTGCCTGGCTCAAAAAGCTGGCATCTGAGCAAGTCACGCAACTGGACTGGACCCTGTGGGGTAAAGCTGTGGGAGCCATGCCATTCCGGGAGATGGTGGCCAGGTAGTGCTGTCGGAACCAGAGATGAGTGGAAGACGAGCGGAACAGATCTCAACCCTCAAATGGAGAATACTGGGGCAAATGTACTATGAGCACTTCCCACTGTTGCCATGGAGCTAGCGGCCAGTCGATCTCCTGGAGCAGTTTGGCCAGCTCAGAGTGAGTAGCCTCGCTCAACCCCTTGGGACAGAGCAGCCCAGATGGACCCTCGCTTAGCCTACATTCACCTTCCTGGGCCAGGAAGCTGCAGTGCCACTGACTAGGATGTCTACCTCCTTTCACTCAGCACGGAGTGGTTTGTTTCCTAGCCTCACACATTGGGCCCAACCTGCTGGAATGATGGTCGCCCTGGGATTGGGGATGACCCAGCAACAAAGCTTGCTCAACCAGCCCACCCAGATTCTACAGGGGCCACAGCAAGGGCTCTGGGGACCAAGCACTCCACCCCAGTAACTGGACTTCAGACTACCTCCAACATTCCAGATCCCTCCTGGATGGGCATTGTACCCCGGCCAAGGGTGGGTGCAATATCAGTGGATGCCTGCACCGATTCTGCAGCCGATGCCCATCCATCAACTGGTCACTTCCAGCCACCAGTTATAGCTCCGCAACCGGTACCAGCCCAGTCACCACTGCAGCTTCAATCACCGGTCACAATAGATTCCAGCCCAACAGCTGGTGCCAGCCCAGCGCACCAGCAACCTGCACAGGCGCAACAACCGGTCCTGCCAGCCACTCCCCCCACACGGTTCAGAGTGACATTTGATGGGATTCCAGGGAAGGTAGCCTATTTCCTCAACCGAGTCTGGCTTACATCAGCCAATATGGAAATCAATATCCATCAGATTGATTTCCGTGATGACAGATAGGATGAAGGAAGTTGAGGCAGCAGAGTGGATAGCAGAACTTCATGACGAGGAAGCTCCTGAGCTGGAAGATGCCGATGAATTCATCCAATTGATGCGGAGTTGGTTTGAAGTCATGGCCCACTGAATGGAAGCTGAAGCCCAGATTTAGGTGCTGAAGCAAGCCGGAAGCCCCCCCTCCCCCACCCAAGGAACTAATTTGGGAGTTTGAAGACTAGCTGGGAAGCTGAGGGACTGGCTGGAATGCCTCCTCATCCATCACTTCAAGGAGGCTCTCAACCCAGACCTTAGGCAAGCCTGTGGCATCAGAGGGGTACCAGAACGCATGCAAGTATGGTACAGCACAGCTGTGGCCATGGATCTGGAAATCCACCCGCATAGGAAACCATTGATGGGGCACTAATTGGTGGGGGGCCTGCCACAGTAGTCCCCGAGCGTGTCAGACTGGAAACGGATCATCACTGAGAATAATTTTTTTTTGCACAGAACTGGCAGTAATGACGGTAGCAACCCACCCTGATGTGGGTGCTGGGCAGGGACTTGGACTTTCTTTTTGGTGGGGAAAACCTGGAAGCTTTCAGATTCCAGTTTTCCCAGATGTGCCAACATGACATGTCTAATAAAATAGAACTTTGAGGAATGCCTAGCCTTGGAGTCTTCTATCATTGGGGGTGTTACTTGGGACCCTGACACTACCGTGGCTAAGTGGCACAGTCACATGACATTCTGTTTTACGACCATGTCACTTAGTGATGGAAAATCTGCACCCAATTGCCATAATTAAGCAAGGACTGCCTATATGCCAAATCGACTTATTTATCTACTTATTATCGACTTATTTATCTACTTATTATCCACTTATCCCGTGGTCAGGTGATCACCATCTGCGATCTTCACTGCTGGCTTCCAACAAGCAAAGTCAATGGGGAAGCCAGTAGGAAGTGGCAAGTGGGGATTATGTGACTTCCTACCTAATGATGGAACTCTGTAGAGATTCTCAGTCATCCAGGTCAGTGGTGAAATTCAAAATTTTTATTACCGGTTCTGTGGGTGTGGCTTTGTGAGAATGGCTTGGTGGGCGTGGCAGAGGGATACTGGGAAATCTCCATTCCCACCCTACTCTGGGGGAAGCCAGAGGTGGCATTTGCTGGTTCTCCGAACTACCCAAAATTCCCACTACCGGTTCTCCAGAACCTCAGAACCTGCTGGATTTCACCCCTGATCCAGGTCATGGTTTTTCCCAAAGGTGCTTTTTTAAGGAGGCAACTGGACTTTCTTGTATTTTCCTTTTGAAGATGTTTCGCTTCTGCTCCAAGAAGCTTCTTCAGCTCTGAAAGGATAGTGGGGAATGGAAAGATTCATATTCCTTGCAGACAGGGGCGTTGAAGCCCTTGGAGGTTTATCTGTATCCTGAGGGTCACCAGAGTAGTGTTCCTGGTCCTTGGAGTCAAAGGGTGTTCATCCCAAATTGTATAGCTAAAGTACCTAATAATGTGATGCCAGAACTGGTGTCGATAAGCATGCCAGTCACATGACGTTATGGCTTATTCCAGTCTCAATTACTACAGTTGAGCAAGAACTGCCTGTATGCCAATCTATTCACTTATCACATATTTGCATACTACCAAATCGAGCTACCTGCAGATGTTTGTCCTTTTTTTATTCCTGGTTTAGAGAAAAAAATGAATGCCAAAGCCTTAGAACTAGAGCAAGAGGTTCAGAGGCAGGAAATGAAAATGCTCCAACAGAAGTTTGAGGACCAGAAACGGAGTTATGAGATGAACCATCAGAAGCTAATGGAGAAGATGGAGGAAGAAAGGAAACAGATGAAGGAAGAGTATGAGAAGATGATGCAAAGCAAACTCAGGGTAATGCTACAATCTCAGCAATGGTTTGTTGTAATTAGGCAGTTGGGTATTAACAAATATGCAGACTTTCAAAACAGAAAAGCAATGGATTTAAAACAAGTTTGTATATCACAAGTGCTTTTTTCTTTCTTTTTGTCTCATCCTCTCCACTTCATGTCATTTTGATAACATTGGAATACATTTATTTGCATGGGGTACATTTTAATGTCAGTGGGACCTTATTAAAAAAAGGAAATTGTACCATCAGTGGAAGAGGGAGCATCCGAAAACTTTCTAGTGCTCAGGGAGATGTGCTGTGAAACAGCAAGGAAGAACAAAACTAGTCAAACAGTTCATAGCACGTACAGTTACACAAGTAGTAAAGAAAGTCAAGGAACAGGGTGCAAGTACAAAACTGTGACTAAATATAAAGAGGGCCAATCTAATGAAAATACGTGTAGCAACTGGTCCTTGGCTTACAACAGTTCTTTTAGTCACCATTTAAATGACAACAGCACTGAAAAAAGTGACTTTCGACCATTTTGCACACTTACAATCCTGAGGGTGGAGGTTTGTTCTTTGAGATTGTGGGTCGATTTCCGAACATTTCGTTACCAAGCTAAGTAACATCTTCAGTGGAGTTTAGGGGATGTCATTGTCAGTGTTCCTCTGTTTATAAGGTCTTTGTGTGGGACACAAAATAGAGAAACAGAGACACTGACATCCCCTAAACTCTACTGAAGATGTAATTTAGCCTGGTAGCGAAATGTTTGGAAACCAACCCACAAGCTTGGAGAACGAACCTCCACCATTATCTCCTACACCAGAGCTACAGATATTCGGTGATCAAAATTTTGACACTTGGTGACTGGCTCATAATTGATCCTGGGGTATCCTGGGGTCATGTGATCCCCTTTTGCGACCTTTTGTCAGCCAAAGTCAATGGGGAAGCCACGTTCGCTTAAGAACCATGTTATTAGCTTAACAACTGCAGTGATTCACTCTAGCAACAGTGGCAAGTAAAGTCATAAAACGGGGCCAAACTCACTTAACTAATGTTTCTCTTAGCAACATAAATGTTGAGCTCAATTATGATCGTAAGTCAAGGACTAATTGTATTGACAGTGAAGATATTGAAGTGGTGAATAGCTTCTGCCTGTTAGGGACCAACCATCACAAATAAAAAAACCAGCAATCAAGCAACATGCCGTAATGCAGGGGTGTCAAACTCAATTTCATTGAGTGCCACATCAGAGCTGTGGTTGACCTCAGGGGTAGGTGGGCTGGGTGGGCATGGCCAACTGGGTGGGCGAGGTCAGCTTGGGGCCATTCACTGGGCGTAGCCGACTGGGTGGGTGTGGCCAGCTTCACACCACTCCCCAAATTGCTGGCAGAGACCAGCAGCAAAACCTTGGAAAAGTTGTGTCTGTACCTACAAAGGTGAGAATTGTGTGTTTATTTTCATTTGATGCCTATTTTCCATTGACTTCACACGGGACTCCAAAGGACTGGATGTGGCCATGGGGGGAGGGGGTAAAATGGCCAAGTCTATTCTGGAACCTGGTCTGCAAAGCTAGTCTCATGTTTCTTTTCTGTCTAATAATGATGCTTCCTCTGCCTGCAGGAACAAGAGGCTTTGTTTGAAGAGGGTTTCTGTAAGCAAGCGAACCAACTGAAAGAGGAAATCAAGCAGCTCAAAACCAAAAAGGAAGCTGTGGATGAACCAGGTTGGATCAAGAGACATGTTGACTCCCTGGGAAAGAAAATTACTGGTGTATATTCAACAGTTGCTAATTGGTTTAAGCGTTCCTAATCCAGAACTTCTGCATGGATTTTTTAAAAAGATGTCCCCGCTTTAAGAGTTGGATAACCTTTCAGGAGTCAGGTAAAAAAAAAAGTGAGAAACTCAAAGTGGGCTGGAAGAGAAAAACAAGATAATGAAGACAATAATTAGTATTTTCTAAATCGATATTCTAATCCTGATAATCTTCTTTCAAGTGAAATTTATCTCCCAGGAAGTGCCTCTACTTCCTAGAAAGGACCTGGCTGTGCTCATGCTACAGTTATTTTAGATTCTGTTGGAAGTTAAAACCCACCCCTCTCCTAGAAAAATAAAATATTTTAGGATATGCTAAAAAAGCAGAATATTTCCCCTAAAAAAGAAGTAGAAACTCAAAGAAGCAGAAACTCAGCTGCCCCCACCTTTATTAATGGGCCATTAAGGCCTGGGTCAGTCTATTCTACATAACAAAGATCTACCCCATTTCATTGCCCTTCGTTGCACCACCCACCAAATTTCAACCAAACAACACAAAGACAATCTAAAAAGCCAGCTATGACCTCTGACCTCTGGCAGCAACCAATCAGGATACTCTTCATCTGTACCAGGAAGTTCAAGGCCCAGTGGAGGGCATAAAACCCAAGATCTCTCAGCATCCCTTCCCCTTTCTGTTCAGGAACTGAAGCCATGCAGTCCTGTCCACCATTAAACCATCTTTCCAAACAGCCTCCATGTTTCCAGTGTCTTTTTCCCCACTTGGAACTGAACCCAGATGGACATCTCTTCCAACAATTCATTCTGTAGGTTTAAATTCCTGCAAAATCATTCTCGGACCTTAGGGATTTCTTTAAGAAGCTTGAGATTTGATTTCAAAGCTTCATGAAAGGCTTCCCGGGGTGTCACAAATTGAATTCAGGCTTTTTAAATCTCCGCCTACAATCTTGATTAAATCAAGATCATGTGGAGTGTTAATACCACCCCTCACCCCCATGGAGTGAGATCTGCCCCCAGAGTCACCCCATAGAGGGATGAGTGGCAAATAAATAAATAAATAAATAAATAAATAAATAGTCCACACAGTTCTGTTTTTCCCTCCTGATACTGATTCAAAAACCGAGTAAAGGCTGACGATCCAGAAGAACCAGGAGAACCGAAAGAGAAGCTAAAACAAAGTTTTCACCTACATGTACAACACTTTAGAGAAAGACCTGAAGAGAAAGTAAACGTTTCCTGCAAGGGCAGAGGAAAATAATCATTGGAAAATCCCAGACAAAGGCAGGAAGAAACTCAGGAAACAGTTTGGGGAGGGAGGCCCCCAATGTCGCAATGATACGGACGTGTGGTCTCGATGCTACGAGACCGTAGCTGATACTTTTGCTGCTGGGTGGTCCAGTCGGACCTAAACCATCCTGAAGAGACGTTGAACAGAAAGAATACATTTTGCTGACCTCAGAGACATCGCAAAGTCCCTGATCGATGTAAGAGAAGTTCTTCAAGCCAGCGACAAAATATCCAGTCAAAGCTAACGAAGTCGGGGCGGCTCAAAAATGGAAGGATACAGAAAGAGAAAGTGTTTCCAGCTGGTGATGAAGATGTTGAGGATGCTTATCAATTGGAAAATGTGGTGCTTAAATCCCAAAAAATTGGAGTGGAAAATGAATATAAAGAAATTAATTTTGATGATATTTATGGTGATTGGTTTGTCTCTGAAAATGGAAAGAGTGGAATACTGAAAGAGAAATTAAATGGAGGGGAAATTTATCCCAGATTGCAAGATACAGAAGAAGAAAAAACAAAAGAATTTATGGACTTAAAGAGAGAAATTTTATTAGCAATATCATTGATAACACCACTGACAATTAAAGATAAGCTGATTAAGGAAACAGAAGAAGGGCATCGAGATTACATGAGAGATCTTATAAGCAAGGAGTTGCTAAGAGGAGTCCATACAAAGTTGATTAAGGAGATGATTAGAGGATCGACACCACAAATGGCAGAAGATTTGAGATTGTTTTGCTACTAGAAAGATACAGGTTGATAGATGGAAGAGTATAATTTAAAACTAGTTAAACTTAGTGAATTTAGTGACAATAGATACAGTCAAATAAATAATTGATAATGTTACTATGGTATATAATGTGTAGTGTCATGATGAGTAATAATTGGATATGAATACTTAATGGTACCCATGAAAGGAAGATTTGAAATCCCTTTGGATTATATATAAGGGTTAATTAAAAAAAAGAACTAAGTTAAATACAGTTAAAGATTTGATTATTAGAGGGAGAATGTTATGATATAGGATATAGTTATATAAAGGAGGGATAAGGATAAGAATATATATATAGATAAAGGTATAACATAAGGAAACTGGATGTAAATTGTAAACAGTGATTTGGAACGGAGGATTAGATATTTTTGTTATTAAATATTAGGGATGTTTAGATAGGATAGGACATAAGGATTCAGTGTCAATGGAGAATTTTAGAAATAGTAAATGAAAGGCCAGTATGTGGTTATGTATTAAATCTTGGTATATTTTATGATGAAGGACGTTTAAATAATTAAAGTCAAATAAAAATGGAGATATGATCGTGGTGATATGTATAAATATCTGAGTTAAAATACTTGAGTTAATATGAATTATGTTTGTTGACTGTGGGAGAGATGTACGGAAGCCTTTTTGTAACCAACTGATACACTTTCTACAGCATGTAAAGAAGGATGTTTGTTTTGAAAATTAAAAATAAAAAAATATTAAAAAAAAAGAAAACAGTTTGGGTTGGGTTCCTTAAACATCCTTTTTGTTACAATATAGATAGGAACTAAAACATGGTTAGATAATCTGGCTGCAGAGTTCCCAAGAGATTTAGGTTTCCTGTCCGTACTGTGAATCAAGCTAGTTCCTTTCAGCACATCTGAAAAGCCTCCAGATTAAAAGGGGGGGTCATCAACGTGTATTGATTCATTTCTAGAAAGGGGGTGGTGGTTCATGGACACTTATATTCACTTCTTTGACATCAACCCAAGGAGCAGCACCCAATTGCAGTTGTAGGCATGGCTGGCCACATTCAACAATTTGTAGGGTCCAATAAAAGAGGATATTTACAACTGGGGGAGCCCTCCGAAGTTGGTTGTATTCTAGCAGTGTTCTCCAACCTCTCCAGCTTTGCGGACTGGAGGAGGAGGACAGAGGGGACGAGAGCGGTGTGTGCGCAAACAGCTCTATTTGTGCAAGTGGTGGGCACACACACACACACACACATGTGCTGCTCATGCAAATGGAATTACGCATGGGCAGTTTTGAGGGTCTCTCCAGAGAGGCCCATGTTACACCATTGTTTCATGAGCTGGACTGGCTGATGGGGTCGTTTCTTGGTGCAATTTAAGGCGCTGGTTATCACTTGAAAGCCCTGCCTGGCATGGACCCAGATTACTTGAGGGACCATCTTACCTCCATGGGCAGGCCTGCCCCACCTGTGGCAGAAGAGAGACATACTCCAGATCCCATCAGTCAAAGAATTAAGGCCAGCGAGGTGCAAGAAAGAACCTTCTAAGCTGTAGCTCCAGCCCTTTGCAACATCTTACTCTTCTTGCTCCCATGGAATGAGATCTGACCCCCCCCACCAGTCACTTTGTGGAGAGATGGGTGGCAAATGAACAAACCAACAGTCCACGCAGTTCTTCTTTTTCCCTCCTGATACTGATATAAAAACCAAGTCAGGGCTGCTGGTTCAGAAGAACCAGGAAATTGGGCGAGAACCAAAGGAGAAGCCAAAACAAAGTTTTCACCTACATCACTTAGAGAAAGATCTGAAGAGAATGTAAAAGTTTTCTGGAAGTGGAAATGAAGAACTCCAAAGTATTTGCAACAAAATCAGAAAACAGCCTGGGCTGGGTTGCCTACAAATTCTTTTTGCTGCAAAATAGATAAGAAATAGAACATGCTTATTTAATCTGGCTGCAGAATTCCCAAGAGATTTGTTTTCTATACTCTGAGTCAAGATGGTTCCTCTCAGCATAGCGGGGAAGGCACTAGATTAGGGGGTCATCAACACACAGCATATTGATTAAGAGCCAAGGTGGCGCAGTGGTTAAATGCAGCACTGCAGGCTACTGCTAGATCAGCAGTTCAGCGGTTCAAATCTCACCGGCTCAGGGTTGACTCAGCCTTCCATCCTTCCGAGGTGGGTAAAATGAGGACCCAGATTGTTGGGGGCAATATGCTGACTCTCTGTAAACCGCTTAGAGAGGCCTGAAAGGCCTATGAAGTGGTATATAAGTCTACTGCTATTGCTATTGATTCATTTCTAGATCCCTTGGGTATGTGTGCTGGGCATTTATATTAACTTATTTGCCATCAACCCAGCAGCCAATTGCAGTTGGAGACATAGCTGCCCACATTCAACAACACGTTGATTTCAACAAAAGAGGGTATTTATACCTGCGGGGACCTTGGTGCTCTCTGAAGTTTTTTTTTTTTAGGTTTACAGATATGATTTTGCTGCCATTAAGGAAACGTGGTGGGATGAAACCCACAAATGGAACGTACAGCTAGAGGGATTTAAATTATTTGAAAGAAATGGACTAAGTAACATCCACAGTGCTACAAAGAAATAGGAGTGGGATAACCACAACGTTCCCACCAACAATGACAGGGCAAATGCATGTACGTAAACAGAGAGCAAACCCCCCTCCCTTCTAGCACTGATGATGTTATCTAACTGGGTAATGAAAAATTTGCAAGAAAGCCACCAAGGTCAGAGAGCATCAAGGACCACAGTCCTCCTCCTCCTCTCTTCTAGCACTGATGTTGTTATCTCATTGGGTAATGAAAAGTCTGCAAGAAAACCACCAAGCCCAGAAAACACCAATGACCGCAGTCCTCTTCCTCCTCCTCCCTTGTAGCACTGATGATGTTACCTAGTTGGGTAATGAAAAGTCTGCAAGAAAACCACCAAGCTCTGAGGCTCCTACAGTCTGCAGAGTTTTGGTCCAAGCCCCATTCATCTCACGGCTTTCCACAAGAGTACCACTAACACGCGTAAACCTTCAATTCGCCTCTTTTCCAGCCTTTCCCCAAACTCTCAGAAAACGCCAGAAGTTCTTCCACGCGGATGGGTTTTAGGGCTTGGATTCACTTGTCGAGAAATTGGGCCGTTTTCCTGGAATCGAAGCGATGGCTTTCACTTTCGACCGCGGCCGCTGTATAAAAAAGCTCCCAGCCAGCGTCGAAAGGGCGAGATCGCGGAGGGCTGCGAAGAGAGCCGGCGGCCGATCCACTGATTTCCTTTGCAAAGACGGTAAAAGTGGGACGGCGAGCGAGCGGAGTGACTGTTTTTCCCCAGGTTCCCCTCCGGTCCTTCCCCGTAGCGGCAAGGAGTTTCTGGACCGGGGGGGGCGTCTGGAGGGGGCTGGGTCGGGGGGGATCCGGGAAGCAGAGCTGCCCCCTCGAAACCGAGGTGGAGGGGGGAGTGGCGGGGTGGCGGGAGGCTCCGTTAGGGGCCAAAGGGTCTCTCCCCATCGGACACGTACGGGCGGGGGTCGGAAGCTGTGCGGGGCTCCTGGGGGGAATTTCTTTTCTGGGAAGGCTGCGGGGAAGGTGGTCCCGTCCAACTAAAAAGACTCTAGAGATTCTCTGTTTGGACGTGTTTTTTTTTTCTTTTGAAGACGTTTCGCTTCTCATCCCAGAAGCTTCTTCAGCTCTGACTGGATGGTAGTGGGGAATGGAAGGGTTTGTCTTCCTTGCAGGCAGCTGGTCATTTGCATCCTTTTTAGAGGGTCTTAGAAGCCCATGGAGGTTTATCTGTGTCCTCGGGGTCACCCGAGTGGTGCTCCTGGTTCAAGGACCCTCTAAAAGGATGCAAATGACCAGCTGTCTGCAAGGAATCCCTTCCATTCCCCACCATCCTGTCAGAACTGAAGGAGTTTCTCGGAAACGTCTTCGAAAGGAAAACTCAAAAAGTCCAGTTGCCAGGTGCTGAAAAAGCCCCTTTGGGGCATCCTGTTTGGCTAGTCACTCCCTTCAGACCGGATCTGCCACCTGGGGGTGGCTTGGAAGACCCTCTGCCCTTCAGCTGGGTACCTTCTGGCGTGCCAGCTGAAGATGGCTAGAGAAGGGATTACAAAGCCTGATATGGGCTTAATGTCACTTGGAAGTCATGAAGTCATGGTGGGAAGGTCTTTTATAGCCCTCCTTTGGGAGGCCACTGTGAAGAAAATGCTGCAGCTGTCACTTACTCTCCCCAGCTGCACAACTCCCTCCACAATGCTGATGGAGGCTCCGATGTGCCTGGTTGAGAACAGAAGAAATCGCCTCCATGTTTCTCCGGAGGCCCTTCGGTTGCTCTCAGAAATCCAGCAGCCGGTGGTGGTTGTGTCCATCGTGGGACTGTATCGCACGGGCAAGTCCTACCTGATGAACAGGTTGGCTGGCAAAAATTCAGGTGAGAAGGACTGAGATGAGCCAGAGTGATATCCACAAGGTGAAACCCCTGGGTGGGAAAATGAACATCCCCCAATCCGGCGTTTTCTGCTTCGATGGAGGAGTTGTACATGGAGCCTAGGACTTTCATTTTCCAAAATGCCCATTGTGAGTCATCCAGTGTATAGGGATCGTTTTTATTTTTTATTCTCTTACATACAGTTATAAGTATACATTCACACAATTCTTCTTCTTTCCATTTGTCATTCTTGTACATTTATTATTCCATTTAAAAGGTTATTATATGCAATTTGGGTTGCTTTGTTTACCATCCCATCCGCCTGGTTTAACACCACCTTATTTTCCCTTTCTTTTCTCCTCCCTCCTTCCGCTGCTTCCTTCCTTCCTCCTCTCCCTTCCCTTCCTTCTTCCCTTACCTCTCCCCTACTCATCTCTTCTCCTTCCCACCCTCTCTCCTTCTCTTTCTCTCTCGTCCACCCGCCTCCCCTCAGTGTCAAGGAATCTTGGACTGATGCGATCTTGTAGAATTATGTCATAACTTTTATGTTAGTAAAATTACAAGATGCCGGCCTCATGGGGCAAACCAGTCAGGTAACACGACTAAATGAGCTATTTTACTTTATTGTAAACCTGCCGTGAAGAATGTTCCAATTCTGAAAATGCAATTCTTCATCCATCTTTTAGGTAAAGGAGGATGCAGATTTGCAGTTTCCATCTAAACTTCTTTTCTGTCCAGTATTGATCTGCGGGCTGCGGTGTCTCTAATTTTTTAGGACGTGTCTCTTTATTCAATCTCCCAAGGTCTTTCCCACAATCCATTACAATTTTTTTTAAAAAAAATTAATTGATACATATTTATAACTTTTCTTCTGGTATGCTTTAGCTTCTCAGAAAGGTATGTGAAATAAAAACCCAATTATGAAATCCTCACAACACAGAGGCAAGTGTGGTTCACAATTCAAAAAGGTTTATTTAAGAAAAATAAAAAGCGCTTGCAAAGGTGGCCTCCAAATCTTCTCCAAAGTGGATCGAGTACAAGGAGAGCAAATATTGTCATTCAAACAATACCTTTTATACATTCTACTCCTCAGAAACTCCCCCCTTGCTGCGTATTCATTTACTTCATTTCTTTTGTCATCCCATATTGTAAAGGGTCAACTTGACATTTTCTTGAGAGGCCCCTATTTCTTATTTGGGTTTTTTGGTGCCTTTCGTTTGAGCAGATGGTTTCCTATCTAACTTGTATGTAGGCTTGGAATAACAAAGGTTATTTTGTTTACTGTTTACTGAACACATTTCGTGGTTATCAAAAGCACAGTGACATTACACATTTTAGGCAACAATATAATGGTGAACTTCCTGTTTCAAGGGGTAAATTCAGTAAACAACCAGAAAAACTGGTGGTAAGAATTGTTGTGTATTCAGATACTTTGAAAAGGGCCAGCAACCACTCTGCTGAGCCCTAATTGGCCTAGAGGCATTAGAGGCTGTTGCTAGCCTCCAAGAAACAGCTAGTCTCCCTGATTGGCCAAAGGTACTGCAGCAGCAGTTGCTGTGCAGTACCTGGCCTCTGATTGATTAATGAAGTTGTTACATTTCTTATAAATACTGGGGCGCGTTTTGCTCATGTTGGAATCGCTGTCATCTTACTTATGTTTAATAAAGACCATCTTACTGGCTATTCCATGGCTCCTGTGATCCCTTCAAACCCATCTACAACACTGGCGACGAAGGTGGGATCCGCGATTCCCACGGAGCCTGGAACGAGAAGAAATAGCCAGTTGCAGCAACCTCTACTTCGCACAACTCCAGAGGCTACCAAGCCTCCCCCGTTGGAGCCTGCTAGCGTCTACGCCAACTTGGCATCGATCTGGCACGGCCTCTGCCCGCCGGACAGAGAGCCGCCGATGCGCAAGGACGAGCAACAGACCACGAGGCTCAACCGTGAGGAGCTCGTGAAGGACCCGCCAGAACCCACGGCCAGCATGCGCCCAACTGAAGGAGAGTCCAGCAAGAGAAGCTTCAACCTCTGCGGAAGCCAATCTCAGCTGGTACTGTTTGGGCCCGAGGTCGTTGGGTGGTCTGTGCACCTCAAGGAGCCAGCTAGCCGAGCCGATCGCCGAACTGCGTCGCGATCCGGCAACTCAGCCTGCCTGCGAAGTCTGCCGGCCTCTCTGCTGCTAAGGCTGCCCACCAGCCAGCCAGAAAAATTAAAGCCTCATCGCCTGACCCGGAGAGAGAGGGGGAGGGAAGGAGGAGGACAGAGGTGTGTCCCCGCCGTCTGTCTCCTGCCTTGCTTCCTCGGCCTCCCGTCTGCTCCGTGCCAGCCTCCTCGGCCTCCCACGGCCTCCGCGCCCTCCCAGAAGGGCCCCGATGCCTCCCACGGCCTCCGCGCCAGCCCTCTCGGCTTTCCGTCACCTCTGCGGCCGCCCAAGGCCTCCGCGCCGGCCTCCGCGGCCTCCCAGAAGGGCCCCGACGTCTCCGCGTCTCCTCGGCCGCCTCATCGGCCTCCCGACGCCACCACGGCCTCTGCGCCCTCCCCGAGCCTGGGTGCTGTGCCTCTCCTCCTGCCAGGGCCTGCCAAGGCCTCCCAAGGCTTCCTGCCTCCACCTCGCTGTCTTGCCTCTGCTGCCTTGGCTGCCTCCAGGGGCCTGAAATCCCTCCTGCCTGCCTCACCGATCTCCACGCTGCCCGGCCAGTCCATCAGCAAGCCGCGAGCCGCCTCCAGGGCCGTTCTGCAAGCCAGGACTGAAAAAAACTCTTTGGGGTCTGTTGGGCATGCGCAGTAAAGGAGGGGGGAATTTTAAATAAAATAAAATGTGAATAAAGCATTTTAGGAAAGGGAGAAATGGAATTGTGAATTGGGTAAAGCAACTGGAGGGAAGGAGAAACGCAAATGTGAATTGTGTAAAGCAACTGGAGGGAAGGAGAAACGTAATGCAAACAAATTAACAGGAGAAACGTAATGCAAACAACTAGCTGGGGGGGAAAGGGAGGAATGTGAATTGAGAACTTGGGAAAAGTGAGCTAATAAAGAATAAAGTGAGCTAACAAAAGAACAAAGTGTACTTAGCTGGAGAGAAGGAGGAACGTAACGTAATGGAAACAAATTACTGGAGGGAGGAGAAATGCAAATACGAATAATGAGCTGGAGGGAAGGAGAAAGACATGGAATTGCTTCTTAAAGTGAACCACACACACACACAGGTATTAGTTAATTCAAGGAACTGCTGTTGGGGATGAATCAATAAAATTGGGGGATAATGTAAAGTACATCTCAAAGTTGTTTGTTATAATTTGGTGTCTTCCACCCCCCCCCATCAACTAATCTGGGGGAAAGGGGTGTTGTGTATTCAGATACTTTGAAAAGGGCCAGCAACCACTCTGCTGAGCCCTAATTGGCCTAGAGGCATTAGAGGCTGTTGCTAGCCTCCAAGAAACAGCTAGTCTCCCTGATTGGCCAAAGGTACTGCAGCAGCAGTTGCTGTGCAGTACCTGGCCTCTGATTGATTAATGAAGTTGTTACATTTCTTATAAATACTGGGGCGCGTTTTGCTCATGTTGGAATCGCTGTCATCTTACTTATGTTTAATAAAGACCATCTTACTGGCTATTCCATGGCTCCTGTGATCCCTTCAAACCCATCTACAACAAGAATCTGTGTTTAATTATTAACCGTAGCTCACATATTACAAGACGATCGTTTGGGATCTAAACCATACCACATTTTCCCATTTATAGGTTTCTCTTTGGGCTCCACAGTGCAAGCAAAAACGAAAGGAATCTGGATGTGGTGCGTTCCCCATCCGGACAGGCCTAACCAAACCCTTGTCCTGCTGGATACTGAGGGATTAGGTGACGTGGAAAAGGTTAGTTTGTATTTTTTAAATTTCTTTGTATAAAATAACACACCAATGGGATATCTATTGGGCACCAAGTATAAGTAGCCCTTGACTGACAACTATTCATTTAGCAACTGTCTGAAGTTACAGTGGCACTGGAAAAAGTGTCTTATGACTGATCCTCACACTTACGGCCATCACAGCATCACCTTGGTCATGCGATCAAAGTTTAGGTGCTTGGTAACTGGCATGTATGTACGACAGTTATAGAATCCCAGGGTCTTTTACAACCTTCCTTACTCTGATGAGCAAAGTAAATGTGGGAAACCGGGCTTGCTTCTATGAAATCCCCGATTGTCATTTGAAACTCCTACAATGCATAAATATACTTAGCAGAAGTCAGAAACTGATCATAATTAATTCTTGTCCCCCTTCAGGGCAGTTCTCAAAATGATACTTGGATCTTCGCTTTGGCCGTGTTGCTGAGCAGCACCCTCGTCTACAACAGTATTGGGACCATTGATCAGACTGTTCTGGAAAAGCTTCAGTATCCTTCTCACGAATAGCTCTGTTATGCTCTGCAGTCAGATTTGGAATGAAACAGCTTTCAGGATCACCGTTGCCTACATCATTTCTAAACTCATCCCCAGCATGTGTTTCCCTAACATGCTAAGCTTGATTAGATTGAATGTTGCCTGGCTTACATTTCAGGGTATAGTGGAGACACAAAAAATAGGTTGCTTGATCAACCATGTCTGGTTTTGTGGTGGAGGCAGAGCTGGGCTTTTCACGGACATCTTTTGATGCCAGCCCTACCAGGTTAACCAGAGTAAGAAACAGACATTATGTAGATTTAAAGCTACTTTTATTAAAATAGCTCTAGTTACAGAATCTTGGAAGTCTGAATGTGCTTCCCTTCCTCCTTTTATCTTCAGAAGAATTGAGGGCATTTTTGCAATATAATTTCTTGTTCATTCATTGTACAAATATATTTTTTGATTTCTAAACTGGGCCAACAGTTTTGTGATGGAGCTGTCTGCACATATCAAGGGAAAGGCTTCCTCCAGACCTGAAGATACAGATGATTCTTCTGAATTTGTTCGCTTCTTCCCAAACTTTGTATGGTCTGTGCGAGATTTCTCACTGGATCTGGAACATGATGACCAACCCATCACAGAGGATGAGTATCTCGAACATGCTCTGGAATTAAAAACAGGTACTAGAGACAAATGCAATGTGGAGATCCATATGATTATTTAAATAAGGAATAGGAGCCATTGGGCCTAAATTTTCCTTCTTTAGGGAGGCACAGAATAATCCTCAATTGTCAAGAGGTAAAAGAGTGATTTGAACCAGTTTGGTTTAGAGATGAAGGCAACAGACTAGAAACCAGGAGATTGAAGGTTCTACTAATGCATTAGGCATGAAACTCATCTGGGTGACTTTGGGCCAGTCATCCGGAGACTGTAACAAGCAATAGACATTCTCTGTTGGAATGACTGAGATGCTGTTATTCTACCCGATTACAGAACATTATAAAATAAGACCCAGCAGACATGATACAATAAAAATGATTGAATTTTGAAACAGGCTAAATAGACAATACAAATACCCAGTAGCAATTTCGTTTTCCATAGGAAATCCATTCAGTTAATAGTCATGACACTGAAATAAAAATTGATTTGTCTTCCTCAGTTGTTCCTTAACCACATTACGTGTTGGAAAACAAGCAATGGTATTACCCTGTTTCCCTGAAAATAAGACCTCCCTGGATAATAAGCCCAATCAGGCGTTTGAGCGCATGCACTCAAATAAGCCCTCCTCCGAAAATAAGCCCTCCCCCAAAATATTCCAACACTCCCTGTCTTATTTTCATGGAAACACAGTATTTCTTCAATGCTCCATTTTCTTGATTAATTAGAATCAGGATTGCAATTGCAGAAAGCAGCTCTTGGAAATTCAGATTGCAATATGCACATACTTTGTTGGCAGCCTCTATACTTTAAAAGACTAAATCACCCTTAATTTTTACATTGCCTTTCCACAAAATCCTTCTGGGTAAACCACAGCACAGTGTGTTAAACAGATTTGGAAACAAGAAAAACTCACTTTATAGATTTGTGGCCTCTGTAAGAGAGGAAGGGTGGATAAAGTAAGTGGAGATACCTGCAGTTGATAAGGATACCAATTAAATGGTACTAAATAATAGGTATGGGAACATTCCCCAGTGAAGTGCTCACTGGCAGATGCAATTCAGATTTACCTGCAAGATGGACATGTTGCTTTCTAGAGGACAATGAGAAGGAGCAGATGTTCAATAAGCCAAGGAAATGCATCCGACAGTTCTTCCCCACCCGGAAGTGCTTCGTGTTTGATTGCCCTACTAAAAGTAGGAAGTTACGCTATCTGGAAACGATGATGGATAATCAGCTGGAGCCTGAATTTGTGGAACAAGCAAATACGTTCTGCAATTACATCTATTGGACATCTCGAGAAAAGACTCTTCCAGGCGGACACATTGTCACAGGCAATTGTGAGTGGTTCTAGCTATATTATTATTATTATTATTATTATTATTATTATTATTATTATTATTATTATTATATAATTGTATCACAGCGGCCAGTTGTTTCGCCGGATTTGGCATTGGTTACTAGTCGGGCCCCACCCAGGGGCCTAGGACGTCGTAACGTATTTTCGTAATATGCGTGCAGATCCAAGCAGTGCGGCTTTTTGCATTTGACTGATGGTGATTTTGTCAATTTTTAACTGTTTTAAATGTAATTCCAGTGCTTTTGGAATAGCACCTAGTGTGCCAATTACCACTGGAATTACCACTGCTGGTTTGTGCCATAGTCGTTGAATTTCGATTTTTAAGTCCTGGTATCTTGCGATTTTTTCATTTTCCTTCTCAGCGACCCTGCTATCACCTGGTATTGCGATGTCTATGATTGTGACCTTATTTTTCTCAACCAATGTGATGTCTGGTGTATTATGCGCCAGTATTTTGTCTGTTTGTATGCGAAAATCCCACAAGATCTTGACCATCTGATTTTCGGTGACTTTTTCAGGCTGATGTTCCCACCAGTTTGTTGCTGTTTTAATATTATAATTTTTGCACAAATTCCAATGGATCATTTGTGCTACTGAATTGTGCCGCAATTTATAATCAGTCTGCGCGATTTTTTTACAGCAGCTGAGTATGTGATCAACAGTTTCATCAGCTTCTTTGCAAAGTCTGCATTTGGCATCATTAGAGGATTTTTCAATTTTGGCCTTAATGGCATTTGTGCGGATAGCTTGTTCTTGCGCAGCCAGGATTAGTGACTCTGTTTCTTTCTTTAATGTACCTGTTTTTAACCATAACCAAGTTTGTTCACTGTCCACTTTATCTTTTATTTTTTCCAGAAATTGGCCATGCAGTGCTTTGTTCTGCCAACTCTCCATTCTTGATTTTGTCACATCTTTTCTGTATTCTTGTTTTGTCTGTTGGGCCTTCAGTAGATTTTTGTTTATTATTATTATTATTATTATTATTATTATTATTATTATTATTATTATTTATTATTGTTTATTATTTTTATTATTATTATTATTATTATTATTATTATTATTATTATTATTATTATTAAAGATTTAATCTTCAGTTCAATTCATAGTCTGTGACTAATAAAAACTTAACACTTCAGGTTCTAACCAAGGATCTAAGAACTGTTAAGGTAATGTCTGAGTGTGTGGACTGTTCAAATTAAAGGTGTTTTTTTTAAAGTCAGAATATTTAGGTTCAGTATTTCCCCATGTATCTAGGTGGCCCTTTGGGTAGCTGCTTCTCTTCAATTAGTGTATGACCTGGTATTGCAATACCAATGAACCAGACTTTTTTCTTTTCCACAATAGCGGTATCAGGCATGTTGTTGGTGAGATATCGGTCTGCTTGGATTTGAAAGTTCCACAGGATCTTTCAACATGTTCATTTTCAAGAACTTTGGCAACTTGGTGTTCCCAGTAATTTTTGCTGCATTTGAACTCAGAACTTCTGGCAAAGCTTCCTATGTATGATTTTGGCAACTTGATCATGATGTTGTAGATCAGGGGTCCTCAAACTTTATTTGCAGGTCTTTGTATTTTGTTATTTTTTCCAGTTCGTTCTCTTCTCTGCTGCTGTCTCCAGGTACTGACATGTCCACTATCAATACTTTTTTGCCTTTCTTATCTGCAATTGTTAAGTCTGGGGTGTTATTATAAGTCAGGGACAGCTGGAAGATTTGCGTGCATTACGCTTATTTCTGTTGAATGAAATGTTCCCCCAGAAAGCTTTGTAGGCTGGAAAAATGTGACAGTTGCCCTCCGTCCCAATTAGCAAGCAAGTTGTGGCACAATGCTTAGATTCTTGAGTCTGCTCCACCATGAACAATGATAACTGAATATATCTCGCGGATTGTCCAACAATCTGTATTATTTTTCTTGCATTAGTGTTGGCAAATTTGGTGAAGATCTACGTGGATACTATCTGTAGTGGGAAACTTCCCTGCCCGGAGAATGCAGTCTCAGCCTTGTCTGAGACTGAGAACCGTTTAGCTGTGGAGGAAGCTGTTGCTCACTATGTGAAACTGATGAAGCAAAAGGTGGAGCTACCCACTGAGACTCTCCAGGAACTTCTGGACATACACAAAAAATGTGAGGAACAAGCCCTCCAGAAGTTCATGGCTCGTGCTTTCAAGGATGATACATGTCAGTTCCAGCATAAACTCATGGTAGGTAATCTCGTAAGATGCTAACATTCATTGACAATAATTAAGACTTATGGGTTGGTCTCCAGTAGTTTCTCTATTTATAAGAATACAGAACAAGGGGATAGCAAAACATTTTTAATTAAAGAGAAGAACCTTCCTTGTTTTATTTCTACCTGGAAGATTCTTCTGGACATTTTGCTCAAAACCAGAAAAAAATGAAACTTTGCTTTTAATTCTTTTGATGACAAATGAATTTGTTGTTAAATAAATGGCTTGTAATATCTAGAAAAGTGAAACAAAAGATTGGGTTTGTGGGTTTTGTTGGGGGGGGTGTTGAATTTTACGGCGCTGGCAAAAGTCAGAAATCACTTTCTCTTTACATTTTTCTTCTTTCTTCAACTTTTAAATTTTTTGCTTCTCCTTGTACTTTTATAATAAAGTTTAATAAAATATTTTAGAGAAGAATACAAAACATAGAGTTCTTGCTATAGCTCACACAAGTTGTGTAGATGTTCTTAGCTAATAAATTGGTGGTGCCAGGTGTTTTGCCTGGAAGTGTGCCTAGAAGGATAAAAGATGGATGTGGGAATGAACCCCCAGAATGATTGAGAAAATGGCAAGGAATGTCATCATCAGCCGTTTTGGACAATTATGTTCCTTCTATAAGAATTAATTGTTGGCTGGGAAATTCTGGGAGCTGAATTCCACACATCTTAAACCGCCAAGGTTGAGAAACACTGCTCTAGTTAAATTGAAGGACGAGCACAAGTCATTTCAAATTGTGATGAAGCTCTGTTTAATCACGGGAGATCACCCAAATGTATACAGTGCACAAACATAGATTTGTTTGTCAAGTCTCAGCTCTTGCTTTGTTATCTTTTATTCCTGCCAGAAAATTGTGAACAAGAAGAAGGAAAAGTACTGCAGGAAAAATGAGCAGGAATCTTCTAAAATCTGTTCAGCTTTATTGAACTCACTCTCTGAGAACCTGGAGCAGAACATCAAGAACGGAAGCTACTGCCGATCTGGTGGCCACCAGGAATTTGTAAATGACCTCCAGAAAGTGGAGAAACAATACTTGGAGGAACCTAAGAAAGGAATAATGGTACAAAATGATGAGGGTTGCTGAATGAATATTCACAAAGGATGTTGTCATTCTTTAGGCCAGGAAAACACTTGAGGGAGCTGTTGGGAAAGTGAAGCATGTTGTAATGTGTAGGTAATCTTCGATTTACTACCACAATTGCGACCAGAATTTGCATTGCTAAGCAAGGCAGTTATTAAGTGAATCACGTTGACTTTTACGAAATTTTGTGTCACAATTGTTAAATAAGTCATTGTAGTTAAGTGAATCGTACAGTCATTAAGAGAACTTCCCCCATTTATTTTGTTCATCAAAAGCCAATTGGGAAGATCACATGACCGTGGGATGCTGCAGCTGTCATAAATATATCAGGTTAGGTTATTTTGACTGTAAGGAAGCTGTGATGGTCATTGAAGTACAAGGTCTGATCTTTTTAAGTGCCGTGGTAACTTTGAATAGTTCTTAACGGAATGCAACCATTGTGTATTGTGGAGCCTGGTCATGTGAGAGTGCGTCCTAACAACGAACCATAAAACAGAATTCAAAATAGGGAAAATACATTACAGATACAGTGTAAATGATGAAACACTGTCATGCTGATATAATGCAAGCTGCACTGCTTTTGTGTGTCCAAGCAAGATCACAACATGCACAAAAGGCTGACAGAGCTTTTGTTATTTGCTGCTTCCTCTAACCTTCCCTCAGATATCTCTGACGAACTGTTTCCTACGATTCCATGTTTGAAATCTTCAGAGAAAGGTGTTTGCCCATATAGGTCAAAATTTATGTACCAAAAAATGAATCTGAGATAGCAAAGCATATGCAAACCAAGAACTATTGAAAAGAATAAGAACAAACGGACTGATACCGGTAGATGGATAAACCTTAGAACAGGGGTCCCCATCCCCCAGGCCGTGGCACCAGAAACTTGTGCAAATGGAGCTGCGTTTGTGCCTGCCTCTTGCACACAGCTCCATTTATATGAATTGACACTTGAGTGCAAGAGTGCTTGCACAACTGGAGCTACACGCACATGTATGGTCTCCTGAGGTTCGCGTGGCCCAGTTCTGATCAGGCTGCAGCCTGATAGAAGGCATGGCTTGGGGACCCTGTCCTAGTCCAACCCCCTGTTCAGGCAGGAAACCCTACACCTGTGTTGGTGAACTTTTTGGCAAGTGCCGAAATGGGAGTGCATGTGTGGGGGAGTGCCAAAAACTGGAGAAGACACTCTCCGGTGTTCCCGCACAATAGCTCCGGAAACCGGAAGAGCAGTTCCCTGGTGTGCATGTGTGTGCCGGGAAGCTGAGCTTCCGGTTTCCGGCATACACATGACCGCCAGTCACCAGGTCTTCTGGTTTAGGGTGTGCATGCATGCTCGAAGACCAGCTGGCCGGTGCGCATGCATGTGCCAGAAACCAGAAGCTCAGCATGCATGCTTGGGAGCCGCTCTTCCAGTTTCCAGCACTCCTGCATTTACGAAGACCAGCTGGTCTTCCAACCCGAAAGAGCAACGGGCGACGGCTGGCATGCCCGGAAAGATGGCTCTGTGTGCCACTTATGGCACGCATGTCATAGGTTCACCATCACTGCCCTACACCATTTCAGACAAATAGTTGTCAACCTCTTCTTAAAAGCCTGGTGATGGAGCATCCACAACCTCTGGAGGCAAGATGTTCCACTGGTTAATTGTCCTCCCAATTAGAAAGTTTCTCCTTAGTTCCAGGTTAGTTTCCATCCGTTGCTTCTTGTCCTGGCGCCAGGTGATTTGGAGACTAGGTTGACCCCCTCTTCTTTGGGGCAGCCCCTCAAATATTGGAAGACTGCTACCATGTCACCCCTAGTCCTTCTCTCCGTTAAACAAGACATTCACAGCTCCCGCAACCTTACTTTGTATGTCCTCATCTGATAGCCGTGCTGTCATCCTCCAGGGAGATTGTTCAGTATCTTGCTTTCACAAAACCCATTGTTGGCAATTCTATACTGCTCCAGATTATTCTCTCTCTCCCCCCACCCCCCACCCCACCCTTCATTCAGGCAGGGAAGACCCTGAAAAAATTCCTCTGTAGCAAGGAAAAGATCAGCAAATTCATCCTTCGAAATGATGAAAGCCTTCAACAGAAGGAGGCGGAAATAGAAGGTAAAGGCATGAATAAGCTGCCAGATGATGCTGGGATGTTTCTTTTGCTTTGAGGGTGGGAAAAATCTTTCCTTACACCAAACCCACCACTAATTGGGGAAATGCTTTCCTCTCTGCTTAAACACTTTTTGTACTGTAAGATGAAGTTGTTTCCTTTTTTTTCTGTAGGATTATCCAATATTTGTAACTGTCCTCATTTATATAATGTATTATATGTATTATATGATATTACTTAAATGTATTGCAAAATATTCAGGAGGAGAGCCCAGGACCTTTTGAAGGACAGCATTATGAAGAAGCTGATCCAAGAATATCACACCCATGTTTAAAGGCTGTTTAGAAAAGAGGATGCTAAGACAAAGAATTCTCTTTTCTAAAATAATCATGTCATTCTTTTCTTGCCTCTTTGCACAATATTCTTGCAATTCCCCCATAGCATATAACCTTCTCTTGTCCAAATTCCATGGACAAGTGAGGTGAGGCTGGAAATATGTACTGTCCTCATTTAAAGACAACTTGTTCCACTATCACTTGAACTTGCAATACTGCTGAATGAATAGAAGGTAGGACTGATTCTTACAAAGATGGCAATCAATGTTTCTTGGGGTCAAGTGATCATCATCTGCAACCTTCACTTCATGCTTCCAAAAAGTAAAGTCAGCAGGAAGTTGAAATTGGGACTATTTGACATCATCACAAGATGATGCAGGATTTGCTTAATGATGTCAACCAGACCTGCTAGAACTGCTGTCATTAAACAGCAGAGTCGCATGATGTTGTATTTTATGACTGAGTAGCTAAGTGATGGAGATTCTGATCCTAGTTAGTATAATTAATCAAAGATTGCCTGTATGCCAAATATACTTATTTATTACATTATTTGCATACCATAATGTGTAGCCAACTTGCAAATAACCTGTCGATGTCTCACTCTCTTTTTTTCCCTGTCTAGATGCAAGGATGAAAGCAAAAGCAAAAGAATTAGAGGGTGAGATTCAGAAGCAGAATCAGGAAATGTTGAAACAGAAGCTTGAAAGCGAGAAAGAGAGTTATGAGATGAACCTTCAGAAGCTAAGGGAGAAATTGGAGGAAGAAAGGAAGCAGATCCTGGAAGAGCAAGATAAAATGATCCAAAGCAAACTGAAGGTAACACTATAATCTCAGCAAGATTTTGTTGTAATTAGGCAGTAGGATATTAACAAACAAGTAAACTTCCAAAACTGAAAACCAATAGATTTAGGACTAGTGTATCAGACCTATGTCTTTCTTATTTTGTCACATCCTTACCATTTTAAGTCTTTTTTTACCTTCTCTTTTTTTCTTTCCCAAAAGTTTCTTTTAAACATACATATAATATAATCCAAAGTATACCATTACATCTTAACAAACATTTTTTGAATGTTCAATAATATATCAATTCCTCTTGCCATGAAGCCTCGTCAATTTTTGTTTGTTCTTCTGCTTTCCATACACCATATTATAGTCTATTTCACCTTCAACCCTTCTCTCCCTCTCTCCTCCTCCCTACCTCCTTCCTTCCCTCTGCCATCTCTCTCTTCTCTACTTTCCCTTGCTCTCTCCCTCTCCTCTCCCCTCTTTTCACACCTGCCCTCTCTCCTTCTCTTGCCCTCCCTTCTACTTCCCTCTCCCTTATCTCCTCTCTCTTTCCCTCTCTTTATCACCCTTCCAGTCTCTATTTTACATGGTGTATTTATGCCTTTTAGCTAGCCCCATTTAATATCAGTGGCATTAATAATTATATTCCAAAAAAATAAATATACTAATTTTCCTTTTAAAGATATACCTTTATACAAATTCCATTTGTTTCCTCTCCCCCCCCCCCATTACTTTAAGTCATTTTGATGAGGTTGAAACACATTTATTTGCATGGATAAGTCAATGGGACTATCTAAAGAAAGCAAATTATAGAATCGGTGAAAGGGGGAGCACCCTAAAGGTTTCTATGGTCAGGAGGATGTGCTGTGAAACAGCAATGAGGAACGGAACTAGTCACAATAGTTCATAGCACTTCCAGAGTTTTCGTATAGGTCCTTAACCAAAGTCTTGAAGAATGAAGGCAGCATTTCAAACACTAGAGGTAGCCCTTGTTTACCAGTTACCCATTCTGCAATTATTTAGAATTACATCACAGGAAAAGAAGATACATAACTGGTCCTTGACATTGTGACCATCACAGCATCACCATGGTCACATGATTGTGATTTGCTCATATATTTCTAACTTTTCAGCGTCCTAAGTAACGCAATTGCCATTTGCAACCTTCGCAGCCAATGTCTGATAAGTAAAGGGTCAAGTTATCATACTGTGGACATGTTATGCAAAGAGCTTTCTGGGGAAGGTTCTAATGCTGGGAAAGGTGGAAGTCAAGAGATTATAGCATCTGTTATAGGAGTGATTGATGTACCAATGGAACACTTGAAGGATCAGGTAGGAAACAGATTGTTTTGAAGAAAATCCATCTGTGTAATTGCTAAGAATTGACATCAATTTGACAGCATATAATCCATCCATCCATCCAATCAAAAGTCAATTGAGCTTAATTTCTTCCATGCAGAAAATAGATCCAGTCATGCTGAAGACGTAAAAAACAACAGAGAAAGGCAAAGAGGGAAATGTATTGTTAGAGGAACAAGCAAAAAGAAAATATGGGGACAGACTTTGCTGAAACCAAAGATGGTAAAACAAGAGGAAATGAAGAGAGGATTTCCCCCCCCTCTTAAAGTTATGGTGGAAAAGAATCTTCTGTGATTTGGAGAATGAGGGTTTCTGACACAGACAGACAGACAGACAGACAGACAGAGTCTTTAATCCCGACTTCCTATGTAGTGTAGAAGCCACATGAATTGATCACTGCAGGATACACTTCGCCCTGAAAGAAAGAGTAGCCTAGCTGAACTACAGGGAATTAATGGGGTGCAGTAGTTCATATGAGATGCTTTCCTCCTTTTTCCCTTGCAAGATTTTACTTTGATAGGAATTGTCCAAATACATCTTAAATTTATTTCTTCATTGGCTACATTCTTTTTTTTTTCTTCTTTCAAATCTTTTATTTCCATTTCATTCTATACAATCACATGTTTACTGTGCAACCGAGGCATATAACATTGGGTAATAAACACAGCCCTCACTTTTATAGAAAATGCCCCCTACAATACAAACCCAATATACCGCCTTAGCCCACCATACACCCTCTTTCATCCCCCTCCAACTTTCATTCTTCCTTCTCTCATACCCCTCTACACCTACTTCCCCTCCCCCTCTATCTAACCCTAACCCTATCACTCCCTCTCTTAATCCATTCCCTCCCTTCCTTCTCCTCCTCCTCTCTCTCACCCTCTCTACTCTCCTTCTTCTTTCACTCAGCTCCTCCCTTCGGTATACTTCTATTACTTTCCGATATATTCAGTTTGTTCTGTTTTGACACTAACATTAAAAAAACCACAGTATACAAGTGCAATCATGCTTTAAAATTTAACACATATTATATTTCCCCCCTCCCCCCCTCCCCCTAGATCCCCACCTCCCTTCCCTCCCCCCGACTTCCCAGAGCCCATACATGGTATAACTTTTTGACAATCACAGTCTAAAATATCTCTACATTGAACTCAGCTTCTTGCTGTTACCCAAATTTTTAACAGTTTAAGTTATTACTAATTTTAAGCATAAGCTATCTGGAATTTCCTAGTCCCGTATTTGCTTTGTATATAATCAATCCATTTTTTCCAGTCTCGTTTATACCTCTCATTTGAATGTTCTTTAAGATATGCTGAAATTTTTGCCATTTCGGCTAAGTTTGTAACCTTCAAAGTCCATTCTTGAATTGTAGGCAGGTCTTTCTTCTTCCAGTATTGCGCCACCAAGAGTCTTGCTGCCGTTATTAAGTACAGAACCAAATTAATCTCTACTGCTACAAAGTCAATACATATACCTAGTAAAAACAGTTTGGGAGTGAATTTTATCCTTTTTTTGAAGATATTTTGCAGGATCCACCAAATTTTTATCCAAAATGCCTTAACATTACGACATGTCCACCATATATGAAAATACGTAGCATCAAAAGAACCACATCTCCAACATTTAGGCTGAACATTTGAATACATAGAAGCAAGCTTTTTGGGATCTAAGTGCCATCTATAAAACATCTTATAAAGATTTTCTCTCAAATTTTGTGCTTGTGTAAATTTTACATTTCTTACCCATATTTTTTCCCATGTGTCCAGCATTATAGGTTCTTCAATATTCTGAGCCCATTTTATCATACAATCTTTAACCATTTCGGTTTCTGAATCCATCTGTACTAATACATTATATATCCTCTTTATGTGCATTAAACTTTGATCTCTTATTTGTTTAAACAAGTTATCCTCAGCTATTACAAAACCTATTTTTTGGTCTATTTTCCACCTGGCCTGTAGTTGGCCATACTGAAACCACGTTTGAACTACCTTCTCTTTTTTAAGTACCTCTAAGGGTTTTAATTGCAACACCCCTCTTTCTGTAATAAGGAGTTGTCTATAAGTGGTTCTATCGTGTTTTTGTTCTATATTCATATTTTCAATTGCATGTCTAGGAATTGCCCACATGGGCAATTTGTCATTTAGTTTATGTTGATATTTTTTCCAAACCCGCAATAAGGCATTTCTTAAAATATGATTTTTGAAATTCTTATCCAGTTTTTGTTAAATAACAAGTAAGCATGCCAACCATATACCAAATCATGTCCCTCAATATTCAATATTCTGTCATTGGTTAAATGGATCCAATCACTAATTGCAGATAAAGCCACTGCATCATAATATAATTTTAAATTTGGTAATTTCAATCCTCCTCTTTCACGTACATCTTGCATTATTTTTATCTTTACCCTCGGCTTCTTTCCTGCCCATACAAATTTGTTGATACCCTTCTGCCATTCTAAAAGAGTCACATCTCTTTTGAGTATTGGTAACATTTGAAACAAAAATAAAAAGTTTGGTAAAATATTCATTTTCACTGCCGCTATCCTTCCCAACAAAGATAAATGCAGTTTCTCCCACCTTTTCATCTCCATTTGTATACTATGCCAGAGTGGTTCATAATTATGCTTGTATAATTTCCCATTTGAAGTTAAAATATTAACTCCAAGATATTTGACTTTTTTAACAACCTCACATCCTAACATCACTCCCAATTCTTCCTTCTGTTTGGTATTCATATTCATTGCTAATATTTTGGTTTTTCCTAAATTGATTTTAAATCCAGAGACTTGACCATATTGATTAATCGTATTCATTAAAACCTTACTGGATTCCTGCGGTTGTTTCAATATTATAACCAAGTCGTCCGCAAAAGCGCGGACTCTGTATTCTTGCTGTCTGATCTTGATCCCTTTTAAAGCATCCAAGGCCCGTATCTTATTCAGCAATACTTCCAAAGTTATAATAAACAATAGTGGGGACAAAGGACAACCCTGTCTTGTACCTTTTTCTATTTGAAAGGAATCTGTTAAACTTCCATTAACTATAATTTGGGCTTTTTGCTGCTGATATATTGCACCAATTGACCTTAAAAAGCCATCTCCTATCTGCATTTTTTGCAGTATCTTCAACAAGAATTGCCAATTGACTCGATCAAAGGCTTTCTCAGCGTCCAAAAATATGAATGCGGCAGGGATTTGATTATTCTTTCCCAAGTATTCTAAAGCATTAGTAATTAACCTGACATTGCTCTTCATCTGTCTGCCCTGTATAAAACCTGTTTGGTCAGTATGTATCAGTTGTTGGATAACCACCATTAACCTATTTGCTAATATTTTAGTAAAAATTTTATAATCTACATTAAGTAATGAAATAGGTCTATAATTTTTCGGCTGAGTAAGATCTTGGTCTTCTTTGGGTATCAATGATATGAACGCTGTCTTCCATGAAGGGGGCACTTTACCTTCCGATTGAATTTTATTAAATAATTCTCTAAGAGGTTCTACCATTTCTAACTGTAAGTTTTTATAGTAAACGGCTGTTAAGCCATCTGTACCTGGTGCTTTCCCTAGCTTTAATTGTTTGATTACCTGCAGGATTTCCCCAGAGGTTATTGGTTGGTTCAACCTATACCTATGTTCTTCGCTAACTAGGGGGATTTTCTCTTTATCTAAGTATTTATTTATATCTAAGTCCCTAATTTTGTCCCCTTTATACAACTCTGTAAAAAATTCTCGAAATCCCTTTTGGATCTCTTCCTGCTGAAACACTTCCTTCCCTCTGTAACACAATTTGGATACATTTCGAATTTTCCTTTTTTTCCTGATCTGATAAGCCAACCACCTACCGGGTTTATTTGCATTGCAGAAAGTATTATGTTTGGCATATAATAAACTGGTGGCTACCTGGTCAGAGATCAGCATATCAAATTGAGATTTTAATATGGAAATTGCTTCTTTAGTCTTTGTATCACCTGGATTCAATATTAATTCCTGCTCTTTCCCTTTAATTTCCTCTTCCAATTCTTTACGTTTTTGCCCTTGTTTATGTCTATGTATTTTGTTTATATTTATCAATACTCCTCTCATATAGGCTTTGCTTGCATCCCATACATATTCCATAGGTGTACCCTTATTCATGTTAAAAACAAAGTATTCAGATAACAATTTTTTACAATCATTAACATACTTTTCATATCTGAATAAATTTTCATTCAGCCTCCAGGACCTTCTAGCCTGAACTACCCTTCCCAGCTCCATCCAAACTGGGTTATGATCCGAAAGGACTCTGGCCGTAATCTTTGTCTTCTTCACCCTAGAAAGTAAATCATTAGTAATTAATATAAAGTCGATCCTTGAAAAAGATTGATGTCTGTCGGAAAAGAAGGTAAAGTCATATTCTTCTGCATGCCTTTCACGCCAAACGTCTCGCAGTTCGAAGTCGTCCATCATGTCAAAAAAGGATTTGGGTAGTTTAGCTCGGAATTTAGTATTCGGGCGAGATGTCTTCTTATCTCTTTTGGTGTCAATCATGCTATTCCAATCACCCAATAGTATGCACGACTTAAAGTCCCACTGTACTAATTTAGCATGGAGATTTCTATAAAATCCATCTTGTTGTTGATTAGGAGCATAGATTCCCAAAAGCAATGTCTTTTTCCCTTCTAAGATTAAATCTAATGCGATATATCTTCCAAAGGGATCTGCTTCGATTAGCTCAGCTTTAATGTCTTTCCTTAAGTATACTACTATACCATTTTTTTTTCCGTAGCAGAGGTCACAAAATGTTGACCAAGTTTGGGATTGAACAGATATTTTTGATCAGTTATTTTGATATGAGTTTCCTGCAAACAAATTATGTCATTCTTAGATTGTTTAAGATAATGAAATATTTTCTTTCTCTTCTGTGGAGAGTTCAGTCCATTAACATTCCATGTCAAAATCTTAGTTGTCATTTTTGGTTGCCTGAAGCTTTTTTAGAGCCTCCCGCATGGCCTGTCTCACCTTGGGTCTAGCTCCTCCCACAGCTTCTGAGCTTGTTGCTGTAGCTCCTTGGTCAATGGCCAAAGATTGTAAAGATTGTTGCGTTATGGCTTGTTTTTCTGTTTGTCTGGTGGTCATATGGTTAGATCTTTGTTCCTTAACCCCTTGCCCTTCTGGGAGGGGGAGATGATACGTTTTGTCTGGTGATTGTGTAGTTTGCTGTTTCTCTTGTCCTGCTCGTGGTTTTTCTCCATATCCCGATGGTTCAGGGTGCCCCACTTTCAAAATCTTATGATAGAAATCTCGAGCTTTCCATACAGAGTTGAGACGATATCTTTGCTTATCAAATGTAACTATAATGCCAAACGGGGCATCCCATCTGTACTGTATCTGGCGCTTTCTGAGCTCTTCCACCAAAAAAGCATAATCTCTTCTGGCTCTTAGCATTTGAAGTGGTATCTCTTTCAAAACCATCAAATCCTGTCCGCCAATTTGAAGCTTGGTATTGTAGGACTCTTGTAATATCTTATTTCTGGATTCTCTTGTAACAAAATATATTACCACGTCTCGGGGGAGTTGCTTTTGTTTTGCCGCCCAGGAGTTGACGCGAAAAATTTTATCAATCTGCCAATCAAAATTGGATCCCGGTCTTCCCACCAGACAGTCAAAGGCCTCAGAAAACATCTGCTTTAAGTTCTCCTGTCTCTCTTCGCGCAGCCCCCTAACTCTTAATGCAAGTTCCATCTGGTTATACTGTATCATAATCATTTGTTTTTCAACACTTTCAACTTTTCGTTCCACCTCTTCGGTTTTAGATGTCAAATTAGTTTTAGCTTCATTGAGAATTTCTAAGTTCTCTTCCATTCCAGAAATATATTCTGTCAGTACGTTTACAATTCCCAACATATCATCATTCATTTTGGTAATCTTGGTATCAAATTTATCATATGAGACTTTTATCTCATTGCTTATCTCTTTCCTTATTTCATCTCTGAACTCTCTGAGAGCTTCCAAATTCTGTTCCCTTGATTCTCTAAACATTTCCAACAAAAATTCTTTTGTTAATACATCTCCACTAGGGGGCATAGAAGGTGGGGGCTGTGACTTTGTGCCAGGTATGGGAGAAGCAGATTTAGGAGGTAATTTCGCAGGATTCGACTTGGAAGCCATAATATCTTTGCTTCAAGCACTTAACAAACCACTATGCCGAGAAGAGAAAAAAAAATTCTCCCTTTTTTGCCAAGAATTTTACGGAGGATTTCAAAGGGCTGGCATTACGCCAAAACAGTTCAGCAAAACAAAACAAAAAACAGAGAAAAGCCCTGTTCGGAATGTCTCTGTGTCAACAAAGGGCCTTTGAGAACTTTTAATTAGATAAGGAAGAGTCTTCAAAGGGAATAAGGCTAATTAGAAAGGCTGCCGAAATGTACCATCATTGCAAATACAAAGGCTGGAGAATCGCCATCTTAAAAATTTTTTAACACTGAAGCTTGAGTTTTCCTAAAAAAACAGACGTAAAGTTCTCAAATATGAGCTCTGCTTGTATTAATTTCATAAGAAAAAAAATAATTTCAATAATTTGTCCTAAGAGGGGGATCTTGGCCTTGTGCCGTTAATACAGCAGAGAGATCTGGCCGGAGATGACTCAGCTTAAAAAAAACAACACCCCCCCCCCCTCGTTTGCAGCAGAAAAAAAAAGCTACAAACTGCAAGGAAAAGTTCTTACCGGCTGAGACGCTCACTACAATCTTCTTATCTGAAGTTTGAGTTATCTAAAGGGTGTTTAATTAGATAACGAACCAGAAATCTGGGAGCGGCTCAATTAAGCCGCTGCTGACGGCCAAGTCCCTCCCCGGAAGCCTCTCTTCATTGGCTACATTCTTGAACATGATCTGCAACATTATTCACATCTTTTGCTTTTAGTCTAATAATGTTGATGTTTGTTTGTTTCCAGGAACAAAAGGATTTATTGGAAAAGGGTTTCAAGGACGAAGCAAACCAGATGAATAAGAAGATCAAGGAACTCATAAGTGAAAAGGAAAAGGTGGAAGATGAAAATTGGCTAATCTCTGGTTTAGGAACCCTGAAAGAATTTGTCACTGAAAAAATTATTGAACCAATTGTAGAGTGGTTTGAAGATCTAATGGACAGTGACTGATCAAGTGCCTTTTCATCCTAGAAATCACCTGGTGTATTCTTACTAAAGCTATTTTGGATAAGTTTTGTCAATTTAAATTTATGGTGTGCAAAATCATGCTCAGATTTTTGGGACATTTCTTTACGAAATTTGAGATTTAGCATTTTAAGGCTTTGTGTCTCAAGGTTCAGGCTTTATGTTAAGCTCCTGTTTGTTTGTTTGTTTTAATCGAGTGACCATTTCATAGCGACGTAGGCTCCTCCTCTAAGTAAATATTCTCTTCATTTCCCACTTCCTCTGTATTTTTTTTCTTTCCTGGCCATTAGATGAAATCAAAGTGATTGAAAGTAGAGAATCACTTGCAAAAATTTTAAACTGCTTAAAAAAAAAAGTAAACACAACTCAGAGGCCCTGAGTTCTAATCTCACTTTAGGCATGAAGCCAGCTGGGATGTTCTTGAGCCAGTCCCTCTCTCTCAGGCCCAGGAGGGAGGCAATGGCAAACCACGTCCAAACAATCTTACAAGAAAACTGCAGGGTTTCCTTGGGGAAGTCATCAGGGGTCAACAATGATGCCAAGGGAGAGAAAAAAAATGAATTAAAAAGTTAAATAGGCTCCAAAATTCCTGTCCTGCACTGTCCTCTTCTGACTGCAGATCAGTTGCTAAGGATGACTTGGTATATACCTAGACATAAAGTACTGTATAGCAATTGTTTCAAAGATTGTTGTCATCTCTTTAAGGCAGCTTCCTCCCTATTGATACTCCCTGTGTGACCTGGATTTCAATGCCAGTAAAAGTTGCAATCCAAAATCTCTCATGGGCAGAAGGTTGCCTGCAAGAAATATCCTATCGGGTGGGACAATCTATCCCCTGATAGTTTCCCTGGAGGAGATTGTGGTTTTGGATCATTACCTCTGGACCTGTTTGATTGCAAATTTCTCCACCTTTTGAAGGAGGAGGCATAACCTTGATTGTATGTGAGGATACTCTGGGAGTTGAAATCCACCTTTCTGGACAAAAGAGAAAGAAAGGTTGCAAAAGAGAACAATCAGAAAACCTGTAATAGCATGTGGGAAAGACCTTGGAGGAAAATGGTCCAACACTAGAAGTTTTTAAGAAGAGACTGCACAGCTATTTGTCTGAAATGGTGTAAGGTTTCCAGCTTGAGCAGGAAGCTGGACTAGAAGACTTCCAAGGTCCCTTCCAACTCTGCTGTTCTGTTATCCTGCTTGTTTGTTTTAATCTTGATGTTTTAAGTCATGTTTGGAGGGATTTATATATGACAGGAAGCCCAAATTAAGCCAATCACTTAAGTGCTAGTAGACCAGTTCTTACAACATAGACCAAACTTAGGTTATACATCAGGATGCCCTTCGCATAATTTATTTTACTTTCCCTGACAATATTGATCCGTGTTTTTCAACCTTGGTAACCTTCAGATATGTGGACTTCAACTGCCAGAATTTCCCAGGCATTGATTCAGATTTTTAAACATTTTCTTTAATAACAGTGCTATTGTGCCGTCTGTTGAGTGAGAAGCCTATTTACACTAGTTCACAATGGATGAATGGCTGCAAAAGTTGATGGAGTTAGCAGAGATGGCTAAACTGACTCTTTTGGTCAAAGAAAAAAATACTTTCATGTCTACTTGGAAACCGCTTCTGGACTTTGTGCTTGTGATGGGAAAAAAATGAAACTTTGATTTTGGGTTTTGCCGATTAGATAGATTTGTAGTCATAGAAATAGCTAGTTTATTCCATTATGTAAAGATAAAAAGTTGAGGTTTGATGTTAATGCCTTATTCTATGGTAGCAAAGGAAGTCAATGCCTTTTTTCTTATTTCCCCTTGCTTTCCCCCCACTTCTTTCTTCCCTTTCCACTTCCCTAACTTTTGTATTTTCTTTGTATGCTATATTATAAACGAATAAAAGATTATTTTTAAAAAAAACCAGTTTCCATGTTGGTTAAACCATAAATTGACCCAGTCAAATGCCTGATTTGTTGTTCCCTGGTGTGATGTAGCCAATTATCACACAAAGGAGGAAACCTCAACCTGTTCATTCTGTACATGGCAAAGAGCTTCATCTCGGGATTAAATCAGAAAACAAGAGAGCCCCAATTGGCATAGCTTTAAACACTTTTGGAAAACGAAGGAACGTGATCATTAGCAAGTAAGTGGCAACAAGCAATAAAGTTTTCATATTGAGGGTGGCCCTCTCAGAAGTGGGTTCAATATTAAAATATTACAGCTCTTGCCTTCTACAGTGTGAAGTCCACAAAGTTGGTGTCCTTAGTTTTTAAATTCCTGCTCTGCTTTACGGAGCAGAGTAGAAGGAAAATGCCCATTTCAAAAGTGATTCAGTTATTTATCAAAGCAAGCCAGGTTTTTTTCAGGCTTATGCATGGATTTTTTTAAAAAAAATATATCCCCTCTTTAAGAGTTGTGTAACCTTTCAGGAATCAGGTTTAAAAAAAAGAACAAATCAGAAACTCAAAGTGGGCTGAAAGAGCAAAACAAAATAATTTGGACAAAGTCCCAGACATTTGCAATAAACTCACAAATCATCTTGGGTTGGGTTGCCCAAGAATCATTTAGAATATAGATAAGAGATAGAACATGCTCAGATGATGATCCAGCCCCAGATTCCCCCCAAGAGATTTATGTTTTCTGGCCATAACGCCGGGGCTGGATATTTCAACGTGCTTTTGAGGAGCCATGAGGCCGCGGGACGTAGTAGGAAGGCGGCGGAGGGGGCGGGAGCAGGAAAAAAAGGCCTCATGGCTTCTCAAAAGCACAGTGGAGGCAGTGACAGGGGTAACCCAGAGCCCAGCTGAGGTGCTCCGAGCGGAGGGGGAGACACCGCCGCCGCTGCCATGGGCGGGGGCGCCTGCGGGAGCTTTGGAGGCTTCACCTCGGCTGCAGCGCTGGGCAGCAAATATGTTGGTGCTGTTGGAGGAGGAGGAGGCGGCAACAGATATTCCCCTCAGCTTCCGGAGCCTGTGACAGAAATCACTGCGCGCAGTCGGCTGCGCGGTGTTTTCTTGCCACGTGCGTGGCTGCGCAGCCGCGCACCTTAGAGGGAACAGTGCCACTTAGAGAGGGCTGAAAGCCCTATGAAGCGGTATATAAGTCTAACTGCTATTGCTATTCTACATAACAAAGATCTACCCCATTTCATTGCCCTTCATTGCACCACCCACCAAGTTTCAACCAAACTTAACACAAAGACAATCTAAAAAGCCAGCTATGACCTCTGACCTCTGGCAGCAACCAATCAGGATACTCTTCTTGTGCCCCAGGAAGTTCAAGGCCCAGTGGAGGGCATAAAACCCAAGATCTCTCAGCATCCCTTCCCTTTTCTGTTCAGGAACTGAAGCCATGCAGTCCTGTCCACCATTAAACCATCTTTCCAAACAGCCTCCATGTTTCCAGTGTCTTTTTCCCCTCTTGGAACTAAACCTTGATGGGCATCTCTTCCAACAATTCATTCTGTAGGTTTAAATTCCTGCAAAATCATTCTCGGACCTTAGGGATTTCATTAAGAAGCTTGAGATTTGATTTCAAAGCTTCATGAAAGGCTTCCCGGGGTGTCACAAATTGAATTCAGGCTTCATGTTAAGCTCCTCCTACAATCTTGATTGAATCAAGATCACATGATGTGTTAATACCACCCCTCACCCCCATGGAGTGAGATCTGCCCCCAGAGTCACCCCACAGAGGGATGGGTGGCAAATAAATAAATAAATAAATAGTCCACGCAGTTCCGTTTTTCCCTCCTGATACCGATATAGAAATCAAGTGACGATCCAGAAGAACCAGGAGATTGGGCGAGAACTGAAGGAGAAGCCAAAACAAAGTTTTACATCATTTAGAGAAAGATCTGAAGAGAAAGTAAAAGTTTGCTGGAAGGGCAGAGGAAAACAATCATTGGAAAATCCCAGACAAAGGCAGGAAGGAACTCAGGAAACAGTTTGGGTTGGGTTCCTTAAACATCCTTTTTGTTACCATATAGATAAGAACTAAAACATGGATAGATAATCTGGCTGCAGAGTTCCCAAGAGATTTAGGTTTCCTGTCCCTACTGTGAATCAAGCTAGTTCCTTTCAGCACAGCTAGAAAGCCTCCAGATTAAAAGGGGGGGGGGGTCATCAACGTGTATTGATTCATTTCTAGAAAGGGGGTGGTGGTTCATGGACACTTATATTCACTTCTTTGACATCAACCCAAGGAGCAGCACCCAACTGCAGTTGTAGGCATGGCTGGCCACATTCAACAATTTGTAGGGTCCAATAAAAGAGGATATTTACAACTGGGAGAGCCCTCCGAAGTTGGTTGTATTCTAGCAGTGTTCTCCAACCTCTCCAGCTTTGTGGACTGGAGGAGGAGGACAGAGGGGATGAGAGCGGTGTGTGCGTAAGCAGCTCTATTTGTGCAAGTGGTGGGCACACACACACACACACAAACACAAACACATACACACATTTAGTTTCTAAAAAATAATACTAATAGAGTTATAGTTGGATAAAATGCTAGATATTATACCTCCTAACGGCCTTCGTGCTGTGTGGCTTGTGGAAGGCTGAGGGGTCATGTTATGCGGGGACCCCTGGGGTTCTGCAGGAATAGTGAGATCCACGAATGCCTGATCGTCCACCCATTCTGGAGGAAAAGACCCCCCCCATTAGAATTGTTGCAGAATGTTTATAAGAAACTAAATATATGAAAGTATGAAAGATAAATACCTTCATATGCCCTCAAACATTCTGAGTCTGTCAATTCATTCTAATGAAAAAACCAAACAGTCAAACAAACAAGGAAGAAAGCAAGAATGTTATAAACACTTTTTACATCTAACAAGGGGTCAGTGCATCAAAAAAAAATTAGCCATAAATCTACTTACGATTGTAACACCCATCAAACATTCTGAGTCTGTCAATTCATACTAGTGGGGTGAAAAAAAAATTCAATCAAACAAATAAGCAAGCAGAGAAGAACTCTATAAAAACCATTTTGCATCTAAGTGTTTCAAAATTAGGCATAAAATTACTTACAATAGCAGATTCCATTCTGAATAGGGGTCTTCTTAGCAGTTCAAATTGCTCCAGAGGTATGGTTATGCCAGAAACCAGTAAACCAGTAACCAGTATAGTCTCCTGCTTTTATGCACCTTAGTGACATCACAAATTAATCACATAAGAAAAGGGGAGTTCTTCACACCTTTTGCAAAAACTGTCCACCCTGCCTATCCGGAAGATGCATTTGAATAATAGCTAATGTAGCAAATTAATCGCATCAGAGTTGATGAGTTCTTCACACCTTTTGCAAACACTGACCAGCCCCCCCCCAACCAGCATAGGAAATCCCGAATGAATAATATCACATGAGCTTTAATTAAATAGTATCTCTGTGTTTAACAGCTGACAAGTTTAAACAGAAGGATCAACAAAAGCACATTTTATTTGTAAAGCACATTTTATTATAAATTTCATAGCTTTAACAGTTTCTTGTAATTAATTTCTGTTACATTCTGGCATATGATCCTCTTCAGAGCCAATGGCAATTCAGCTTCATTCTTTGACATTAATGACAGTGGTTTATGACTCTTCTCGATACACTGTATGAATGTCTTGAGATCGTCAAGTGTATCCCGGGTGAAATATAATTTATTCACTTTGTCAGTAATACTGATGATGACCCAGAGAACATGTGGCATAGAAAGCCGAATACATAAGCTGTTAATAAGTTCTGTTTCATTGTTTCCATCCACATTATCTTCTGATTTTAAACATCCCATTAAACAATGATGTATTATTTTAATAACACACGCTTTCAGAACCTGCGGCATGCTGACATTTTGAGGCTCCACCGTTTCTAAAACAGGAAATAAGGTAGAATTAGATTGGGGTGTTTCAACTAATCAAAATACTGTTTTCTTAATTTTTATATTGACTTACCATTTGATATTTTGCAGAATCTGCAAAAACAAAGCTTTATATGTTCATTCTCTTCAATGAAGCCCGGTCTTTTTCTTATTCTACGCCCATGCTTGGGAGGTTTTGGGGTCAAATTTATATCAAACAAATCCCCTTCTGAGGTTGCCATACAGGGTTTGTTGCATTCTGGTGGCAGGGGTCTTGTGTCAGATGCTGGCTTTTGCTGTTGTTTTAAAAACATCTTTGGCATCAGAGGTTGCCATCTGCAAGAGACTGCTGAAATTAAGGCAAACTAACCAGCTCTTGTAATGACAAGTGCGCCTTGCGCATGCCCAGAATCACAGGGGAGGGGTGGGTGGGTGGGGCAGGTAAGACATGTCCGGGCATGTCCCACACATGTCTCTTGCGCATGCCCAGAATCACAGAGGAGTGGGGTGGGTGGGCGAGTAAGGCATGTCAGGGCATATTCCAGGCATGAATGAACAGGCTTATCCACTGCATGCAACCTGGCGGGGTTGCCTATTGTGAACATTTTAATTCCTGTTAATATTCCTTGTCTTTTCCTGTTGGTGGGCTTCGATCTACCTAGAAATAAATACCTTTTAGAGAAAGAATGGTTAAATGCAGACCCCATGTCTCAACAAAAATTAAAACCAACATTGCCTAGAAATAAATTCCTTCTAGGGAAAAAAGTGGGTTTAAATGCAGCCCTTAGGAGATTGATTACAAATAAAAAACATTTTTTTATTTCACAACCCCCGTCCCACCACCCTTGAATGTCCATAGAATTAATCTAGGGTTAAACTAATCATGTACACAGAGTCTTGGCATCTTTCTTGATGGGGTAAGTTTCAACAAGTCTTATCTGAAAAATAGGGCTAGGATATTGCACAACACCTTATCTGTTAGGGCTACTCATCATGATGGGCTTAGGCCATTACACATATCCGGCTAGGGTTATGATCTTGTGAAACCTGCACCACATGGGGTCAATTACGCACACCCCAGCCGGGGAGGAGGGCTATACATGTCACATCCGGAGGGTGGGGGCTGTGCACGTCACTTCCGCTTAGGGGGCATGATCTGGTGATGTAATCAGCACGTGGGTTTGTTTACTTTGATGACGTCACTGATCAAAAGTACAGATAATTTTCATTAAAAAAAGGTATGAACTATATCTACTCACTAGATTAGGGGGTCATCAACACACAGCATATTGATTCATTTCTAGATGCCTGGGGTATATGTGCTGGGCATTTATATTAACTTATTTGCCATCAACCCAGCAGCCAATTGCAGTTGGAGACACAGCTGCCCACATTCAAGAACACGTTGATTTCAACAAAAGAGGATATTTAAACCTATGGGGACCTTGGTGCTCTCTGAAGTTTTTTTTTTTAGGTTTACAGATATGATATTGTTGCCATTAAGGAAACCTGGTGGGATGAAACCCACAGATGGAACATACAGCTAGAGGGATTTAAATTATTTGAAAGAAATAGACTAAGTAACATCCTCAGTGCTACAAAGAAACAGGAGTGGGATAACCACAAATTTCCCACCAACAATGACAGGGCAAATGCATGTATGTAAACAGAGAGCAAACCCCCCTCCCTTCTAGCACTGATGATGTTATCTAACTGGGTAATGAAAAGTTTGCAAGAAAGCCACCAAGCTCAGAAAACAACAATGACCACAGTCCTGCTTCTCCTCCTCCCTTCTAGCACTGATAATCTCACCTAGTTGGGTAATGAAAAGTCTGCAAGAAAACCACCAAGCTCAGAGTACACCAAGGACCACCGTCCTCTTCCTCCTCCTCCCTTGTAGCACTGATGATGTTACCTAGTTGGGTAATGAAAAGTCTGCAAGAAAACCACCAAGGTTAGAGTACACCAAGGACCACAGTCCTCCTCCTCCCTTCCATCACTGATGATGTCACCTAGTTGGGTAATGAAAAGTCTGCAAGAAAACCACCAAGGTCAGAGTACACCAAGGACCACAGTCCTCTTCCTCCTCCTCCCTTGTAGCACTGATGATGTTACCTAGTTGGGTAATGAAAAGTCTGCAAGAAAACCACCAAGGTCAGAGTACACCAAGGACCACAGTCCTCTTCCTCCTCCTCCCTTGTAGCACTGATGATGTCACCTAGTTGGGTAATGAAAAGTCTGCAAGAAAACCACCAAGCCCAGAAAACACCAATGACCGCAGTCCTCCTCCTCCCTTCCATCACTGATGATGTCACCTAGTTGGGTAATGAAAAGTCTGCAAGAAAACCACCAAGCTCTGAGGCCCCTACAGTCTGCAGAGTTTTGGTCCAAGCCCCATTCATCTCACGGCTTTCCACAAGAGTACCACTAACACGCGTAAACCTTCAATTCGCCTCTTTTCCAGCCTTTCCCCAAACTCTCAGAAAACGCCAGAAGTTCTTCCACGCGGATGGGTTTTAGGGCTTGGATTCACTTGTCCAGAAATTGGGCCGTTTTCCTGGAATCGAAGCGATGGCTTTCATTTTCGACCGCGGCCGCTGTATAAAAAAGCTCCCAGCCAGCGTCGAAAGGGCGAGATCGCGGAGGGCTGCGAAGAGAGCCGGCGGCCGATCCACTGATTTCCTTTGCAAAGACGGTAAAAGTGGGACGGCGAGCGAGCGGAGTGACTGTTTTTCCCCAGGTTCCCCTCCGGTCCTTCCCCGTAGCGGCAAGGAGTTTCTGGACCGGGGGGGGCGTCTGGAGGGGGCTGGGTCGGGGGGGATCCGGGAAGCAGAGCTGCCCCCTCGAAACCGAGGTGGAGGGGGGGAGTGGCGGGGTGGCGGGAGGCTCCGTTAGGGGCCAAAGGGTCTCTCCCCATCGGACACGTACGGGCGGGGGTCGGAAGCTGTGCGGGGCTCCTGGGGAGAATTTTGTTTCTGGGAAGGCTGCGGGGAAGGTGGTCCCGTCCAACCAAAAAGACTCTAGAGATTCTCGGTTTGTCCCAAAGACGCTTTTTCAGGAGGCAACTTGGACGTGGTTTCTTCTTTTGAAGACGTTTCTCTTCTCATCCCAGAAGCTTCTTCAGCTCTGACTGGATGGTAGTGGGGAATGGAAGGATTTGTCTTCCTTGCAGGCAGCTGGTCATTTGCATCCTTTTTAGAGGGTCTTAGAAGCCCTTGGAGGTTTATCTGTGTCCTCGGGGTCACCCGAGTGATGCTCCTGGTTCAAGGACCCTCTAAAAGGATGCAAATGACCAGCTGTCTGCAAGGAATCCCTTCCATTCCCCACCATCCTGTCAGAACTGAAGGAGTTTCTCCGAAACGTCTTCGAAAGGAAAACCCAAAAAGTCCAGTTGCCAGGTGCTGAAAAAGCCCCTTTGGGGCATCCCGTTTGGCTAGTCACTCCCTTCAGACCGGATCTGCCACCTGGGGGTGGCTTGGAAGACCCTCTGCCCTTCAGCTGGGTACCTTCTGGTGTGCCAGCTGAAGATGGCTAGAGAAGGGATTACAAAGCCTGATATGGGCTTAATGTCACTTGGAAGTCATGAAGTCATGGTGGGAAGGTCTTTTATAGCCCTCCTTTGGGAGGCCACTGTGAAGAAAATGCTTCAGCTGCCACTTACTCTCCTCAGCTGCACAACTCCCTCCACAATGCTGATGGAGGCTCCGATGTGCCTGGTTGAGAACAGAAGAAATCGCCTCCAAGTTTCTCCGAAGGCCCTTCGGTTGCTCTCAGATATCCAGAATCCGGTGGTGGTGGTGTCCATCGTGGGACTGTATCGCACGGGCAAGTCCTACCTGATGAACAGGTTGGCTGGCAAAAATTCAGGTGAGAAGGACTGAGATGAGCCAGGGTGATATCCACAAGGTGAAACCCCTGGGTGGGAAAATGAACATCCCCCAATCCGGCGTTTTCTGCTTCGATGGAGGAGTTGTACATGGAGCCTAGGACTTTCATTTTCCAAAATGCCCATTGTGAGTCATCCAGTGTATAGGGATCGTTTTTATTTTTTATTCTCTTACGTACAGTTATAAGTATACATTCACACAATTCTTCTTCTTTCCATTTGTCATTCTTGTACATTTATTATTCCATTTAAAAGGTTATTATATGCAATTTGGGTTGCTTTGTTTATCATCCCATCCGCCTGGTTTAACACCACCTTATTTTCCCTTTCTTTTCTCCTCCCTCCTTCTGCTGCTTCCTTCCTTCCTCCTCTCCCTTCCCTTCCTTCTTCCCTTACCTCTCCCCTACTCATCTCTTCTCCTTCCCACCCTCTCTCCTTCTCTTTCTCTCTCTTCCGCCCTCCTCCCCTCAGTGTCAAGGAATCTTGGACTGATGTGATCTTGCAGAATTATATCATAACTTTTATGTTAGTAAAATTACAAGATGCCGGCCTCATGGGGCAAACCAGTCAGGTAACACGACTAAATGAGCTATTTTACTTTATTGTAAACCTGCCGTGAAGAATGTTCCAATTCTGAAAATGCAATTCTTCATCCATCTTTTAGGTAAAGGAGGATGCAGATTTGCAGTTTCCATCTAAACTTCTTTTCTGTCCAGTATTGATCTGCGGGCTGCGGTGTCTCTAATTTTTTAGGACGTGTCTCTTTATTCAATCTCCCAAGGTCTTTCCCACAATCCATTACAATTTTTTTTTAAAAAATTAATTGATACATATTTATAACTTTTCTTCTGGTATGCTTTAGCTTCTCAGAAAGGTATGTGAAATAAAAACCCAATTATGAAATCCTCACAACACAGAGGCAAGTGTGGTTCACAATTCAAAAAGGTTTATTTAAGAAAAATAAAAAGCGCTTGCAAAGGTGGCCTCCAAATCTTCTCCAAAGTGGATCGAGTACAAGGAGAGCAAATATTGTCATTCAAACAATACCTTTTATACATTCTACTCCTCAGAAACTCCCCCCTTGCTGCGTATTCATTTACTTCATTTCTTTTGTCATCCCATATTGTAAAGGGTCAACTTGACATTTTCTTGAGAGGCCCCTATTTCTTATTTGGGTTTTTTGGTGCCTTTCGTTTGAGCAGATGGTTTCCTATCTAACTTGTATGTAGGCTTGGAATAACAAAGGTTATTTTGTTTACTGTTTACTGAACACATTTCGTGGTTATCAAAAGCACAGTGACATTACACATTTAAGGCAACAATATAATGGTGAACTTCCTGTTTCAAGGGGTAAATTCAGTAAACAACCAGAAAAACTGGTGATAAGAATCTGTGTCTAATTATTAACTGTAGCTCACATATTACAAGACGATCGTTTGGGATCTAAACCATATCACATTTTCCCATTTGTAGGTTTCTCTTTGGGCTCCACAGTGCAAGCAAAAACGAAAGGAATCTGGATGTGGTGCGTTCCCTATCCGGACAGGCCTAACCAAACCCTTGTCCTGCTGGATACTGAGGGATTAGGTGACGTGGAAAAGGTTAGTTTGTATTTTTTAAATTTCTTTGTATAAAATAACACACCAATGGGATATCTATTGGGCACCAAGTATAAGTAGCCCTTGACTGACAACTATTCATTTAGCAACTGTCTGAAGTTACAGTGGCACTGGAAAAAGTGTCTTATGACTGATCCTCACACTTACGGCCATCACAGCATCACCTTGGTCATGCGATCAAAGTTTAGGTGCTTGGTAACTGGTATGTATGTACGACAGTTATAGAATCCCAGGGTCTTTTACAACCTTCCTTACTCTGATGAGCAAAGTAAATGTGGGAAACCGGGCTTGCTTCTATGAAATCCCCGATTGTCATTTGAAACTCCTATAATGCATAAATATACTTAGCAGAAGTCAGAAACTGATCATAATTAATTCTTGTCCCCCTTCAGGGCAGTTCTCAAAATGATACTTGGATCTTCGCTTTGGCCGTGTTGCTGAGCAGCACCCTCGTCTACAACAGTATTGGGACCATTGATCAGACTGCTCTGGAGAAGCTTCAGTATCCTTCTCACGAATAGCTCTGTTATGCTCTGCAGTCAGATTTGGAATGAAACAGCTTTCAGGATCACCGTTGCCTACATCATTTCTAAACTCATCCCCAGCATGTGTTTCCCTAACATGCTAAGCTTGATTAGATTGAATGTTGCCTGGCTTACATTTCAGGGTATAGTGGAGACACAAAAAATAGGTTGCTTGATCAACCATGTCTGGTTTTGTGGTGGAGGCAGAGCTGGGCTTTTCACGGACATCTTTTGATGCCAGCCCTACCAGGTTAACCAGAGTAAGAAACAGACATTATGTAGACTTAAAGCTACTTTTATTAAAATAGCTCTAGTTACAGAATCTTGGAAGTCTGAATGTGCTTCCCTTCCTCCTTTTATCTTCAGAAGTATTGAGGGCATTTTTGCAACATACTTTCTTGTTCATTCATTGTACAAATATATTTTTTGATTTCTAAACTGGGCCAACAGTTTTGTGATGGAGCTGTCTGCACATATCAAGGGAAAGGCTTCCTCCAGACCTGAAGATACAGATGATTCTTCTGAATTTGTTCGCTTCTTCCCAAACTTTGTCTGGACGGTGCGAGATTTCTCTCTGCGGCTGGAACATGATGATCAACCCATCACAGAGGATGATTATCTCGAAAATGCGCTGGAATTAAAAAAAGGTACCAGAGACAAATGCAATGTGGAGCTCCATATGATCATTTAAATAAGGAATAGGAGCCATTGGGCCTAAATTTTCCTTCTTTAGGGAGGCACAGAATAATCCTCAATTGTCAAGAGGTAAATGAGTGACTTGAAACAGTTTGGTTTAGAGATGAAGGCAACAGACTAGAAACCAGGAGATTGAAGGTTCTACTAATGCATTAGGCATGAAACTCATCTGGGTGACTTTGGGCCAGTCACCAGGAGACTGTAACAAGCAATAGAAATGATTCTCTGTTGGAATGACTGAGATGCTGCTATTCTACCTGACTACAGAACATTATAAAATAAGACCCAGCAGACATGATACAATAAAAATGATTGAATTTTGAAACAGGCTAAATACACAATACAAACACCCAGTAGCAATCTCGTTTTCCATAGGAAATCCATTCAGTTAATAGTCATGACACTGAAATAAAAACTGATTTGTCTTCCTCAGTTGTTCCCTAACCACATTACGTGTTGGAAAACAAGCAATGGTATTACCCCGTTTCCCTGAAAATAAGACCTCCCTGGATAATAAGCCCAATCAGGCATGGAAACACAGTATTTCTTCAATGCTCCGTTTTCTTGGTTAATTAGAATCAGGATTGCAATTGCAGAAAGCACCTCTTGGAAATTCAGATTGCAATATGCACATATTTTGTTGGCAGCCTCTATACTTTAAAAGATTAAATCACCCTTAATTTTTACACTGCCTTTCCACAAAATCCTTCTGGGTAAACTACAGCACAGTGTGTTAAACAGATTTGGAAACAAGAAAAACTCACTTTATAGATTTGTGGCCTCTGTAAGAGAGGAAGGGTGGATAAAGTAAGTGGAGATACCTGCAGTTGATAAGGATACCAATTAAATGGTACTAAATAATAGGTATGGGAACATTCCCCAGTGAAGTGCTCACTGGCAGATGCAATTCAGATTTACCTGCAAGATGGACATGTTGCTTTCTAGAGGACAATGAGAAGGAGCAGATGTTCAATAAGCCAAGGAAATGCATCCGACAGTTCTTCCCCACCCGGAAGTGCTTCGTGTTTGATTGCCCTACTAAAAGTAGGAAGTTACGCTATCTGGAAACGATGATGGATAATCAGCTGGAGCCTGAATTTGTGGAACAAGCAAATACGTTCTGCAATTACATCTATTGGACATCTCGAGAAAAGACTCTTCCAGGCGGACACATTGTCACAGGCAATTGTGAGTGGTTCTAGCTATATTATTATTGTTGTTGTTGTTATTATTATTATTATTATTATTATTATTATTATTATAGATTTAATCTTCAGTTCAATTCATAGTCTGTGACTAATAAAAACTTAACACTTCAGGTTCTAACCAAGGATCTAAGAACTGTTAAGGTAATGTCTGAGTATGTGGACTGTTCAAATTAAAGGTTTTTTTTTTTTTAAAAAAAAGTCAGAATATTTAGGTTCAGAATTTCCCCATGTATCTAGGCAGCCCTTTGGGTAGCTGCTTCTCTTCAATTAGTGTATGACCCGGTTTTGCAATACCAATGAACCAGACTTTTTTCTTTTTCACAATAGCAGTATCAGGCATGTTGTTGGTGAGATATCCGTCTGCTTGGATTTGAAAGTTCCACAGGATCTTTCAACATGTTCATTTTCAAGAACTTTGTCAACTTGGTGTTCCCAGTAATTTTTGCTGCATTTGAACTCAAAACTTCTGGCAAAGCTTCCAATGTATGATTTTGGCAACTTGATCATGATGTTGTAGATCAGGGGTCCTCAAACTTTATTTGCAGGTCTTTGTATTTTGTTATCTTTTCCAGTTCGTTCTCTTCTCTGCTGCTGTCTCCAGGTACTGCCGTGTCCACTATCAATACTTTTTTTGCCTTTCTTATCTGCAATTGTTAAGTCTGGGGTGTTATTATAAGTCAGGGACAGCTGGAAGATTTGCGTGCATTACGCTTATTTCTGTTGAATGAAATGTTCCCCCAGAAAGCTTTGTAGGCTGGAAAAATGTGGCAGTTGCCCTCCGTCCCAATTAGCAAGCAAGTTGTGGCACAATGCTTAGATTCTTGAGTCTGCTCCACAATGAACAATGATAACTGAATATATCTCACGGATTGTCCAACAATCTGTATTATTTTTCTTGCATTAGTGTTGGCAAATTTGGTGAAGATCTACGTGGATACTATCTGTAGTGGGAAACTTCCCTGCCCGGAGAATGCAGTCTCAGCCTTGTCTGAGACTGAGAACAGTTTAGCTGTGGAGGAAGCTGTTGCTCACTATGTGAAACTGATGAAGCAAAACGTGGAGCTACCCACTGGACATACACAAAAAATGTGAGGAACAGGCCCTCCAGAAGTTCATGGCTCGTGCTTTCAAGGATGATAAACGTCAGTTCCAGCATAAACTCATGGTAGGTAATCTCGTAAGATGCTAACATTCATTGACAATAATTAAGACTTATGGGTTGGTCTCCAGTAGTTTCTCTATTTATAAGAATACAGAACAAGGGGATAGCAAAACATTTTTAATTAAAGAGAAGAACCTTCCTTGTTTTATTTCTACCTGGAAGATTCTTCTGGACATTTTGCTCAAAACCAGAAAAAAATGAAACTTTGCTTTTAATTCTTTTGATGACAAATGAATTTGTTGTTAAATAAATGGCTTGTAATATCTAGAAAAGTGAAACAAAAGATTGGGTTTGTGGGTTTTGTTGGGGGGGGGTGTTGAATTTTACGGCGCTGGCAAAAGTCAGAAATCACTTTCTCTTTATATTTTTCTTCTTTCTTCAACTTTTAAATTTTTTGTTTCTCCTTGTACTTTTATAATAAAGTTTAATAAAATATTTTAGAGAAGAATACAAAACATAGAGTTCTTGCTATAGCTCACACAAGTTGTGTAGATGTTCTTAGCTAATAAATTGGTGGTGCCAGGTGTTTTGCCTGGAAATGTGGCTAGAAGGGTAAAAGATGGATGTGGGAATGAACCCCCAGAATGATTGAGAAAATGGCAAGGAATGTCATCATCAGCCACTTTGGACAATTATGTTCCTTCTATAAGAATTAATTGCTGGCTGGGAAATTCTGGGAGCTGAATTCCACACATCTTAAAGCCCCCAAGGTTGAGAAACCCTGCTCTAGTTAAATTGAAGGAAGAGCACAAGTCATTTCAAATTGTGATGAAGCTCTGTTTAATCATGGGAGATCACCCAAATGTATACAGTGCACAAACATAGATTTGTTTGTCAAGTCTCAGCTCTTGCTTTGTTATCTTTTATTCCTGCCAGAAAAATGTGAACAAGAAGAAGGAAAAGTACTGCAGGAAAAATGAGCAGGAATCTTCTAAAATCTGTTCAGCTTTATTAAGCTCACTCTCTGAGAACCTGGAGCAGAACATCAAGAACGGAAGCTACTGCCGATCTGGTGGCCACCAGGAATTTCTTAATGACCTCCAAAAAGTGGAGAAAAAATACTTGGAGGAACCTAAGAAAGGAATAATGGTACAAAATGATGAGGGTTGCTGAATTAATATTCACAAAGGATGTTGTCATTCTTTAGGCCAGGAAAACACTTGAGGGAGCTGTTGGGAAAGTGAAGCATGTTGTAATGTGTAGATAATCTTCGATTTACTACCACAATCTGACCAGAATTTGCATTGCTAAGCAAGGCAGTTATTAAGTGAATCACGTTGACTTTTACGAAATTTTGTGTCACAATTGTTAAATAACTGTAGTTAAGTGAATCGTACAGTCATTAAGAGAACTTCCCCCATTTATTTTGTTCATCAAAAGCCAATTGGGAAGATCACATGACCGTGGGATGCTGCAGCTGTCATAAATATATCAGGTTAGGTTATTTTGACTGTAAGGAAGCTGTGATGGTCATTGAAGTACAAGGTCTGATCTTTTTAAGTGCCATGGTAACTTTGAATAGTTCTTAACGGAATGCAACCATTGTATATTGTGGAGCCTGGTCATGTGAGAGTGCGTCCTAACAAAGAACCATAAAACAGAATTCAAAATAGGGAAAATACATTACAGATACAGTGTAAATGATGAAACACTGTCATGCTGATATAATGCAAGCTGTACTGCTTTTGTGTGTCCAAGCAAGATCACAACATGCACAAAAGGGTGACAGAGCTTTTGTTATTTGCTGCTTCCTCCAACCTTCCCTCAGATGTCTCTGACGAACTGTTTCCTACGATTCCATGTTTGAAATCCTCAGAGAAAGGTGTTTGCCCATATGGGTCAAAATTTATGTACCAAAAAATGAATCTGAGATAGCAAAGCATATGCAAACCAAGAACTATTGAAAAGAATAAGAACAAACGGACTGATACCGGTAGATGGATAAACCTTAGAACAGGGGTCCCCAACCCCCAGGCCGTGGCACCAGAAACTTGTGCAAATGGAGCTGCGTTTGTGCCTGCCTCTTGCACACAGCTCCATTTATATGAATTGACACTTGAGTGCAAGTGTGCTTGCACAACTGGAGCTATACACACATGTATGGTCTCCTGAGGTTCGCATGGCCCAGTTCTGATCAGGCTACAGCCTGATAGAAGGCATGGCTTGGGGACCCTGTTCTAGTCCAACCCCCTGTTCAGGCAGGAAACCCTACACCTGTGTTGGTGAACTTTTTTGGCAAGTGCCGAAATGGGAGTGCATGTGTGGGGGAGTGCCAAAAACTGGAAAAGCCACTCTCCGGTGTGCCCGCACAATAGCTCTGGAAACCAGAAGAGCAGTTCCCTGGTGTGCATGTGCGTGCCGGGAAGCTGAGCTTCCGGTTTCCGGCATGCACATGAGCGCCAGTCACCAGGTCTTCTGGTTTATGGTGTGCATGCATGCTCGAAGACCAGCTGGCTGGTGTGCATGCATGTGCCAGAAACCAGAAGCTCAGCATGCATGCTTGGGAGCCACTCTTCCAGTTTCCAGCACTCCTGCATTTGCGAAGACCAGCTGGTCTTCCAACCCAAAAGAGCAACGGGCGATGGCTGGCATGCCCGGAAAGATGGCTCTGTGTGCCACTTATGGCACGCACGTCATAGGTTCACCATCACTGCCCTACACCATTTCAGACAAATAGTTGTCAACCTCTTCTTAAAAGCCTGGTGATGGAGCATCCACAACCTCTGGAGGCAAGATGTTCCACTGGTTAATTGTCCTCCCAATTAGAAAGTTTCTCCTTAGTTCCAGGTTAGTTTCCATTCGTTGCTTCTTGTCCTGGCGCCAGGTGATTTGGAGACTAGGTTGACCCCCTCTTCTTTGGGGCAGCCCCTCAAATATTGGAAGACTGCTACCATGTCACCCCTAGTCCTTCTCTCCGTTAAACAAGACATTCACAGCTCCTGCAACCTTACTTTGTATGTCCTCATCTGATAGCCGTGCTGTCATCCTCCAGGGAGATTGTTCAGTATCTTGCTTTCACAAAACTCATTGTTGGCAATTCTATACTGCTCCAGATTATTCTCTCTCTCCCCCCACCCCCCACCCCGCCCTTCATTCAGGCAGGGGAGACCCTGAAAAAATTCCTCTGTAGCAAGGAAAACATCAGCAAATTCATCCTTCGAAATGATGAAAGCCTTCAACAGAAGGAGGCGGAAATAGAAGGTAAAGGCATGAATAAGCTGCCAGATGATGCTGGGATGTTTCTTTTGCTTTGAAGGTGGGAAAAATCTTTCCTTACACCAAACCCACCACTAATTGGGGAAATGCTTTCCTCTCTGCTTAAACATTTTTTGTACTGTAAGATGAAGTTGTTTCCTTTTTTTCTGTAGGATTATCCAATATTTGTAACTGTCCTCATTTATATAATGTATTATATGTATTATATGATATTACATAAATGTATTGCAAAATATTCAGGAGGAGAGCCCAGGACCTTTTGAAGGACAGCATCATGAAGGAGCTGATCCAAGAATATCACACGCATGTTTAAAGGTTGTTTAGAAAAGAGGATGCTAAGACAAAGAATTCTCTTTTCTAAAATAATCATGTTATTCTTTTCTTGCCTCTTTGCACAATATTCTTGCAATTCCCCCATAGCATATAACCTTCTCTTGTCCAAATTCCATGGACAAGTGAGGTGAGGCTGGAAATATGTGCTGATAGTCCTCATTTAAAGACAACTTGTTCCACTATCACTTGAACTTGCAATACTGCTGAATGAATAGAAGGTACGACCGATTCTTACAAAGATGGCAATCAATGTTTCTTGGGGTCAAGTGATCATCATCTGCAACCTTCACTTCATGCTTCCAAAAAGTAAAGTCAGCAGGAAGTTGAAATTGGGACTATGTGACATCATCACAAGATGATGCAGGATTTGCTTAATGATGTCAACCAGACCTGCTAGAACTGCTGTCATTAAACAGCACAGTCGCATGATGTTGTATTTTATGACTGAGTAGCTAAGTGATGGAGATTCTGATCCTAGTTAGTATAATTAATCAAAGATTGCCTGTATGCCAAATATACTTATTTATTGCATTATTTGCATACCATAAAGCGTAGCCAACTTGCAAACAACCTGCCGATGTCTCACTCTCTCTTTTCCCTGTCTAGATGCAAGGATGAAAGCAAAAGCAAAAGAATTAGAGGGTGAGATTCAGAAGCAGAATGAGGAAATGTTGAAACAGAAGCTTGAAAGCGAGAAAGAGAGTTATGAGATGAACCTTCAGAAGCTAAAGGAGAAATTGGAGGAAGAAAGGAAGCAGATCCTGGAAGAGCAAGAGAAAATGATCCAAAGCAAACTGAAGGTAACACTATAATCTCAGCAAGATTTTGTTGTAATTAGGCAGTAGGATATTAACAAACAAGTAAACTTCCAAAACTGAAAACCAATAGATTTAGGACTAGTGTATCAGACCTATGTCTTTCTTATTTTGTCACATCCTCACCATTTTAAGTCTTTTTTTTAATCTTCTCTTTTTTTCTTCCCCAAAAGTTTCTTTTAAACATACATATAATATAATCCAAAGTATACCATTACATCTTAACAAACATTTTTTGAATATTCAATAATATATCAATTCCTCTTGCCATGAAGCCTCGTCAATTTTTGTTTGTTCTTCTGCTTTCCATACACCATATTATAGTCTATTTCACCTTCAACCCTTCTCCTCTCCCTCTCTCCTCCCTACCTCCTTTCTTCCCTCTGCCATCTCTCTCTTCTCTACTTTCCCTTGCTCTCTCCCTCTCCTCTCCCCTCTTTTCACACCTGCCCTCTCTCCTTCTCTTGCCCTCCCTTCTACTTCCCTCTCCCCTATCTCCTCTCTCTTTCCCTCTCTTTATCACCCTTCCAGTCTCTATTTTACATGGTGTATTTATGCCTTTTAGCTAGCCCCATTTAATATCAGTGGCATTAATAATTATATTCCAAAAAAATTAAATATACTAGTTTTCCTTTTAAAGATATACCTTTATACAAATTCCATTTGTTTCCTCTCCCCCCCCCCCATTACTTTAAGTCATTTTGATGAGGTTGAAACACATTTACCGTATTTGCATGGATAAGTCAATGGGACTATCTAAAGAAAGCAAATTATAGAATCGGTGAAAGGGGGAGCACCCTAAAGGTTTCTATGGTCAGGAGGATGTGCTGTGAAACAGCAATGAGGAATAGAACTAGTCACAATAGTTCATAGCACTTCCAGAGTTTTCGTATAGGTCCTTAACCAAAGTCTTGAAGAATGAAGGCAGCATTTCAAACACTACACCTTGTTTACCAGTTACCCATTCTGCAATTATTTAAAATTACATCACAGGAAAAGAAGATACATAACTGGTCCTTGACATTGTGACCATCACAGCACCACCATGGTCACATCATTGTGATTTGCTCATATATTTCTAACTTTTCAGCGTCCTAAGTAACGCAATTGCCATTTGCAACCTTCGCAGCCAATGTCTGATAAGTAAAGGGTCAAGTTATCATATTGTGGACATGTTATGCAAAGAGCTTTCTGGGGAAGGTTCTAATGCTGGGAAAGGTGGAAGTCAAGAGATTATAGCATCTGTTATAGGAGTGATTGATGTACCAATGGAACACTTGAAGGATCAGGTAGGAAACAGATTGTTTTGAAGAAAATCCATCTGTGTAATTGCTAAGAATTGACATCAATTTGACAGCATATAATCCATCCATCCAATCAAAAGTCAATTGAGCTTAATTTCTTCCATGCAGAAAATAGATCCAGTCATGCTGAAGACGTAAAAAACAACAGAGAAAGGCAAAGAGGGAAATGTATTGTTAGAGGAACAAGCAAAAAGAAAATATGGGGACAGACTTTGCTAAAACCAAAGATGGTAAAACAAGAGGAAATGAAGAGAGGATTTCCCCCCCTCTTAAAGTTATGGTGGAAAAGAATCTTCTGTGATTTGGAGAATGTGGGTTTCTGACACAGACAGACAGGGTTTAGGGTTTTTAGGGTTTTATTAACACTTATAGGCCGCCCTTTTCCCTGAGGGGACTCAGGGCGGCTTACATAAAATCAAGGGAGGGATATACAAACAATAACACAAACAAAACATAGAATAAAATAATGAGCAACATTCATTCATCATTCGGGTGGGGGCAATTATCTTTGTCCCCAGGCCTGACGGGCTAGCCAGGTCTTAAGGGCTGTGCGGAAGGCCTGGACGGTGGTGAGGGTACGAATCTCCACGGGGAGATCGTTCCAAAGGGTCGGAGCTACTACTGAGAAGGCTCTCCTCCTTGTAGTTGCCAGCCGGCACTGGCTGGCAGATGGAACTCGGAGGAGGCCTAGTCTATGAGATCTAATTGGTCGCAGGGAGGTAATTGGCAGAAGGCGGTCTCTCAAGTACGCAGACCCACTACCATGAAGGGCTTTATGAGTGGTAAGTAGCACCTTGAAGCGCACCCGGAGATCGACAGGTAGCCAGCGCAGCTCGCGGAGGATAGGTGTTATGTGGGTGAACCGAGGTGCACCCACGATCACTCGCGCGGCTGCGTTCTGGACTAGCTGAAGTCGCCGGATGCTCTTCAAGGGCAGCCCCATGTAGAGCACATTGCAGCACACTGCAGACAGACAGACAGACAGACAGACTGACTTTAATCCCGACTTCCTATGTAGTGTAGAAGCCACATGAATCGATCACTGCAGGATACACTTCGCCCTGAAAGAAAGAGTAGCCTAGCTGAACTACAGGGAATTAATGGGGTGCAGTAGTTCATATGAGATGCTTTCCTGCTTTTTTCCTTGCAAGATTTTACTTTGATAGGAATTGTCCAAATACATCTTAAATTTATTTCTTCATTGGCTACATTCTTGAACATGATCTGCAACATTATTCACATCTTTTGCTTTCAGTCTAATAATGTTGATGTTTGTTTGTTTCCAGGAACAAAAGGATTTCTTGGAAAAGGGTTTCGAGGAAGAAGCAATCCAGATGAATAAGAAGATCAAAGAACTCATAAGTGAAAAGGAAGAGGTGGAAGATGAAAATTGGCTAATCTCAGGTTTAGGAGCCCTGAAAGGATTTTTCACTGAAAAAATTATTGAACCAATTGTAGAGTGGTTTGAAGATCTAATGGACAGTGACTGATCAAGTGCCTTTTCATCCTAGAAATCACCTGGTGTATTCTTACTAAAGTTATTTTGGATAAGTTTTGTCAATTTAAATTTATGGTGTGCAAAATCATGCTCAGATTTTCGGGACATTTCTTTACGAAATCTGAGATTTAGCATTTTAAGGCTTTGTGTCTCAAGGTTCAGGCTTTATGTTAAGCTCCTGTTTGTTTGTTTGTTTTAATCGGGTGACCATTTCATAGCGACGTAGGCTCCTTCTCTAAGTAAATATACTCTTCATTTCCCACTTCCTCTGTATTTTTTTTCTTTCCTGGCCATTAGATGAAATCAAAGTGATTGAAAGTAGAGAATCACTTGCAAAATTTTTAAACTGCCCTGAGTTCTAATCCCACCTTAGGCATGAAGCCAGCTGGGGTGTTCTTGAGCCACTCCCTCTCTCTCAGGCCCAGGAGGGAGGCAATGGCAAATCACGTCCCAACAACCTTACAAGAAAACTGCAGGGCTTAATTGGGGAAGTCATCAGGGGTCAACAATGATTCCAAGGGAGAGAAAAAAGTGAAACTGAAAAGTAAAACAGACTCCAAAATTCCTGTCCTGCACTGTCCTCTTCTGGCTGCAGATCAGTTGCTAAGGATGACTTGGTATATACCTAGACATAAAGTACTGTATAGCAATTGTTTCAAAGATTGTTGTCATCTCTTTAAGGCAGCTTCCTCCCTATTGATACTCCCTGTCTGGCCTGGATTTCAATGCCAGTAAAAGTTGCAATCCAAAATCTCTCATGGGCAGAAAGTTGCCTGTAAGAAATATCCTATCGGGTGGGACAGTTTTCCTGGAGGAGATTGTGGTTTTGGATCATTACCTCTGGACCTGTTTGATTGCAAATTTCTCCGCCTTTTGAAGGAGGAGGCCAGTGGTGGGTTTCAAAAATTTTTGGAACCTCTTCTGTAGGTGTGGCTTGCATTCCGGGTCCACTGGTGGAACCTCTTCTAACCAGTTCGGTAGATTTGATGAACCGGTTCTACCGAATAGGTGCGAACTGGTAGGAACCCACCTCTGGAGGAGGCATAACCTTGATTGCATGTCAGGATACTCTGGGAGTTGAAATCCACCTTTCTGGAAAGCTGGACAAGGAAGGAAATTTGAGATTTAGCATTTCAAGGCTTCCTTGGGTGTCACAAGTTGAGTTCAGATTTTAGGTTAAGCTCCTGTTTGTTTTAACCTTGATGTATTAAATCATGTTTGGAAGAGTTTGTATATGACATGAAGGCCAAATTAAACCAATAACTTAAGGCCCCTTTGTACAACTTTGCATAACTCCTTGCTTTCCTTGACAATATGCAGTATAATTCAGTGTAGCTCAACCTTGGCAATGTAAAGATATGTGGATTTCAATTGCCAGAATTCCCAGGTTTCAACACAGATTTTTAAATATGTTCTTTAATAGTATTATTATGTTACTAGATGGGTGAGGAGCCCATTTCCACTTCAGGAACTTCAAAAACCAGAACTCCACAGGCCTAGTTCAGATTCATATTTCTGAAAGTTTTAACTTTGATTTCCAGTTTTAACCTGTAGATTTCAACCTTGTTTTTAATTCTGTTTCAGTTGTGTGTTTATAGTGGCTCTTGTAATCTGCCCAGAGTCACTTAAGTGAGATGGGTGGTGCAGAAATTTAATAAATATAAATAAACTTCAACAAATAAACTTCAACAACATAAATAAACCACGAGTTCATTTAATTAGCCCAATTAGCTAAGTATGCCTGCTGTATCCCTCTCAGCCATCACATAACTACATTCGATGCTTTTGTATTGAAACTGACCGCTTGAATTTGCCGTGCTGTGAACTCATCTTTGGAATGATGAGGAATTTGGAATCCTCTTTGGAATTTGCCTATGGTCCCTGTTCTACTGTCACCACATATTCATATCCATTTCCTGTATTCATAATCATGTTTATACTTATATCTGTTATCTTAAACATGCTTGACAAAATAAATAAATAAATATGCTGAAAAATTATAGGATTCAATCCCATGTTCTTCCATGCAGCTTTAAAAACCGGAAATACCATAGGTGGCAGGAAGAGTAGAATGCACATCTGGTTTGTAACACTTAAAGTCTGTGGGCCAGTTTGCCATCCACTGTCATGGAGGGAAATTAGGGGACTGGAAGTGACTGGGATGAGAGACGATAGCAGCAGGAGAAAAATCTTTAGTAGGCACAGCAAACATTATCTCCTGATTCCAGGTGGGAGGACAGCAGCAGCATAAGATAGTAGTGGAGAAGAGCTCTAAGTAAATATACTCTTCATTTCCCCCTTCCTCTGTATTTTTTCTTCCTTTCCTGGCCATCCAGCTTAGATGAAATCAGAGTGATTGAAAGTAGAGAATCACTTGCAAAAATTTTAAACTGCTTTAAAAAAAAAAAAAAAAAAGGAAACACAACTCAGAGGCCCTGAGTTCTAATCCCACTTTAGGCATGAAGTCAGATGGGGTGTTCTTGAGTGCCTCTCTCTCAGGCCCAGGAGGGAGGCAATGGCAAACCACGTCCCAACAACTTTACAAGAAAACTGCAGGACTTCCTTGAGGAAGTCACCAGGGGTCAACAATGATTCCAAGCAATGGTGGGATTCAAATAATTTAACAACCGGTTCTCTGCCCTAATGACCAGCTGGGTATGTGAGGCTCGGTGGGCATGTGACTGGGTGGGCATGGTCAACTCAACGTCATTCAGGTCGATGGGCGCTTCGCCTTAGCTGTTACAATGTAGTAAGGGTTAACTGGAGAGGCAGTTTCTGTAAGCAGAACATTCAAGATGAGGCTAGAAACAATAGAATGTTTCCTTCCTGCCTTCCTTACAGGGTTAGCCCTGGAAAGTGGAAAAAAACAAAAGGAGATTTCTTGCAACAACCGGTTCTCTGAACTGCTTAGAATGTTAACAACCAGTTCTCCCGAATAGGTGCGAACCAGCTGAATCCCACCACTGATTCCAAGGGAGAGAAAAAATATATGAAATTGAAAAGTAAAACAGGCTCCAAAATCCCTGTCCTACACTGCCCTCTGCTGGCTGCAGATCAGTTGCTAAGGATGACTTGGTATATAGCTAAGACATAAAGTACTGTATAGTAGTTGGTTCAAAGATTGTTATTATCTCTTTAAGGCAGCTTCCTCCCTATTGATACGCCCTGTGTGCCCTGGATTTCAATGCCAGTAAAAGTTGTGGTCCAAAATCTCTCACGGGCAGAAGGTTGCCTGCAAGAAATATCCTATCGGGTGGGACAATCTATCACATGGCAGTTCCTCTGGAGGGGATTGTAGTTTTGGGTCATTACTTCTGAACCTGTTTGATTGCAAATTTGTCCACCTTTTGAAGGAGGAGGCATAACCTTGATTGCATGTCCGGATACTCTGGGAGTTGAAACCCACCTTTCTGGAAGGCGCTCCGTTTAAGAAAGGGTGGTGTAAATCCTTAGAGAGGCTCAACACAGTTTTTGACACAGCCTTCCTCAAACTCCTCCGTGTCTCCAAAAGAGAACAATCAGAAAACCTGTAACAGCATGTGGGAAAGACCTTGGGGGAAAAGAGCCTAGAAAACAATCAGATAAGGGACACCGTAGCCCACAGCTGCATAGCGGACAGAGCAAGTTGCTTAGAAGGGACTTTTCACAACTTTTCACAACTTTTTTAGACTCTAAAGGGTTAGGACCAGAGGTGGGTTCCTACCAGTTCGCACCTATTCGGTAGAACCGGTTCGTCAAATCTACCGAACCGGTTAGAAGAGGTTCCACCAGTGGACCCGGAAAGCAGGCCACACCTACAGAAGAGGTTCCAATTTTTTTTGAAACCCACCACTGGCAAGGATCTTGTAACTTGACAGCTTTAAGACTTGCATGCTTCAATGCCAGAGTTTCTGAATAGCTACTTGGACCAACCTAAGTACTAATTCATAATTTCATATCCGGTCACATGGGCGGCAAGCCACTCCCATTCGGTCACATGGGTGGCAAGCCACTCCCACAAAGGAGGCCACACCCACAGAGTAGGTTCCAACAATTTTCGAAACCCACCACTGGTTAGGACAATTGTACTTTCAGACTTGCAAGATTCTGTAGCTTTGCAATAAAGCAGAATGAGGACATCTGGTTATATTTCCTGTCTGCTCTACCAAGTAAGGCTGACAAACTCCCAGTGTTGTAGGTCACCAGTTGTGGGTTGATTGCCCTGTTATAACCCAAATACAATCTTGCTGAAGAGAAGACGGTTATCTCTGATTTTCCCCTTTCCTGCTGGTTTTTAAGTTCTCCTGCCCTTTAAATGCATAGAGAGTTGACAGCCCACGGGCTCAAGACCCGGGCACCATAAGATGGGATGAGCTCCCGTTACTTGGCTCAGCTCCTATCCATCTAGCAATTTCAAAGCAAAGTGGTGGCATTCTGCCAGTTCACACCGGTTCAGGTGAACCGGTAGCGGCAGCAGCGTAAAGCTCCACCCACCCACTCCCGCTACCGAACCGGTAGCGAAGATAAGAGGATTTCATGCCTGATGCAAATGCAAGTAGATAAATAGGCACCCCCTTGGTGGGAAGGTAACAGCGTTCCGCGCGCCTCAATAGAGCCGAGGTGGCGCAGTGGTTAGAGTGCAGTACTGCAGGCCACTTCAGCTGACTGTTATCTGCAGTTCGGCTGTTCAAATCTCACCGGCTCAGGGTTGACTCAGCCTTCCACCCTTCTGAGGTGGGTAAAATGAGGACCCAGACTGTGGGGGCGATATGCTGACTCTGTAAACCGCTTAGAGAGGGCTGAAAGCCTTATGAAGCGGTATATAAGTCTAACTGCTATTGCTATTGCTAATATATAATGCTGGCCACTTGACTACAGAAATATCTTCAGATAATGTTGACTCCCTCGGCCAAGAAGTAGAGATGAGCACTGGCCCCTAGAGATGGACACAACTGGACAAGGCAAACTTTTACCTTTAAATGCATAGATGTTGTTTTGCAGCCCATAATTCCTTGTCACTTTAGTGCTCTCTGCACACAGCTCACAATTGAGAAAGTTAGCCCAGCCTTTTAAAGTCCCAGCCCTTCTTTACTGCAGGAAAAAGCAAACTGGAAGAGCTCCAGTCTGTTATAACTTCTCATCTGCAGTAAGCCACCAGTGACATGGAGATTATACACATATATTTTTCCCTTATCCACGCAGCTTGCAAGGAAAGTCTCCCGAGAACTGTTGCTATTATTCGTGGAGCGTGCAAGGAGGCCTTCGCCATATTAAATCCTAACATATTAACGATGAAGCAATAGGGGATTATGGAGAAATACACCCCCCCTCTTCTTTTTACTGCCAATTTTGGTTGTGGGATTATCGGGCTGATTCTAATCGGTCTCCTGTTTCACGGAAGGGCAGTTAGCAATCTGCGCAGACCTGTCCTCATCCAGGATTTTCCTAACGAGCTTGCCTTCGATTTCAGCGCACGTTTTCCCCGATGAGCTGTATTTTCCCTTCCATAATTAGGGAAAAGAGCCAGACCGCATGGGGTTTCCCATTTAGGTAGGCACCCGATGTGGGGAACAGCCGTTTAGGGGAGTACGGAATTTACTCGTGGAATGGGAGGCTTGCAATTCAGGTTGTCCATTTCCGCAGTCTGTGTCTGTATACTAAAAATTAAGCAATTAACCTGAATCTGAGGAGAGGAAAAAATAGAAACTCATTACACCTGGAGAGTGCCATTAAGCAACATGCTACGGTACAAATGAAAGGGGTGTGTGTGTGTGGAGGGGAAGAGAACAGAAGAGCCGAGGTGGCGCAGTGGTTAGGGTGCAGTACTGCAGGCCACTTCAGCTGACTGTGATCTGCAGTTCAGCGGTTCAAATCTCAAGCCTTCCATCCTTCCGAGGTGGGTGAAATGAGGACCCAGACTGTGGGGGCAAGTTGCTGACTCAATTTGCTAAAAAAAAATCTGTAAACCGCTTAAAGAGGGCTGAAACCCCTATGAAGCGGTATATAAGTCTAATAAATAAATAAATGAATAAATGAATGAATGAATGAATGAATGAATGAATGATAGATAGATAGATGATAGATAGATGATAGATAGATAGATGATAGATAGATAGATGATAGATAGATGATAGATAGATAGATAGATAGATAGATAGATAGATAGATAGATAGATAGATAGATAGATGATAGCTTTATCAGAAAAGGAGCCCTCTAGATTGGCTTTTTCTCCCACAAGTCCACAAAACCACAGCCAGTTGCTGATTTTGGATTTCCACATTTTCCTTTTGCAGAAGTTGATTTTTATTCGGTAGGAATGGGGTATTTGAGTTTAACAAAAAAAAAAAAAAGGAGGGGATGCGTGATAGTAATGAGATGAGAAGATTAATAGTAATGCAGCCTTAGAGAATAGTTTGACAGTGTTGAGGGAATTATTAGTTTAGCAGAGTGACGGCGTCCGGGAAAAAACTCTCCTTGTGTCTAGTTGTCTTGGTGCGCAGAGCCCTATAGCATCGTTTTGAGGGTAGGAGAGTTGAAACAATTTATGTCCAGGATGTGAGGAGTCTGTAGTTATTTTCACAACCTTGGTTTTTTGACTTGTGCAGTGTACAGGTCCTCAATTGAAGGCAAATTGGTAGCCATTGTTTTTTCTACAGTTCTAATTCTCCTCTGAAGTCTCTGTCTGCCTTGTTGGGTTGCAGAACCAAACCAGACACTTATCGAGGTGCAGATGTTGGCTGCCATTTTGTCTTTTGGGACCCCTTCTTCCAGATGTCCCTTGAGTGGAGGTCACCTATCGTTGCGTAGAAATAATATGCCATTTGAAGGCGGTAGCAAGTTCAAACGATGTGAGGAATTTTAATTCCTTCTATGGTTTTCCAATCTTGATAACTGGACCACTGAACAAGGCAGTTACCCAACGGTTTTGTGTACACTCACACCCACAATTTAGTTGTAATTTCACTCTATTTTTTTCCCTTTGGCTCTCTTTGAAAGGTAGATGTTTAATGCAAGGGATGTTTTAATCTGAGAATTGGCCTGATGATAACCTCTCCCTGCAAATTATATCCTTCAGTTCAGGTTGTTTTATTATCTCTAGCTCTGCCTACCCCAATTCACTTAAGCTCTTACATTGATTGGTTTACTCTGGAAATACATCTTCTAATACATTGGACCGTTAATGCACTACCTGACATAAAAAGTTATCTCGTGTCCATGACACGTCTGATCTATGGGTTGGCAATCTGCTAAGCAAACAGAGATAGGTCCCTGTTATTGGTCATGGAGAGCAAGGAGCTGGGATTTCGCGCGGCAGAAGTCAGAGAAATAGATGGCTCTTGAGAAATAGATGGCTCTTGAGGTGCCTTTTGGATTTCAGATATTAGGACGGAAGAGATCAAATTCAGGAAGATTTTTTTCTTTGCCGTCAGATGATTCCCCCAAGAACAAGAGCCGCCATGGATATTGGTTTTATGGTCCTTGAGACCATCCTGGCCATGGCCATCATCACAATCAACCTGCTAGTGTGTGCCACCATCTACCTGCACAAGGAACTGAGATGCATCACCAACTACCTGATTGTCTCCTTGGCGGTGGCTGACTTTGGCGTGGGCGCTCTAGCCATCCCCTTCTCCATGGTGCTCAGCATGGAGTACACCTTGTATTTCTACACCTGTCTCTTCCTCACTTGCTTCCCACTGGTCACCACCCAGTTCTCCATCCTCCTCTTGCTGGTGATCGCCATCCATACCCACCTGAAGATCAAGCTACCCAACAGGCAAGTCATGTTCTTGGATTGTAATCCAGTGTGTGAAGCTTGAATGTGTGTGTATGAGAGAGATTATCCATTGTCACAGCCACCTGGGTGGTATTCTGAAGTTCTCAGATGTCTATGGGACATATTTCCATCAATCAATCCAAATAGAAGGGACCTTTGGAGGTCCAACACCTTGCTCAAGCAGGAGACCCCATACCATTCCAGACAAGTGCCTGTCCAGGCTCTTTTTAAAAACCTCCAGTGATGGAGCACCCACGATTTCTGGATGGAAGCTGTTCCACTGGTTAATTGTCCTCACTTGTAGGAAATTCCTCTTTACTTCTATGTTGCTTCTCTCCTTGAATAGTTTCCATCCATTGTCTCTTGCCTTCTGGTGCTTTGGAAAATAAGTTGACCCCCTGTTCTTCTTTACTTGAACCAACATTCAAGTAAAGAAGACAGAGAACAGCCACTTGGAGACATGGAAGGATGAAGCACGAAGCCTGAAGATGACGAATGAGATTTTGTCGAAACGTCACCAAGACACCTCCAATTTTACGCGGGAGAAAACCCGAATAACCAAAGACATACATACTAACACCCGCGAAAACCTCAGAAAACATATATATATATATATATATATATATATGTATGTATGTATGTATGTATGTATGTATGTATGTATATGTATATATGTGTGTGTGTGTGTATGTATATATAGATCTATATCTACCTCTCTCTCTATCTCTCTATCTCTATCTATCTATCTATCTATCTATCTATCTATCTATCTATCTATCTATCTATCTAGCATTTGTGCTGATAAATAAATAAAGGGAGACTAGTATAGATCTATTTCAAGCTATTTAGCTCTCATCAGCTAGCCATACCCTTACTGGGATTTGAACCTGTGCTGTATTACATATTGCACAGCATATTGCAGTTGTGTTAGCCATTAAGCCACAGGCTTTCCACCTTTATCAGCTAATACATATACTTATACATATACATATATACATATTCACAATTATAATGAATCACTTCTCTCTTCCTGTTTAGAGAATTAAAGGCAGTTTGTAGTGCTAGTGGACAATTCATCTTTGTTTGGTTGTTTCACACCTGAGATAATATTGTGCAACGAAAGAAGAATGGGTTTACACAAAGAATATCTGGCCTCAAATCAGCTCTCTCTTTAATTGTGCCACTTCTATATTTCATCATCTTGTATTTGGGGGGGCAATAACAAGATTGCCTTTCTTCAGGATGAGCTGTCTTGAGGCCGGGAAAAAGCTCTTATCCACCCAGAAAACATAATCTGTTTTTCAGCCGGTTAAATTGCTCGCTAGCTATTTGATCAGGTACCTGCCTGGTTTGTAATTGCGGAGGAAAGCTAATGGTGTACAACAGTGATAAAAACCTACAAAAGCCCTTCTTTTAAGTGGCCCTCCTTTGGACAACCATGTTCTTGTTTTAATATAAGAGAAAGCAAGAAGTGAACTAATTCATCAGCAGCGATTCAGACCTTACATTGCCTGACCACGGCTTATTAACTGCTAGCTGATAACCCGGCGTGGCCTAGGGTATTTATCCCAATCCTGTGTTAGAGATAGCCCTCTTGTGGAGTAATGCGAAGCCGTTACACTGTCCTGTACAGTAGAAGCCATTTTAAGGCACAACAGGCTGTATTTTAACACAACTTGAATCCAAAATTCAAGAGGGGTGGACACATGCGGGGGGGAAGGGCACATACACGGGGGTGCTTGTATTGCATTTTGGGGGTTCGTGCATGCTTTGGGCACTCGGCACCAAAAAGGTTCGCCATCACTAGTGTAGGGTTTCCTGCTTGAGCAAGGGGGTTGGACTAGATGACCTCCAAGGTCCTTTCCAAGTCTGTTAGTCTGCTTTCTCTCCATCCAAAGATACTAATGAATGTCTTTCATTGGGCAGCTACCCTCTGCGTGTGAAAAAAAGCTGGGTGATGTTCGCCGTGGCTTCCTGCTGGCTGCTTTCCCTGCTGATCGGCCTCTCCCCTATGATGGGATGGAACCAATTTCAGCAATATGGAGAGACCAGGAACAAGTCGAGGGGGATCAGCTTCCAGAGAGCCGTCTTCGTTTTCGTAATCCAGGACAAACCTCCCAAAGACTTCCTCACTCAAGCCTACCAGGATCCAGAGGCTCTGAGCTCCAGTCACATCCCAGTCGAACATCTGGGCCGCTGTTCGTTTACCTCCATCTTTAGTCCCGAGTTTCTGGTTTATTTCATTTTCTTGATCTGCACTTTGCTGCCCCTGGTGGCCATGCTGGGTATTTACGGCGACATCTTCCGCGTCGTCCGTGACCATTTCCGCTCACAGCCGCTTTGGCCGGCCAAGAGGAAGGAAATGCAGATGGCCTGCACCCTTCTTCTCCTGGTGGGTGTCTTCTTCATTTGCTGGATGCCTCTGCATATGATCTACTGCATCCAGCTGCTGTGTCCCAGCTGTGAACAGTACGAGTCTCTGGAACATCTGGCGGTGTTGCTCTCGCACCTGAACTCTTTGGCCAACCCGCTGGTCTATGCTTTGAGGAAGAGAAACTTAGGACTGGCCCTCCGGTCAGTGTTCCTCTGTCGTGTCTTGCGCTGGCCTTCTATGAAGACCTGCTGTGGTCCTAGTCCCAAAATCCATCCTCAGGCGGAAGTGAGAAAGCGCCCTTCTTAAATGACTCTTCACGGATGAACAGACGGCTTGGTTCTACGGTGAAACAAGAAGAGAGTTACTGGAAGACCCTGGAGAGGTCCAGACCTAGCTGCCGAAACAGATAAAACAAAGCTAATTTGGTCGAGTGGTGGCCTAGAAACCAGGAGACTATGAGTTCTAGTCCTGCCTTAGGCATCAAAGCTGGCTGGGTGACTTTGGGCCAATTATCAGGAGACTGTAAATTCTAATCCTGATTTAGGCATACAGCCCCATTGAATGACTTTGGGCCAATCACCAGGAGACTGTGAGTTCTAGTCCCAGTTTAGGAATGAAAGTCCCATTGGACGATTTCGGGCCAATCACCAGGAGACTGTGAGTTCTAGTCCCACTTTAGGAATGAGGTGACTTGTGCCAATACTCCCGAATTGGCCCTTGTTCCTTAACTGTTCTCTTCTCCTGGCAGCTCTGTGCATGCGCACATCGGGAACGGGCTCCAGCTGTTCTTCTGCCCCACTGCTCCCCAATTCCGAAGGCAGCTGATAACTGTCGGACAGCCCAGGCCCCATCTCTGCCTCCAATGCAGAGCCCTCGGACTCCCGGACTGGCCCATGTTCCTCCCCAACCTCCTCATTGTCTGAGTCTGCCACCAGATCCGCTGGCCACTGGCGGGCCAGAACAATCATTCAGAACCTTTTTTCAATCTACAATTGGAGCCCACCGTACCACAAAGGGCAAATGTGAAATAGCGGGAGGACGAAATAATTAAATCCATTCTGGTTTCCCCCATCCTTGTTCTCATTCACTGGCACCATCTGATGGGAACAGAGAAACTCAGCGCATAATGCTCAACTCCAATTTGTCTTACAACGAATTGCTGAGCAGAAACAAGGACGGGGATGTACAACAGCCTAAAATATTTGCAGCGCTCAACGATAATTGAAAAGAGACAAATCAGCAATCCCTGTGAAAGCCCAATTAAGCCTGAAAAATATTTATTTGTTTCATTCATTAGAAGCAATTACATTGACCAATTAACTAAATGAAAACAAATAACAATAAGGTGCATCAAATCCAAATCATTTTTGCTTATACGGTATAATATCTCTTAACCGTTGCTAGCCAGATGAATTCTGACCTTATTTCTTTGGCGGGTTAAGCTATAAATTATGTTAAATGTGTGGTCGCTGTAGCTAGCAGATAGACGCATTGGAATAATACAAATATTGCCTGTTCTTCTCTGGAAAAAAAAGGGGGGAGATTTATAAGCAATAGATCAATCTAGTGCTGATTAAATTTTTGTCTGGAAAGTCTTGCTCTCTGTCTCTTGACCCTAGGATGGCCTTGTCCAGCAAAAGATGTCACGGTAAGTGATTGGTTCTCCTCCTAATTCCTAGGGAAGCAAATTCAGGTAGTCCTCAACTACAAGAGCCGAGGTGGCGCAGTGGTTAGGGTGCAGTACTGCAGGCCACTTCAGCTGACTGTTATCCAGCCCCGACTAGAACGAATGTGTGTTGTGAAATTTAAATTATTTTTATTTTCCTTTTTTTCCATTTTTTCTTTTTCTTTCGCTTTGTAAGATGCCCAGAGTCCTGCGGGATTGGGCGACCTATAAATTTAATTAAATAATAATAATAATAATAATAATAATAATAATAATAATAATAATAATCTGCAGTTCAGCGGTTCTAATCTCACCGGCTCAAGGTTGACTCAGCCTTCCATCCTTCCGAGGTGGGTGAAATGAGGACCCAGACTGTGGGGGCGATATGCTGACTCTGTAAACCGCTTAGAGACGGCTGAAAGCCCTATGAAGCGGTATATAAGTCTAACTGCTATTGCTATTGCTAACTTATGACCAATTGTGGAATGACTGATCGAAGTTACAACAAACCCCCCAAAAGTTAATTACAACCCACTATTGAAATTTGAATAGCTGGTTCCTTCCACCCACCCGATGGTCATATGCAGGGGTAGGATTGAAAAATGTTAGCAACCGGTTATCTGCCCGTTTGCTGGGTGGGCGTGACCATGGGGGCGTAGCCTAGGCTGTTTTCGCCCTCCCCAGGCTCCGGAGGCTTTCCTTGAGCCTCCGGGAGGGCGAGAACGGCCTCCCCCAGCCTTCGGAGGCCCTCTGGAGGCCGGAAACAGGCCTGTCGGTAGGCCCATTTTTCGCTCTCCCAGAGCCTCTGCACGGGCCCTGCATGTATCTCACATCCAAAACGAGCTGCTTGGGGACTCCTGGGAAGGGAGAATGGGCCAGGATAGCAATAGCAATAGCCGTTAGACTTATATACCGCTTCATAGGGCTTTCAGCCCCCTCTTAAGCGGTTTACAGAGTCAGCATATTGCCCCCAACAACAATCCGGGTCTTCATTTTACCCACCTCGGAAGGATGGAAGGCTGAGTCAACCCTGAGCCGGTGAGATTTGAACAGCCGAACTGCAGAACTGCAGTCAGCTGAAGTAGCCTGCAGTGCTGCATTTAACCACTGCGCCACCTCGGCTCTTATACTGGATCAGCCAGTCCTTGCAACTAGCGGTTTGGTGAACCAGATAAAAATTAACGTCCGGTTCGCCCGAACCGGTCGGAAACGGCTGAATCCCATCCTGTCACATGACTGTATTTGGGGTATTTTATGTCCCCCCTTTGAGTTGTTCGCCGCCCTGAGTCCCTCCCGGAGAAGGGCGGCATACAAATAAACTAAATCTGAAATCTGAAATCTGTATGGCCATTTGCGGTGTCCCGTGGTCATTTGACTATGATTAATAATATTTTTTTTTCCAGAAACTGGAGTTTAGCTCCCCATAGTGACCAATGGATTTGCTTAACAATTGTGGCCTTTGCTTAACGATCAGGGCATTTGCGTCAACTTCTTGACTTAATGACAGTGACAAAAAGTGTAAAATTGGGCACAAGCACAATGATGACTCACTCACTTAATGATTGTCACAACTTAGGACTATAACTTCGGGCTCAATTACGGTTGTAATTCGAGGCCAACTTGTAAATGGAGCAACCGCAAAAAACGAAGAGAATGTACATTGCTCGAAATTTGAGATTTGAAATTTGAGATTGAGATTTGTTTTATTTATATGCCGCCCTTTTCCGGGAGGGACTCAGGGCGGCGAACAACTCAAAGGGGGGAAAGGGAACATAGAACACAATACAAGTAGTTAAAATAGCCAAGAATCACACAACCACACAGGTCGAGAGGGGAGGGGAACTTGTCAACCCCAGGCCTGCCGGCACAGCCAGGTTTTGACGGCTTTCCGGAAGGCCTGGAGAGTGGTGAGGGTCCGAATCTCTGCGGGGAGATTCCTGACATTGACAACAATTAACCAGTGGAACAGTTTGCCTTCAAAAGTTATGGGTGCTCCAACGCTGGAGGTTTTGAAGAAGAGATTGGACAGCCACTTGTTTGTAATGATATAGGGTTTCCTGCTCGACCAAGGGGTTGGACTAGAAGATCTCCAAGGTCCCTTCTGTTATTCGGTTATTCTGAATAGCCCCGAGGCTGATGCCCATTGATGCTAGCTCCGAATAAGCTAATGAGGACAAAATAGTCCCACTTTTCTAACAGGGCAGAAAAGATAATTTGGCTACCCCTCCTTTACTCATTTCTATCTGTGTGCTTTGTCTGGTTCTGGATGTCGTCAGCTGAATGCATTAGACCGAGGCCCACTTAAGACAGCAACAGGAAAATCACTTCCACCCACAAGGCAATTATTGAAAACGAGGGAGTTGAACTGCACAAAGCTATTGAATATTGCGACATTAAGGCACATAATGGACATCAGTGAATGTCGATAAGCTCATTATTTAAACAAAGGTGGTAGCTTGGCCCCTATTTTTAAACCCTTAAATAAAGAGATGAAATTGATTTGGTTTAAAATTCAGGGCAATAAATCTTATTGTTATCTTGGGGAGGTAAAAAGGAAGGGAGGGAGGGAGGAAAGAAGGAAGGAAAGAAGGAAGGAAGGAAGGGGAAATTAGCGCCAGAAAACGTGGGTTTGAGTTATTGATCTCTGGTTCTTAAAATGCTCGGGATACCCAACAACTTTCATTCTACAGATAATTTACCTCCAGGGTTCTTGGCTTGTGATGTTCTTCTCCCTATTAACTTTCTGCCAACAGAGGCTGTGTGCCCACCCCCAGGGCTAACTAGCCAGCGTAAATCAATAATGGAACTTCAGCTGGCAAGATTTGCCTATTGATTTCCATCTGTTGCAGCCATCCTTAATAAAGCTGGTTCCAGGCAGTTGCTAGGAAAAGCCATCAATCCTCGGTACTTCCATTTCAGCTTCAATAGCGTGGCCGCAGGTAATTCATGGGGCCTTTTAGAATACTCAAACACTCCAATTTCTAACTTTCCAATCTTGGAACTGGGTATTTACATATGACGGGGCAACTTCCTCCAAGATCTTCTGCTTCGTAAAACAGCCCAAATGTGGCTCTCAGCCTCTCTCCACCCCACTAAAGTTAATATCCACTGCACTGTTCAACCACCAACGCCTATTTTCATGTGTACAGGTAGTCCTCAACTTATGACAATTCATTTGGTGACTGTTCAGAGTTACAACAGCACTGAAAAAGAGTGTCTTCTGACCGTTTTGCAGTTACAATCTTTGCAGCATCCCCATGATTGTGTGACCCAAATTCAGATGCTTGGCAACTGGTTCATACTTATGACCGTTACTGTGTTCCTAAGGTCACATGAGCAGCTTTTGAGACCTTCTGACAAGCCAAATCAATGGGGAAAACCCCTTGGAAAGATTGAAAATGGCAATCACATGTCCTCGGGAAGCTGCAGCCTTCACAAATGCATGCTGGTTGCTAAGTGTGCAAATGTTAGCCATGTAATGCGTAATGCTAGAATGGTGATAATTCTCTTCTTTCAGTGTCATCATAAACTTCAGTCGTTAAAAGAATGGATGTAAGTCGAGGACTACCTGTATTTCATAGAACCCTTAGAAGAAGGCATGACACTCCATGGTTTAGGCGGGGTCAGATTTCACGCCCAAAGGCATGGCATTTGAATCATAATCCTCTGCCCTCCCCAATCTGTAGCTTAAGGCAAGGGTCTCACTCTGAACCATGGATGGTCTGGCCAAGTTTTGAATCGACATCCTCATTCCCCAAATATTGGTAGTGTAAGAACATTAGGGACACAGTGGTTCAGTGGTTAAGACTCTGAGCTTGTTGATCAGAAAGGTCAGCAGTTCGGCGGTTCGAATCCCTAGCGCCGCACAACGGAGTGAGCTCCCGTTATTTGTCCCAGCTTCTGCCAACCTAGCAGTTTGAAAGCACGTAAAAAAGCAAGTAGAAAAATAGGAGCCACCTTTGGTGGGAAGGGAACAGCATTCTGTGCCCCTTCGGTGTTTAGTCATGCCGGCCACAGAGACGTCTTTAGACAGTGCTGGCTCTTCGGCTTTGAAATGGAGATGAGAGTACAACTAGCACAGATGTGCAAGGAGAACCTTTATCTTTTAAGAACATCTTTTCTTGCACCAATTTGGCAGTTGCAAAGAGAAATACTATTATTATTATTATTTTTAATTAAGCAATCAGGAACTTGGGGAGATCTTTAATATTTATTACAGAACTTCAACAATAAGAGACACCACTGCTTAGAAAAGGAAGATCAAGGGAATGCCAACGCAGTTAACAAACAGAATCAAAAACTTATTATAGAATAGTATAACAGAGTTGGAAGGGACCTTGGAGGTCTTCTAGTCCAACCCCCTGCTTAGGCAGGAAACCCTATATATACCCGATTTGAAGACGTTTCTTCTTTTTAAAGAAGTTTAAAGAAAAACAAAGGAATTCCAGCTGCCTCCTGAAAAAGCACCTTTGGGACAACCACGAACTGGATGACTGAGAATCTCTATATACCATTTTCGTGATTAGGAAAACAAGAGAAAAAAAAGTGAACGACTTCCGCCCTTCGATGGGCGAATTGCCTCCCCAACTTCCGGCTTGGCAAACCGTTCTCGTCGCATGGCGCGGAAATCGCGCGATGCCTTGCCCCTTCCCTCCCTCCGGGTAGCGATTGGGCGAGGTCCAGATCTCGCGAACGACCATTGGTGAAGACAAACCTCGCGACGCTTGGAGCCCTGCGAGGAGCGGGTGGGGAGCCCCGTGCGTTCTTTTTCCTGCCCGGTAGCGCTGAGGCGGCAACACGGTGAGCGAGGTGGCGGCTCGTGGGGAAGCAGGCCGGGAGCCCGGCTGACCCCGACGGGGCCGAAGACGGGTTCCCTAAGTTTCCTCGGTGCTCTGGCCTAGCCTCCCTTGGCTCTGGCTTGCCGGGCGAGGCCAGGCCATGTGGCGGCGTGGGAGGGAAGCGGCTCTCGTGGAATAAGCGGGTGGAAAGGAAGAAAATGTATGCAGGGAGACAAGAATTAAAAAAAGCAACAACCATTCTTCGACTGGATTTATTATACCTCAGTTATAGTTTATTAAAATATAATATATTTTAAAATATAGTATATTTAAAATTAATACTACATAATATAATAATATATAATATAATACTATAAAACTGCAGTTACTGTTTCAGCGTAACTGCGAGGAAAATGCATATTCATATTTTTATATATTAGAAAATTTAATATACTCTTAAAAAAAATTGCGAAGCTTAACATCTTAAACTCCATCATTGTTCCTATTGGTTATTTCTTTTAAAAAATTTTTTTTAGTTTTACTATATAAAGAAAGAGCAACAGTTTCGAAGTCTATATAAACAGCATGTTGGTTATTTCTTTGAAGCATTTGCTTAGAAGAAAAATAATATATCCATTTATAGTAGCATTACATGCCTGGATCCTTTGCTGATCCTTAAAAAGCTGACAAAACAAGGCCCCCTCAATAAACAGAGCTGGTAGGCAGAGGCTGTGAATACAGAAATTATTATTAAAACCCGATGTTTAAGTGTCTTATAAAACATCCCTAAGGGATCTGTGAAGTTTATATTTCTGATCAAAAAGTTGTAGAAGAGATACAGAAATTGAAACCAGAAATTGAGGAACTTGGAGAATCTGTAACAATTACCAACATCATATTTTATATAATAGGATATAATTCCATTTTTAATATATTTTATTTATTTAGTTAGAATTATATTTTTATGGTGCGATACTTGGCTTTTCTTTGGGAAAGAACAGAATTAGATAGGATTTTTGAAAGTGGCGACAATATGATCTGCTATAGAGCAAAGAAAAAAGATCCTGTTCTATACAAATTCTATGGATACTAAATACTGATAGAATATATTAATACTCAAATATTCTCCATTATTACAGATATTAAAACTTTCAGTGACCCTTGCCTGTAAGCTCACAGTGTAATAGAAGTCATATAAATAATTGTTCTACTTATTCATTCCAATAATAAGAATTGTAAGATTCAGGATTACAAACAAATATTGCAATCCTTGGTCACCTGTCCAAAATATTTGTCCCTTTTTCTCTGAAGACAGTTGCCTCAGAGTGGTGTTTCTGGGAAAAGCAAACATATTCCTTTTCTGGACCTTAGATGGGACAATATGGATTTCCTCTTGCCATGGAATCTGCTGGCGATGGAGCTGTCTATCTTTGCTTGACTCCTCCAATAGTTATTATCTGTATATTATATTGTTTATTGGGCGTGCTGCCGGGGGTCCTTAGGAATTGTAATGATAATATTAGTAAACAGGTAATAAACAAATGAATAAATATTGTGAAGAGAGGAGTGCTTTCCTGGCCTCTCCGTGGCAGTGGTGGTTCAACTCCCAGAAGTATGAAACTGATTAATTTTTCTAAATTGGTGAGATTGTGTATTTTCCCCCATCTGCAGATGCCTGGAGTAACTGTAAAAGACGTCAACCAGCAGGAGTTTGTACGGGCCCTTGCAGCCTTTCTCAAAAAGTAAGTTGTGTGAAAAATTAATTAGCACATACAAATTGGACTTTTGATGTAGTGAGTTGTATTTTCCCAAAAGGTAGCACTCTTTTCTGAGTCTATACGAATCTATAAAGCATTCTTGATTAGCATATTTTAATGGTTTTGACGGAAAATAGACTTAAATAAAAGACCGAAATTTTCTTTGCAGTAGTAATATTTCAGGAAATAAAGGTGGGTGTTTAAAACTATGATTCCTGTAACTCCAGGCAGGAAATGAATAGGGACTTAAAAGGACCATATTATTTTGGTTGCTTTAATAATACGATAAATAGTTTGAAGTATATTTCTTCTCACTGGAATCAGCTTTATTAGTGGTTAAAAGTATACTTCCATGCAACTAATCATGCCAGAATGGAGTTGGTGTGCAAATGCAAATTTGTGTCCCATTAAGATGCTGTGGGGTTTGCACCTGTTATTACCAAATAAATTAGTTTTTATAAATTTGATTTGCTAAAGAAAAACATTGTTAAGGGATTGTGTAGGAATGTATCCAATATGAAAATTCTTCCTCATAACTCCCAACATGACATATCCTTCCCTTTCCTGCTGCTCAACCACATTGCTACTATCCTAAAGTGACATATCTTATCAGTCAAAAATCTATTCAGTTCTTTCCCTCTGCTCAGCGGCTACTGTCAGTTCTCACTCAGCACAGCATAGTCTATTTATCTCCTCCCCTTCCTCCAATCTTCCTAGTTCCTCTCTTCCTTGCTTCTCCTTAATTGCCTTTGCTGATGTTCCTGGCATTTTCTTGCCCTTTCTCTCCCATCAGCACCTTTCCCCAGAAACAGTTCATGTTTCAGACTAGAAGCTGAAATTGAGTCGTTTCATTTATGTTTCTGGACCAAACACACATGCTTCATTTAGCTGTTCTATGTGAGGAATATTTCATATTTCATGTGTAGAATAGTTCATGCGCAAACTGTTTTGCTCTGCTCTAATATACTGATAACTGCCTTAAGTACTTTCTGGATAATTACATGTTGTACAAATTGCATATATATGTGTAAATCAATTATTTGAGTGTTTAATAAATAGTAAGATTTATAGTTAAACAGGCATTTAAACCAAAACATCTATTCTTTTTTTTAAAAAATGGGGGTGCCTAGTGCTGACATTGGTATTTTAGACCACAAAGCATTGTTTATATGCTGGGTGTTGATTGGTGAGGGTGGGCAGGTGCCACACAAGTTGAGTAATATCAAATTCTCAAAAATCCCATCTTACAACAGGACTATTTTCTTCCAAATACTAATTTGTAGCTTTAGTGGATCTGTGCTTCAGCTATTTTCCCTTTGAATTATTTCATGAATATATTTGGATCAATTTAGTTGCCTAAATTTTATGACACTTATTGTATCTCTCTGCAGGCCTTTAAGGCAGAGTCCTCTGCAGTCACTTCCCAGGAAAGAGTTGGCTGCTTGAAAGAGTTATATTGTTGTGTTGGTATCCTATTTGCTTTGAACCATCTTGACAAGGAAGAAATTCACAGTCCTCATAACTGATACTTGAATTGTTTTGCAGGTCAGGTAAACTAAAGGTACCTGAATGGGTGGACACAGTCAAACTAGCCAAGCACAAAGAATTGGCTCCATATGATGAAAACTGGTTTTATACCAGAGCTGGTAAGGGATGAAATGATTTCAGTGCTATGCTAATTGTAATTTTTCTATAATGTGTTCTTTTGGTAAGAGGGGCCAAAATGAATATTGTTTTATTCAAATTACCTCTAGGTAGATATTACAATGTGCTTCTTGTTGGGCAATTCTGGGAGTTGAAGTCCACAGGTTATAAAGTTGCCCACTCTGCATTAGTACCTATGGATGAAAATAAGTTCATCCTCCTAAGAAGCTTTCAGTGGGAGTGGAAGGACAGTAGAAGAAGAGATGAAAATAGGCAAACGTATTAAACATTCATGGCTTAGTTGATTATCATGCAATAACAGGCCATACTGTAATTCGTTTGGTTTTGACTAAGAGTGGTATGCATATTAGGCATTGCAGATTTTAAAAGGTTTGGTTCTTTAGCATTTTGTATGGACCTGTGGTAGAGAGTACAAAACTCTGTGAGGGAGATGGTTGTTTTCCAAATTTGATAAATAATACTGCCTTTCTTGTTTTGTATGTGTGAAATTCCCTGTGTTATGTGGGTGGCTATAAATAGAATCAAAATAAACCATGATTGTGGTCAAAATCATGGCCTACTGCAATTTAATACGTCAATTGTCCTATTAAAATGAACCAGTGCTACTCGCATTATTGCCAGGAGAGAGTTGCTGAGGCTATTTGAAGGGTGATGCTCATTTTTGTGTGTTCCAATCTTGATTCCCGATAACTGCCTGGATGAATTCCTGCAATTCTCTGGACAAAATTTTCAGACGTAGTTTGCCATTGCCTTCTCTCTTAAGCCTGAGAGACAGTGTGACTGGCCAAGGTCACTCAGCAGGTTTTGTGCCTAAGACAGGATTAGAACTCGAGATCTCCTGAATTCTAGCCTGGTGCCTTAGTCATTATACCAAACTGGCTTTATAGTGTTAGGTTTTATTTGTGTTAAGCAACAACAATGATTTGCATACTGTTGCTGGAGTTAAGGCTATAGATGATGGGTTTTGAAGAAAATTTGCTGGACAGAATGCTGCAATTCCTACTTTTCTAACCCAGCCCCTGATATCCTTGGAAGTGTCATTTTTGCCTCTGCCTTCGGGTGACACTGCAGGGTTTAAAACAGCTCTTTGAAAGAAGGGTGCGACTTTTGGCACAATAGACAGTCCTCTATATCTGGGTCTCCAACCGTGGCAAATTTAAGACTTGTGGGCTTCAGTTCTGGAAATTGAAGTCCACACGTCTTAAAGTTGCCAAGGTTGGAGACCCCTGTTCTATGTCACAACTGTCCTGTTTAGACCCTGGTCCTGGGGAGGGACATACAATGAAAAGAACAGAAACCTTTCTCATTTCCCCAGGAAATAACCACCAGCAGCACAAGATACACATGAAGTAATGGCTGCAGCTTTACTATAAACTCTATGGTTTGCTAGCAATTGGAGACTTTGCTAATGTTATCAATCAAGAAGATAATTGACTTCTCTGCCCATAATTATAAAGCATTTATATCTTGGGGACCAATCAGAAGCACAGATGCTTTGTGGCCCAGCTCTTCAATATGACGTCTCATTAAAAGCCTCAGTTAATTCTAAAATATCTTTTGTGGCTTGTTTTTCCGTCAGCCCTCTAATCTATTACAAATCGCCGCTTGATGCTTTGGACAATCACCGTCCATGTCGGGTGGGCAGCGCTCCTGGCCAGTATGGAAACCATTTTTTCCAAACAGGCCTCAAACCCTTTTGCATTTGATTTGCCTGCCTATAAAACAGCGGATGCACGCAACCACTTGGCTGTCTACCAACAATCTGTTCCATCTTGGGTTGCCTCCATCTCGCCCTGCCTGCGCAAGATGGCTTTATTCGTGACTTCAGATGGTTGGAGAGCCCTGGAGATGCTCTTCGTGCAGAGCTTGATCTATTATTTCACAGGGAACTAAAAGGCCCTTCTCGCATCTGTTTGCATTCACAGTAAATGACAGCTAACCAGCATTCTTGGCTTCTTCAAATGGGCCTCTGCTGCGGGAAGACTTTTGTAGATGCCCTGCAGTCCGAACCCTGCTTTCCCCCCTTCCGTGGTTGCTGTCAGGGTGGCTGTTCAGCCTGGTTAACTTGCTCTTGTCAACTAGTGAAATGTAAGGGAGGGAAGCAGGTTTCTGACTAGCAGGAATATAGCCTCAGGGTTTCTCCTTTTGTCTGGGCCTGTGGAGTAGCCTCAAAGGAGAAGGCAGGCGCAGAAAAGCTGCCTGCTGACGAAATAACAGCTACTCTGTTTCTGCAGAACTCCATTCCAGGTGAAAGTGGAGGGTTTTAATGCAGTTTGCTTGTTTGTCTCCGAGCGATGTCGTGCTGACACTTCTTCAGTTGGAGGCGGCATTGGGCTGAAAGCAGTTGAAGGCGCTGGGCTTGTTCATTTTAATTACTTTCATTGGGGCCTTTCATTGAAGGAGAGTAATTTACATGGGCATGCAACATCTTGGCGTCAATTGAAAGTTCTTGTCTTTAGCAGTATGAGAAGATGGGCCTGGCTGTTTTGAAGAGGTTGTTTTGGCACGGCGTGGCTCACGTTAATAGATTGCTCAGGGTCATTTTGGGGGTGGGGGTTGGGGAGGAACCCTAAAAAACGAAAAAAGCACTGGCAAACCACTTGAGAACCACCGTACTCACAAACAGCCAAGCTTGATTCTTTCATGGCAGGGATCTCCAACTGTGGCAACTTTTAAGACTTGTGGACTTCAACTGCCAGAACTCTGGGAGTTGAGGTCCACAATTCTTAAAGTTGCCAAGGTTGGAGACCCCTGCTTTAAGGAAGAGGTAAGATACTTCCGAGTCCTATGAAAAGTTTGGAAACGGTTCCGTCTCTCTCATGCCGGAAGGTTGCGGTTGAAGTGACCAGTTAGAAGAAGTGTCATAAAATGATGGTTTCTTTTGTTTGCAGCATCCACAGCCCGCCATCTTTATCTTCGGGGTGGTGCTGGAGTCGGATCCATGACCAAGATCTATGGGGGGCGCCAGCGCAACGGTGTGATGCCCAGTCACTTCAGCCGGGGTTCCAAAAGTGTTGCCAGGAGGGTGCTCCAGGCTTTGGAAGGGCTCAAAATGGTGGAGAAGGACCAGGATGGGTGAGTTCCTACCAGATGCAGAGAACGTGGAAGCCTAAGGAAATACACAGGTGTTGTAGCAGGCTCACAAAAGCACAATTGTGGACAACGCATTGAATACCATCTGTGGGAATCTGTTTATAAAGACCATAAGCTCTGTGTTCAGAGGCAATGTGACTTGGAATATATATTGCTAGACGGTTATAGAAGTCTTTTGTCTCTGTGGCCTACATGAGAACTTCTAAAGATTGTCCAAACAATATTAGAATATTATGGCCAAGTCCAGCAACATCCTTCCCTATGACATGAGTATGTTTTCCTGTGTAGTAGAATGTCTTATTGGATACTGATACTATTGCATTGCCTGTGTGGGTATCTTTGGAAAAATGGTGCTTCATTCAAATAGGCTCCATCTTAATGAAGAGGGGAAAAGATTGCTGTGGGATTCTATGGTACTTCTGTATTGTTGAATTGTAGCTTCCTATGTTCTTCAATGGCTAGCATTGCTGAAGGTTACAATTAAGCGACATCTACATGTCCCACATTTTCCCCAAGTAGTGTTAAAGACTTGGGAAACTTCCAGAAATTCATACAGGTGATGTGAAAAAACAGTACTCCTTGAAGAATGATTTTAATTTAGGGTTGCATGGAAATGGCGATGTGAAGACAAATAGCATGTTTTGCAAAAAAAACACCAAAACTTCATGTGATAATACATCGGCTTCAAGATCTTCTTAGCAGATGTGGGATGCAAGACCACATGTGTTGAATCACATCTTCTCTTTTGAATTGTGAACTTTGCACTGCTACATTGCTTGTAACTGAAATGAGGAATGATCAGTGAGTGTTAGTAGTTTAATTTTAGAAGAGGCTGATCTTTCTCACTGGTTTCTTTCAGGGGTCGCAAGCTTACTCCTCAGGGACAGAGGGACCTGGACAGGATTGCTGGACAGGTAAAATCTAGAATTGCATAAGGAGAAATTTGACAAGGGTGGTTACTGCATCAGACCATTAATGCTAGAACCTTCTTGCCCCTTAATGCAGATTTAGAAGTGGCAACGGCTTTCTTGTGGCATTTCAAATGGCCATCCGGAAATTTAAACTAGCCATTTTTCCTTTCTCCCTCCTTAAAATCACAAATAGCTTAATCATTCATGGACAGACTGTATAAAAGATATCTATTCTTTGCAGAGAATGGACTTGATGGCGCATTCTCATTAACGACAATTATGCATCGATCGTAGTCTACAAATGACTTCATTATGTAAATAATGTGAATTGTCATGGGTGAATACTCTCCAATTTAAGGGGCATTCATTAATAAAGCATGCCTCCCGTTAATCTTTTAAAATGAGTTTTCACTTATATTAGAAGTACTGTTAGGTTAAATCAGTTGCGTTCGATGCGGTAAATTTTAACTTAGGAAATCCTGCATTTAGGCACAGGTGTTGGGAGATTGTTTTTAAAAAGCAAGGGGGGGAAATGGACGCACAAAAAACAGCAAAGAGAAAAAGCGCAAAAAACAACACAACTAGAATTGCATGAAGGCTCCTGATACATGTGCCCACCTGTAAATTGTTACACTGCACTGTTAGTAGAGGATGGCCATGTTCCATTGTAATCATCCATACATAAATCTGTTGTCTTAAAGCAACTCATTCATATGTTGCAAGAAACATCAGGCCTTCAGTCCACTAAATAACAGGCAGTGGGTCTGGTTTAATGAAAAGAAGGACTAGGGGGTGACATGATAGTGTTCCAATGTCTATCAGGCTGTCACAAAGAAGAGGGGACCAATCTATTCTCCAAAGCACCTGAGGGCAGGACAAGAAGAAGATGGAAACTAATTAAAGAGAGAAGCAACTTAGAACTGAGGAGAAATTTCCTGACAGTGAGAATAATTAATCAGTGGAACACCTTGCCTCCAGAGGTTGTGAATGCTGCAAAACTGGAGGTTTTTAAGAAGTGATTGGACAACCACTTGTCTGAAACGATACAAGGTTTCCTGCTTGAGCAGAGGGTTGGACTAGAAGACCTCCAAGGTCCCTCCCAACTCTGTCCTTACTCTGCTATTGTGATGGTCTAATGTAAACTTGATCATTACATACATGCACCTAACACAGATACATAAAAGTTTCAGATTTTGCATCATGACAAAAATTTGCTTTTAACCCTTGACCTGTTTTCTTCCTCTTCCCTTACCGCAACGCTACACTCTTTTGTATATTGCAGGATGGGGTGAAACAGATCCCTGTACTTTTGATTTAGATGAGGCAGGAGAAGAGGAAGAATTCTCGAAATTAACCTTGTTACATTTTCTCATTCACCTTGATTTAAAGCAGGGACTTCAGCTACTTGAGTATTCATCAGGTTTGGGGGTATATACATTCTATATACACCAAAGATATATATTCCATCAGATAGGATGACTGGAACTCACAGGAAGTAAAAAAATCAATAACCCTTGAAAGGCAGCAGATTGCCTCCCCCCCCTCCCCCAAGGAAAGATCTTTACTTCCTAAAGAATTGGACAGCCTTGCTTTTAAAGCTTTGCAAGCAAAAGCAAAATAGATAATAAATGAGAGTTGGAATCAGCAACTTGCAGGAGTATTTCTGAGCAGCCTTTTTGCTGGGGCCTAAATGAACCCCTGAAGACCCCACTCTATGAATCTCATTAGGAAGAGCTGCATATTGCATCACTGTTTTGCTCTTAAAACTTGTGCTTGATCATTTACACACACCCCATAAAACTGTCTTTAACAGCCCCATCGCCGTTCAACAAAGTGCTGAGGTGATTGCCCGTTAACCAGCTTTGTGTACTGTACAACGTACTGTTGGCGAGTTATTTCTTAACAAATTATTCCCTTTACGATTGCACGGAGCCTGTCCAACAAAAACCAGAATCGAGATCGTGCATCTCTCGCGCTTAACAGGTTTTTCTCACTGCTAACCGTTGAGATGAAATGTGAATCCAGTCAAACATCTTGGCCCTTTCTTGATCACTCCTGAAAATACCTATAGCAGCCCATTAAAATAAAATCTATTGTGCGTTCCTTTAGTGGGCATGGTAAATATGCATTTTCAGGAAAGAAAAGATGCTGATGCGTCATAAGAAAGCTTGCCTTCTCTCTAGTAAGAAGTAGCATAAAATTTCACAAGTGACTCCAAGGTTGACATGAGACCAACATCAAGTAAATAATACTCCAATCGTGGAATTGCCAAGCAAATCAATGGTAAACAGCTCAACCAAAGGACCTTTAAGGCCAAACCCATCAACACTGGCAGGGCAAGCCACTAGAATTTAACAGATTAACAGAGTTGGAAGGGACCTTGCAGGTCATCTAGCCCAACCCCCTGCCCAAGCAGGAGTCCCTACATCTGCCTCTATGTAGGGAGAGCTCCACCTCTAGGCCACAGCAGCAGGTTCTATATAAACAGAGACCAAACCCCACTCTACTAGCACTGATGATGTTACCTAGTTTGGGTAATGAAACGCCTGCAAGGAAACAACTAAGCTCAGAGAGCACCAAGGACCCCCTTCCAACACAAAGCCGGGATTTAGTTGGTTCAGTCAGGAGCACGATTCAAATTCTTGCTTTGAAATAGGTGTCAGTTCAGTCAAATATGTAACCAGTGTGCATAGTTAGACTCTTTTCCCCCCTCTCTTGATAAATTGTGTTGGGTGCTTGGTGGGTGATGACTATGAGTTAAGGTGGTGTTAGCCTGTGACAGCACATTTTTATATTTTCCCAGCAGTAAATTGCCTGAAATGCAGTGTTTGTGACCTTTTTGTCGAACTCTTAATCAAAAGGAAGGAGACAGAAAAACCAGATTGGAATTAAAGCATTCATCCTATATAGGTGGATGGTATTTGAATTAAGGTGGTGTTCTTAGCGGTGGAAATGGGCCTTTGAATACTGGGGAGTTGTGCACGTGTTTTTATATTTGTCCATAAATCATTTGAATATGTAAATACATTTAGAATAGCTTTTTTCTCCTCCTTTCCTAGGTGGCAGCTGCGAACAAGAAACATTAAAATGGAGTTCAGTTCAATAAAGTTCTTTATTTACTGAAGCTGCGTGTTGTTTTTTTTGTTTTTTTGCGAAAGACTATCCTCATCCCTTACTAGCCCTATCATTTTTTATATAATTAAGGTGTAATTATAAACGGCCTTCCTCTATTCACATATTTGTTTGGCACCACAAGGAAAAGAAACTTCGAATTCAGACTAGATGTTGTTAGCTATGAATCCTCTGTATTTACACAAACAATTGTAGCTTTTTTTATGTGAGCGTTTTAGTGCTCTTTTTAAAATAATTGCCTCCTTGGTAACCTGTGAGCTGAGTACACTTCTGTGCCGCAATCTTTAATTGGTAGATTAACAGATAAATGGTTTGCCAGGCGGTCTTAACTGGAGAGGGCAAAATCTAATTGAAACTCTCTGGCTTAAAAGATTTCTGTTTTTTAAGGGCTACTTTCAGAAAGGCCTGGGAAATAAAGCTAGTCTTTCTGCACTCAAAACAAGACAGGTCAATATTTTCTTCCATCTTGCAGATCTAAACATCAATCAGGAATCAGAAGACTTGTTAGTCGAAAACTTGTTATTTCTGAGCAGTTTCTCAAACTCGACTGTTAAGATGCATGGACTTGCAACACCCAGAATTCCCCCTGAATGGGAATGGGGGAATTCTGGGTAGTTGAAATCCACACATCTTAATATTGTCAAGGTTGAAAAACACTGTTTCGGATGGTTCTGTACTTCGTTCTGTTTGGGAAACGGATACCTAAGCATCTTTATTAAATCGTTATCAAATGGCATCTCTCCTCCACCGTGCAGTTCTCATTTTGTTTGCGTAGTCTTTTTTGCTTCCGGGGGTAAAAAAACACACTTTTGCCAACAGTTTTTTACATCACCCAGTGTGACAGCTACTTTTAAGTCCTCTGCCTGCCAATTTTATCATTTCTGTCTTTGCTTTTACCTGTCTTTGGTTTGTCAGCTTTATTTTTTCCCCCTTCAAAATGGGGGCAGAATGGCGCTAAACGCCATCCGCTTCCCCTTGTCCTCTTAATTTCAGCCCCTCTCTAAATGCAGCACATACGTATATTCTTAACATCAACTTGCCACTGGCTTGGAGAACACAGTGGATAAGAGACTTGGAATTTAAAAAAAAAAAATCAATTTCATTTTTCCTCAGTGGGCCTTCCAAAGGAAAATCTCAGCTTTCGGTATCTGTTTTCATATCCTATCTTTACAGAGCAGTTCTGACACTGGCTCTTTCAAAAGAAATGAATTGCCCTCCCTTGGAGACTGCATGAGTGGGGGGGGGGCTAACCCCAGGGGTTTTCTACCCCCCCCAGTTTATGAATGATTTAAGCGATCTGATTCTGGAATCAAAACTGCCTCTTTTCAGCCTTAACTGTGGCTTTAAGGATGGGGCTGAACCCCCCCTCCCCTCCCCAGTGTTCCCCGTAGCTTGATGCTAATACATTCTTTCAGAATCTCTCTCGGGAGCTCAACATTTTACAAACTCAATTAAGAATTTGTGCCACTCCTGGGGGAGAAAAAAACAGAGATCTCAAGATGCCCTGCAGTCGAGATGAGGACATAACAGAGAAATTGGGTCATATACACAAAAGCTTGCTCAACAACCGTTTTAGTGACCGCTTGAAGTTAACACAACAATTTGTAAGGAAAACTACAGGGGACTCGAGTCTTTCGGTGATCAAAACCACAACGTCTTGTAAATCGAAAAAGGCAAGCGGATTTTATCGCTGGTTTTGTATACATCATCTCGACCTAACCATTTCCTTAGGGACTTTTCAAAGCCACAATGGCGCTGTAAAAAGTGACTCGCGACCGGTTTTCACACAACCATTTGCAGCATCCCCATGGCCAATGAACAAAATGTAGGTGCTTGGCAACTGGCATGTACTTATGACGATTGAAGGGTCCTGAGGTTACGCGGCCACCATTTGTAACTTTCCCGGCTGACTTCTGACAAGCAAAGTCAATGAGGGAAGCTGGATTTGCACATAGCAATAGCAGTTAGACTTATATAGCGCTTCATAGGGCTTTCAGCCCTCTCTAAGCGGTTTACAGAGTCAGCATATTGCCCCCAACAACAATCCGGGTCCTCATTTTACCCACCTCGGAAGGATGGAAGGCTGAGTCAACCCTGAGCAGGTGAGATTTGAACAGCCGAACTGCAGAACTGCAGTCAGCTGAAGTAGCCTGCAGTGCTGCATTTAACCACTGCACCACCTCGGCTCCTGCACATGGAACACTTCCCCACCAAAGGTGGTTCCTATTTTTCTACTTGCATTTTTTTAACATACTTTCGAACGGCTAGGTTGGCGGAAGCTGGGACAAGTAACGGGAGCTCACTCTGTTATGCGGCACTAGGGATTCGAACCGCCGAACTGCCGACCTTTCTGATCGACAAGCTAAGCGTCTTAGCCGCTGAGCTACCATGCCCCTAGCCAATGTTTGGTAGACTTGGCCTATTAGATATTCCTTTCCTTGAACTCGATGGGAAAGGAGAGGATATTTCTTACCGACTTGGCATTCTTCTGACTTCCTACAGAGAACAAAGTGTGTGCATCCGTGCTTACTTGACTCTACAAGTTGGTGGTCATAACTTCAACCATAATAGTAGCAGGTGGGTAACCTGTATCTCTTAGCATTGCTGATTTTGAAAAAGCTAAGGAGGGTCAGCTGTGGTTCGTAGTTGCGTGGGTTTCCTCCCCCTTGCCCCTCACCATTTTGAATTACATTTTTTTAAAAAAAAAACCTCAATTGATCCGAGCAATGTTTTACAACCTTAGCAACTTGAAGATAATTGAATTTCTAGGGGTGAAGATACTTTCACATTCCTTCAAAGTTGCTAAGGTATTGAAACATTGGATGAGAAGGATGAGTTAAGCATCTTCCAGATGATTGGGATACACTTTGTGTATAAAATATTGAAGAGGGACTGCTGGCATGTTTAGGAGAACACGTGAGGCATGGCATGAGGATCTCAGTTAATGGCAGAGCTCATGAGCCACCATAATTATAACTGTTTAGTAATGAATGCCACTGTTTCCAGTCATTTTAGGTCACAGGGTAAAACATTCCTCGGATTTGGGGGGAAAACATTGGAGGAGAAACCGTATCTACTAAGTAATTACACACAGCTAGTAGGTTAACTCCCCATTTAACATTTACAAAGTACAATTTAGGAATAACCCCTGGAGGTCCTATGAGACTACAATAGGCTTTCCTTGTGACATCTGGTCTTGGCTTTCGAACCTTTGTCGATTAGAATAGGATTGTGAACTACAGCAATTAGGTGCTTGCAAGGCAAAAACATTTTAATAAGGTTGGGTAAGGTTATTTACCAACAATGGCACATCTAGGAATTACATGTATGGAATTAGAAAATAGCTGAGCATAATTCCACATTAATGGGATTTTTTTAAATAGAGAATCTGAGTTCCAGATATGGGAATATAGGCTGCAGAGACGTTTTTGTATTGACGACCTTGCTCTTTAACATCTCTTATCCTTTGAAAGCCAAAACAATTTTGGGGGAAACAAAAGCAAAGAGCCTCAGACTTCCACATTGTCCCTCGGTGGAATAACTCTCGGTCCGGTTTTGGGTGGTGAGAGAAGTCAGGGAAAAAGAAAATCAGGTTCAGAAATGGGCTGGATCCTGACAGACACTGAAGTGTGGGGGAGGAGATTCCCAAATTCTACAAATTCCTGCGGATGAATTCCTGGACACGCAGAGTATTAATGGCCCCTCCTGACACCTGTACGGCGTCCACAGCAAATGTTTTTTCTTGATGCCCTAGGAGAGAAACATCTGAATTTAGGGAAAATTCAGGGCAGTTAGATGGAGCTGAGCCTTTACTGACCGATTGCCCTTCCTGACACCTACACAGAGTCCACAGCAAATGTATTTTCTTTTTGCCCTAGAAGAGAAACGTCTGCTGCCACCTAGGATTGAACTCTCAACCTTCTGAGTGGGAGGGGGAGCATCTTCAACACTAGGCCACCATGCCGCTAGAGCAGAGCCACGATTAAAGAGTGGGGAAAAATTCCCACTGTTGGGTTCTGCAACTTTCCTGATTCGGTTCGGCTCCTACTTTTTGGCTAAAAAGGATTCCCTTGTTTGTCTTCAAGGACGCCACTAAAACTTTTTCGGGCGAACTGCAGCTGACAAGCGGGGCAGAAGGAAGCCCGAAACGGCAGGAAATTTGCGTGTATAAGAGCCTGCGGCTTTGCAGCGAAACCGATTTTAGCAAAGCGTCGGGAAGAGGAGGAAGGAAATTAGCTCCTTGTTATTAGGAGGTGTTTTGTCATTTGTTTCCGTCAAAGACCGCTGAAGATACGCTCCCAATCTTGACATAGCTAATGAGGAGAGCTCCGGCCTAAGCCAGGGCTTAGGCACCTCCTGGCTTAAAGAGTTCTACGTGAAAAGCACTTTGGGCTCCATGAAAAATTGGCTCTCAGAAGCCTGGACAAGACCTGCTTGTTAAACACTGAGCGGGATCTCTCGGCAAGCCAGTGTGAAGGCGTTTGTGCACGGGAGTGAGGGGAAATCGTGTGGAACGGGTCCTTTTTCTTTTTCTTTTTTTTAATATGCTGCAGCCTCTCCTCAGCCGCCTTTGGAGAGAGAAGCCCTTCTGGAAATAATTAGAGCTGCTAAGAATGGTTAATTCAATATACCTAACGGCGGGGGGCCCGATAGGCCTTCCCCCTCCCCAACTGGTGCTCCTTTGCAAGCCATAAAGAGGCATGGAAATGGGGAGATTTACAGCCTTCAGCATGGAGGAGCATTGCAAATGCTTTTAAAAATGGCGCCTTCCCAAGCCATGCCTTGCGAATACAGTTGCGGGGAATCTGGAAAGGGATGCAGCAGCTGTTGTTTACCACTGCACGGCTTGTGAGAGGAAGGGGGGGGGGACGACACACACGACTGTTGTGGGTGAGATTTATGTGGGGAGGCAAAACAGTTCTGCAGGGGGCTTCGGGGTGCTGCCTTTTGTGATACCCTATAACTCTGGGGTGGGCCCTGCGCTGACAAGGTGGCCGTCCCTTTGCCCCCCATTTAAATCACACCTGGGCATTTTATGGGCCTTCTGGCCCTTTGGCTCTTCCTGTCCACATCACGTGAGATCCGTCAGAAACTAGAAATCAAATGTTAATACAGGTAGTCCTCAACGTACGACAGTTCATTTAGTGACCTAAGTTACAACAGCAGTGACTTATAAACTGTTTTTTCACACTTACGACCACTATAGTCAGGACCGGATTTAGATGAAAAGAGGCCCTAGGCTATTCCACTTATGAGGCCCTTTCACCTCCCATTTTTAAGTTTGTAAATTACATGAGAGACAATAAAATACATCATTACTGTGATATATATATCAATATATATCAATATAGGTAGCTGGCCTCCCGACGGAGGGTGGCTCTGCTCTGCGGCAAAGGCAGCGAGGCCAGCTGCCTCCCAGGCTGCACTCAGCTGCCCGGCTTGGCCCCCTCGCCCTCACCTGCCTGGCCGCTGGTGGGCTCCGCGTCGACGGGGCGGCTACTGGGAGCGGCCGCGCGTCTCGCCCGACCGCCAGTGTCGGGAACATGGGCGGGCTCCCCAACTGCCATGTCGCTGGAACGATCTTAACCAATACATTTTTATGTTTGTTTATTAGTCATATGCGTAGAATTTCTCCTTATTTTCGGTTCAGTGTTTTAGTGTTCACTGTTTTTAGAATAGTGTAATTTTAATTTTGCTAACAATTTGAATGTAGGCCCCTCTTGATCTTGAGGCCCTAGGGTGAAGTCTAGTTAGCCTATAGGAAAATCTGGCCCTGACTATAGTATCCCCCAGGGTCAGATGATCAAAATTCAGATATTTGGCAACTGACTCCTATTTATGACGGTTGCGGTGTTTCCGTGGTTGCGTGATCCCCTTTTTGCGACGGTCTGGCAAGCAAAGTCAAGGGGGAAGCCCAGATTCATTTCACGACCACGTTATTAACGTAACAACTGCTGTGATTCACTTTACAACTGTGGCAAGGAAGATGGTAAAATGGAGGAGGAGGAGGGTGGACTTAGCAAATGTCTCACTTAGCAAGAGAAATGTTGGGCTGAATTTTGGTCGTAAGCCGAGGACTACCTGTAAGTGTACACCACACATGCAATACATCTGCATTGCTTTTAATTTGCAAGTGACTGCTCTCCCCCCCCCCCCCCCCAATTCACATACTATATGTGCCTGGATGAATGCCATGAACCTTTGCAGCCCTCCAGGTTTCACCCTCTACAACTGTGCCAGTTTTTGATGTGGCCCCTTGGGAAAATTAATTGCCCACCCCTGATTTAAATAATTAGAGCTGGAAAGAAGAAACGAGGGAACAGGGATAAATCTTTGTCAACAAGGCAGGATCATGATTCATTCCATAGTTGTAGCCATCATCAACACAGGGCATGATTGAGTAAATGGCTCCGATGATGTTTTGAGCATCATTACGGTTTCCTAGGGATTAGTCTGGCTTAAATACCAAGGTGGGAAGGATGCAGGAGAGATTTCAAATGAGCAGATCTTCTTGCCAATGGAGCTCGGGCAAAAACCGGAGATGCTTCCTGCATTTGGAATTGGGGAAACGCTCACTTCCCGGTTTTAAAATATCACTGGGTTGAAAAGTTTGGCTCCTCGTGATTAGGAACTCACTGCTCAGCCAAAAGAAGAGATGAAGACACGAATGTTCCTCCGCTCGAAAAAAGACATGGGTTTTTAATTGGACTTTCAAATTGTCATGTTCAAGGCCCAAATGCGTGCCTGCTTGAACCTACGGGCTTCTGATTTCCGATGGCGCTGAAATTTAATAAGAGTGAGCATGACATGTGTAAGAGTTGGTACAAGCTGGCTTGTGAAGGCATCGTTGGTTTTCAAGACAATTCCCTCCGCAGAGATTGAAGACTGTGCGGCTTGATGAGATCCACCAGATGGCACTCAAGTGAATCTTTTCCGATCTGCTTACCCCAAAAAGGAGATTTTAACACCCGCCCCCCCCCCCCGGGGGTTAGGCAGAGGTGGGTTCCTACCAGTTCGCACCTATTCGGTAGAACCGGTTCATCAAATCTATTGATGAGATTCCACCAGTGGACCCGGAAAGCAGGCCACACCTACAGAAGAGGTTCCAAACTTTTTTTAAACCCACCACCGGTCCTTGGATATGATTATTCTACACTATCATGCTCATATTTATAAAACTCAGTGCCTCTGTGAAAGGTAAGGATGACTACTGCGTTTGTGGTGCAATCAGAACATTGCGTGTGTTGAAGTTGTTTTAACGCAAACCAAAGATGCCTTTTAAAAAACAGGTTTACATCATATTCTTATGCATGCCAGTGCTGTGTGTGAGGTAATTTAAGGTGGTTCTGACAAGTGTCGTCGGCATCTTCATATCTGGTCACATGGGTGGCAAGCCACTCCCACAAAGGAGGCCACACCCACAGAGTAGGTTCGAACAATTTTTGAAACCCACCACTGGGGTTTAGGGCACTTCTTCCGGCTCTGTGGGGTATTTCTTCCCCACAACATCTGTTGCTTGGTATCTAGCAATGAGAAAGAACCTCCATCAAGAAGGAGATTGGGCTGAGAGCAAGGCTTTAGGAAGATGTCACTCCTTGGAAGTCATCATCTGAATAAAAATGATCCCGGAATTTTCGTCACCTGAGTTTAGGAGTGGTAGGGGAGCAGTGGTGGGATTCAGCCAGTTCGCACCGATTCGGGAGAACCGGCTGTTAACTTTCTAAGCAGTTCGGAGAACTGGTTGTTGGAAGAAATCTCCTTTTGTTTTTTTTCCACTTTCCAGGGCTAATGCTGTAAGGAAGGCAGGAAGGAAACATTCTGGTGTTGTTTCTAGCCTCATCTTTGTTGACCTGCTTACAGAAACTGCCTCTCCGGTTAACCCTTATTACATTGTAACAGCTAAGGCGAAGCGCCCATCAACGCGAGTGATGTTGAGTTGGCCATGTCCACCCAGTAACATGACCATCAAGCCCCACATACTCTGCTGGTCATTAGGGCAGAGAACCGGTTGTTAAATTATTTTAATCCCACCACTGTGGGGAAGACTCTGAAAATTGACATTTAGTTGGGTTGAACTCAGCTAGGGAGAAACAGCCATGAATGATGGAGATTTGAGGGATGTTCAGGCAGATGAATTCACCTTGGTTGTAAAATGGGGCGAAGCTCCCTTAATGACCTTCTTCCTTGCCAAAGGTAATTTTGGGTTCAGTTTTGATCATGTTGTTGTTAGTTGCGAAGTCGTGTCCGACCCATCGCGGCCCCATGGACAATGTTCCTCCAGGCCTTCTTGTCCTCTGCCATCTCCCAGAGTCCATTGAAGCTCACGGCGACTGCTTCAGTGACTCCATCCAGCCACCTCATTCTCTGCCGTCCCCTTCTTCTTTTGCCCTCCATCGTTCCCAGCATGAAGCTCTTCTCCAGGGAGTCCTTCTTCCTTCTCAATCGGTGGCCAAAGCATTTGAGTTTCCTCTTCAGGATCTGGCCTTCTCAAGAGCAGTCAGGGTTGATCTCCTCTAGGACTGACCGGTTGGATCGCCTTGCAGTCCAAGGGACTCGCAGGAGCCTTCTCCAGCACCATAGTCAAAATAAAATTAATGAAATAAAATTTATAAATGAAATAAAACTTAGTTGCTTTAGTCCACGTGGCTGCTGTATTTGGCGTGGACAATGGGACCTGTCCTTGGCCCACAAAATTTCTTCAGCCAGTTCATTCACATTTATGAACTAATTGTAATCTTTACTATATCCCCAGGAGATAAATCTGTAATATTATCTCTTCTATGGTAGAGACACTCATTTGTATTAATATATGCATGCTTTGTTTAATTATTCTTGAGAGGGTTTTTTTTTTTTGCCATGGTAGTTAGACCTCATTTTTGAATATGTATAATTTATTCAAAGACTGCTGTATGAATTTCTGTTTTCAATTGATCGCTTAGAGGATTCCCCCGGGGATGGAGCCAAAATGATATTCATAGTTAATAAATATTAATTAATACATTTAATATTAAATAATAATAATATTATTAGTTGGTATTTTTGGAGAACTAGTTTCTCCTCCTTTCTGGAGGGGGTTGCCTTTCCCCTTCCATTTGTTATATACATTTCAAGAATTATTTATTAACTGGGATTCTTCAGCAACTTTGAAAACTAAATACACTTCTCTGCTGCGAACGGGTGATGTTTGTGTTGAGTGCGTCATCAGTCACGCAGCCGACAGAACGATATTTCGCTTCTCTTTTTCCTTTTGTTTAGCGATTTCTCCTTAAAGATACCTTTGTTAATAATGGTGACATTTTTCCTCTATTTTTTTTCTCAGTGGAGTGAGGGAACATGTCAGGCTAATTTTTTCAAAAGCATTTTTCTATTCATTGCCGCCCATCCATGAATATATAGTCTGATATCCTGAATGTAGCGTCTTTAAATCTGGAAAATAATGGGGGGGATAATGCGCTTCTCACAAGCACTTTTGTAGATTTGAAACCCTGAAATTAGACCTTGTAAGAGCTGTGATAGTCACGGTCGTATTTTTAAGAGGAGAGGGAAAAACCCCATCGCTGGATAGTGCTTAAGGGTTTTAGATGCTTCTAACTGCCTCAATATTATGCATTTAATGCAGTTTCAGTTCAGTTTCAGTTTCACTTTATTTGTATGCCGCCCTTTTCCCTGGGGGGACTCAGGGCGGCTCACAGTTCAAAGGAGGGGGAAGGACAAACAATTTACAACATACAGGCACTACATCATTTAAGAACTCAACAGTCATACAATTCGAGTAGGGGTTAGAGTCTTTAACCCCAGGCCTGCCGGGACAGCCAGATTTTAAGGGCGGCGCGGAAGGTCTGGAGGGTGGTGAGGGTCCGGATCTCCACGGGGAGTTCGTTCCAGAGGGTCGGAGCAGCCACCGAGAAGGCCCTCCTCCGGGTAGTTGCCAGTCTACACTGGCTGGCTGATGGAATTCGGAGGAGGCCTAATCTATGCGATCTTATCGGTCTAGTGGAGGTAATTGGCAGTATGCGGTCTCTCAAGTCCCTGTCGTAGAATATTTTAAAATGTATGTCCATAACTTGGGAAAAGACTTGGGTTTTGAGAGAAGCCCTTTCTTCTTGTTGGCTGCTGGAGTGTAATTTTAAAGATGCACATGCCGTATTTTTCGGAGTGTAAGACGCACCAAGATTTTGAAGAGGAAAATTTTAAAAAAAGTTTTTACACTCTGTAGACCTCCCAAAAAACGGGCGTTTTTTGCAAAAACAGGCCCGTTTCCCCCCCCCCCCCCCCAGAAAAAGGATGAATAGCCTTTAGGAGGCTTGTGGAGTGATCCTGGGGATGGGGTGGGGCCAAAAATGAGCAAAAAATTATCCATTTTTCACGAAAATGGGCCCATTTTTTGTTTAAAAAAAAGTGCATGCATAGCCTTTAGGGGTTTATAGAGCGCTCCTAGGGGCTGGGGGAGCAAAATTGAGCAAAAAACGGCCCATTCTTCGCTCATTTCTGCCTTTCCCAGCCCCCAGGAGCTGTCTGAAATCCTCCTAAAGGCTGTGCATGGCCATTTTGGTGAAGGGGCGGGGCTTCAGGAAACAAAAAATGCTGTATTCAGTGTATAAGACGCACCCAGATTTTCAGCCTCTTTTCTGAGGGAAAATGGTGCATCTTATATTCCGAAAAATATGGTAATTTACAAAAGCCACAAAAGTGATCTGGAGACGTTTTAGATCAGTTTCATTTGGAGATCACTCAAAATGCAAGATTTCACTCTCAGACTACCCTGTTTCCCTGAATATAAGGCCCAACTGGAAAATAAAATCTAGCATGATTTTTCAGGGTGCTCATAATATAAGCCCTACCTCCAAAATAAGACCCAGTTAAGATCGCCAACCAGACAGATACATTTAACACTTTTTGTAAGTAAGTAAATCTTTATTACGGTGAAAGACCAGCAATACACATTAGTTTTTACACTATGTTAAAAAGTACTGACATTAAGATATAATTAAAAAGTATTGACATTAAAAATGGAAAATAACATACATGTTCTCAGATTGTTCGGGTCACTCCCTGGTTTACCTGGGTGCAACGCTGTTAAGTATAGGAGTAAATACAATGGTCCAAAGATTTTTAGAGATATGTCCAGATAATTGGTACAAGATGGTACTATACTTCTGTAGCCATTTTTTTTCTTATGGACATTGCAGCCGCACAGAACTTTGCCACTGCATACGTGGTAACCGGGTTCGTGTCCTGGAGGAGAAAGCCTAGATAAAAATGGTCTGCCCTCCCTGGCAATCTCTCTAATAAGGGGAGAATATGTGCAGACCTACAAGCTCTGTATAGCTCGCAGTGTAATAGAACACGTGAATTATCTTCCACTTCTCCTTTACCACATATACAAACGTGTTCTGCTATAGGTGTTCTCGTATACCTGCCCTGGAGGAGTGCTGAAAGAACATTTAATACTGTATTTCCCAGAAAGCAAGACCTAACCAGAGAATATGCCCCAATGTGTCTTTGGGAGCAAAAAATAAATAAATATAAGACCCTGTCTTATTTTGGGGGAAACACGGTAGTCTTCAACAACAGGGCCAAGCAGGAATCAAAGATAACTCTACAACAAGCCATGATTAGATCTCGGTTGTTCAAGAGTGCAGGGCACAAGCAAGCAGTCTTCTGTTCCAGGAAAGTGGATGCTGGTTAAATATTAGGAATAAAGCTTCAAATACAAGTCCTCTATTTGCAACAGTTCACTTAGGGACTGTTTGAAGTTATGGCACTGAAAAATGGAGGTTGAGAAAACACTTGATGTAAACTAGGAGTCCTCCCCACATTCTGTGACAATGAAAGGACAGGTACATTTTAAAGAACTCTGGGAGTTGAAGTCCACACATCTTAAAGTCATTCAGGTTGAGAAACACGGTGATACTGAACTTTAAATAGGCTCAGGGAGGGCCCTTGCAATAATGGAAGGTTCTAGAAAATTTGTCATCATAGTATCAAGTGTCTGACAGAGCAGGGGTGGGTTGCTGACGGGATTACTGCCGTTTTGGTGCATATGCGCCTGAAGCACGCTCTGCGCCCGTGTACAGTTGCCCCTAAATAGGTCTGTGCATATGCAGAAGATTAAAATCGCTACCGGTTCGGTGACCCAGTCGCAATTTTCACAACCGGTTCGCCTGAACCCGTGCAAACTGGTAGCAACCCACTAGGAGTGGGCTCCAGCAGGCACTACTGCTGGTTCTCTCGTGGGCGTGCTGTGCAGGCAAGCTTGATGCACGCTGTGTGCGCATACGCAGTGCAATAAAAAAAATGTTAAGCACATGCACAGAACTGAAAAACAAGATGGCAGCGCCTATGGTGCTGCCCAGAGAACCGGTTCGGGGTCGTGGCAGGCCTGGGTCGCTGCCTGTTCCAGCGACGCAGGCTGCCAAACCACATTTAGTTCGGCTGAACTGGTCCGAACCAGTAGGAACCCATTACTGCAACCCACCTGTGTGAGAGAGGACTGGGCTTCTCTGGTTTGACTTTAGTGCAGAATAGACAGAGACCCTAACTCTAATTCTTTTTAGCCCGGGGGGGGGGGGGAGCTGAGGCGGGGTTTTCCTGGCTTGACTTCTACATTTTGTATTTTCAGTTTTGCATTTTTGCAGACGGATGTCTGGGGTTGTTTGCCTTTTGTATCCCGTCGTGGGGTCTGATTGGTTCTTCTGCCTGCCTGTTGTGTGCGGATTGGTGGAAATTGGGAATTCCAATTCATGGAAGAGCGCGCGACGCAGGGAAAAAAAATAATAACAAAGGGAACTGTCCCCGCACACACACACATACACACAACGCGAGGAACTAATATCTTCACGCTCTTAGTTTACATCTGTTTTTATTTGTTTGGCTGGCACGAGCGCACACTCCGTGCTGCTCGGGGTGGATTAATGATCTTGTAAGCACACAGACTGTTCAGTTCTTACAACTGGCGCGGTTAAAGAGTGCTAAAATAAATGCCACCCTTCCCACCCACTTCCTGAATTTACGCTTTATGCCTGCATGGTAATCCTCCGAGATGCTTCGGAATTGAATTATTCCAGCCTAAACTGTGTAGGCGGTGTGCCCTACCCAACCCCTCTTCGCCGCCATGTTCAGTAGAAGACAGGATGGGGTGGCCATCCCTTCTTGGAGCAGCTGCTGAAATGCACAAAATGAGGAAAATATTAAAATACAGGTAGTCACCGACTTACAATTGAGCCCAAATTTTCCATGGCTAACCAAGAGCCAAGGTGGCGCAGTGGTTAGGGTGCAGTACTGCAGGCCACTTCAGCTGACTGCTATCTGCAGTTCAGCGGTTCTAATCTCACCGGCTCAAGGTTGACTCAGCCGTCCATCCTTCCGAGGTGGGTGAAATGGGGACCCAGATTGTTGTTGGGGGCAATAGGCTGACTCTGTAAACCGCTTAGAGAGGGTTGAAAGCCCTATGAAGCGGTATATAAGTCTAACTGCTATTGCTATTGCTAAGAAGCGGTTAGGGAATGTTGTCTCTTTTTATCACCTCTCTTGCCATGGTTGTTAAGCGAATCACTGCAGTTCTTCAGGGACACAGTTGTTAAGTGAATCTGGCTTCCCCATTGATGTTGCTTGTCAGGGCTCCGAATCCAATGGCGATGCCCATTTTGCTCTGCGGATTCATGGAGAGCTAACCCTAACCCTAAGCTGAATTTTCCCCAATGGGATTTTCCCATGTATTTTGCCAGGAAATGTACATAAGGCCGTCTCAAAAAGCGTGCCCCCTCCTAACCATACCGACGGGCTCCGAATCCAATGGCGATGTTTCTTTTGCTCTGCGGGTGCCACAGTCTTAGAAAGAGCTGAAGAGGCATGACAAAAGATTTTCTGTATTCAAGGCTACTGTCATTCATGATCAGTATGTCAAAAGAGGAGCATTAGCAAGACACACCTTTTCATATCTTCATGCTGCAGGGAGGCAAAAAATTGCACATGCCTAATCTTCACATGCTCCCTGGGATGATTATGCATGGACCATCTGTGGCCCACCGAGACCCCGGTGTTCTTTGTTATGCAACTCTGGATGCAGGGTTGTAACAAGAACACAAAAACATTTTGGGCGAAAATGGATACGTGGTTAGAAAAAAGGTTACGACAGCATATAGATTTTAAGCCAGGACTATTTTTGTTAGGCATAAGACCAGAAAAATATGATAAAGAGAATGTCTATTTGGTACTACACATGCTTTAATTGCGGCAATAATTGTATTTGTGCAACGCCGGAAAAGTGAGTTAACACTTAACGGAAGGAGATGTCATTAAAAAAATATTGGACTGTGCAGAAATGGACAGGTTGACACTGAAGATAAAAGAAAAGGAAGACGCAGAATATTTTCAAAGTTGGGACTTATTTTATCAATGGTTGGACAACAGAGGTAGAAATTTGGAACTTATGATGTAAAGGAATTGGCCCAATGCCAAATACCACTCTCTCATCACGAAATCTCCAGAACTGTAAATCCTACGAACTTGAAATTTGGCACACATGACCATCCGATCATTAGTATTTCTTTTACAGTAGTATATTAGCATGCTCTGATGCTATGGCGTTAGACGTTCTACTCACCCTCCCCACCTGAAATGAGCTTTGTTCCAACTACCAGTTGCCTTATATTAACATGCTCTGATGCTACCCCTTCGCTCAACCGGGAGGGGGCATGGCCAGTGTGTGACTTATCCGGCTTACGGGTTGGGAGTTTAGACATTCTACTCCCCCCCCACCTGAACAGCTCAATCACATACTTTCTTAGTGAAGCATGGGTATCCAGCTATATTGTAAGGAAAAAAAAAACAATAAAATCTCTCTCTCCTCCTCTCTCCCTCCCTCTCCCTCTCCCTCTCTCATCCCTGTGACCACCTGTCAATTATCAGGTCTCCAGGACAGGGTGACCTCTGTTGTGGTTGCCAAGGGCGGCCATTTGTACGTTTGGCAAGCTGATTTCACAAAATGGCCGTCCTCTTGGCAACCCCAGGGATCTTTCCCGGGCCCTGAGATCTCACTTGGCCCCTTTGCTGTGTCTGGAGCGCAGTGTGTCATCCACACTCTGTGCTGGCCTGGAGGAGATTTAAGACTCTCATTTGCAATTAGAGGCATTGAACCTATACTCAATAGAGAGGACAAACTTTGCTCTCATAATGGCTTTCTAAATAGGCTTTCATATCGAGAAAGCCACTGCTTATGTGCCAGGAAATGAAGTCCCCAGCGTGCTGTGCATATGGTTGGAGATGGCTCCTGCGAGAAGCTGACGACAGACCTTGTAAAAGGATCAGAACGGTGGTGGATTCCAGCTTTTGGAATATTTTTCTAAAAAGAGCTTTATATGTTTATCCTTTACCCCTGGAAAAAGCCTTTTAAAAATCCTTTCTCAAGGATAAAAGCAGTCTGAATTCCTGAATATCGCCTGAATTCGTTACCGACGGAAAGTGGAAGGGAACAGACCCTGGGATTGCAGGTTGTCCTTGATTTACGACCACGATCGAGCCCAAGATTTCTATTGTGAGATAGTTGTTAAGCCAAATTTGCCCCCTTTTATGGCTTTTTCCTGCCACGGTTCTTAAGTGAACCATTGCAGTTGTTAATTTAGTAGCAAGGGTTGTTAAGCAAATTTGGCATCCCCGTAGACTGTGGGGATGACCCAGAGGTGGGTTCCTACCAGTTCGCACCTATTCGGTAGAACCAGTTCGTCAAATCTACCGAACCAGTTAGAAGAGGTTCCCCCAGTGGACCCGGAAAGCAGGCCACACCTACAGAAGCGGTTCCAATTTTTTTTTAAACCCACCTCATCCTTGGATATGATTATTCTACACTATCATGCTCATATTGATAAAACTCAGTGCCTCTGTGAAAGGTAAGGATGACTACTGCGTTTGTGGTGCAATCAGAACATTGCGTGTGTTGAAGTTGTTTTAACGCAAACCAAAGATGCCTTTTAAAAAACAACTTTACATCATATTCTTATGAATGCCAGTGCTGTGTGTGAGGTAATTTAAGGTGGTTCTGACAAGTGTCGTCGGCATCTTCATATCCGGTCACATGGGCGGCAAGCCACTCCCATCTGGTCACATGGGTGGCAAGCCACTCCCACAAAGGAGGCCACACCCACAGAGTAGGTTCAAACAATTTTTGAAGCCCACCACTGGGATGACCACAGCTGTCATAAATATGAATCAGTTGCCAAGTGTCTGAATGTCAATCAGGTGACCAGTCGGATGCTGCAACAGTAAAAAGGACCAGGGATGACAAGATAGCAGTATCTCAATATTTGAGAGGCTGCCACAAAGAAGAGGGGGGGGGGTCAGCCTATTCTCCAAAGCAGAGGGCAGGACAAGAAACAATGGAGGGACACTAATCCAGGAGAGAGGTAACCTGGAATGAAGGAGAAACTTCCTAGCACTGAGGACAATTAACCAGTGGAACAGCTTGCCACCAGAAGTCGTGGGTGCTTCATCACTGGACGAGACTGGACACTGGACATCCACCTGTCTGAAATGGTATTGGGCAGTGATGATTAATGTTTTTCATAATGCATTGGACACTCATAATGCAATGCCCCCTGTCCCCCTGTGCATGTGTGCACAACCCCCCGTGCTCCCCCCATGCCTGCGTGTGACTCCCTCCCCCTATTTTGGGCTTAGCAGCCTCTTGGGACCAAAAACAGCGGGGGGGGGGGCGCTCCCCCCCTTGCAGCCCGCTTTGGGCCTAGCAAGCCTCCCTGAAGCCTCCTAAAACCAAATATGGGGCACGAGGAGGCACCCCCCCCTTGTGCATGCGCACGCAACCCCCTGCCCCTCCCGCGCATGCACACCAGTGGTGGGATTCAGCCAGTTCGCACCACTTCGGGAGAACCGGTTGTTAACCTTCTGAGCAATTTGGTGAACTGGTTGTTGGAAGAAATCATTAGGGCAGAGAACCGGTTGTTAAATTATTTGAATCCCACCACTGATGCACACACATCTCCTGCATGCACAGCAGAGACCCGAAAAATCAGCTGCCCAGTAAGAGGCATGGGTGCATGGGCAGTGAAGCTGAGCTGGGCTGCGCGTGCCACCTGTGCAGAGGTGGGTTCCTACCAGTTCGCACCTATTCGGTAGAACCGGTTTGTCAAATCTACCGAACCGGTTAGAAGAGGTTCCACCAGTGGACCCGGAAAGCAGGCCACACCTACAGAAGAGGTTCCAAAATTGTTTGAAACCCACCACTGGTCCTTGGATATGATTATTTTACACTATCATGCTCATATTTATAAAACTCAGTGCCTCTGTGGAAGGTAAGGATGACTATTGCGTTTGTGGTGCAATCAGAACATTGCGTGTGTTGAAGTTGTTTTAAAGCAAACCAAAGATGCCTTTTAAAAAAACAAGTTTACATCACATTCTTATGCATGCCAGTGCTGTGTGTGAGGGAATTTAAGGTGGTTCTGACAAGTGTCATCGGCATCTTCATATCCGGTCACATGGGCGGCAAGCCACTCCCATCCGGTCACATGGGCAACAAGTCACTCCCACAAAGGAGGCCACACCCACAGAGTAGCTTCGAACAATTTTTGAAACCCACCACTGCACCTGTGCCACCTGGGTCATGGGTTCGTCATCACAGGTATAGGGTCTCCTGCTAGAAGACCTCCAAAGTCCCTTCCAGTTCTATTCTGATTGATTGTAACGGGAAACCCAGGTAGCTTCAGAAAGTAATAAGGATTGGGAGGACCCCCAGCTGTAAAAAAAAAGATCAAAGCCAGCGAAATAAATGGAAAACTAGCTTTCCGACCACATTTGGGGGAAGAAAACAAGGCTACTCACAAGTAGCCAGGTGAAAATTAAGTTCTGCAGAGTCGAAAATAGTGACGAGGGAGTTCGGGATGACCTTGCTCCAGCCCTGTCAATACATCATGTACCGAGTCCAAGCTCAGCTGAAGGAAAATAGCAGATCTCCCGACTTTTAATTTATAAATATAGGAACATACCTGCAAATAGGCCTCTTCTGATGCCAAGGCGTATAGCTGGAGGCTTCTCGTTTCCCCTCTAATTATACACTGATGGAGTTCTTTGCCATCTGTTCTATTTATTTATTCTTCAAGAGGCAGCGCTGCAGTTTTTTGCAACGAGGTAGGGATGCGTACTCTTTCACTTAAAGTTTATGCTGGAGGAGGGCAAAATAAATAAATAAGTGCAACACGATTCCTCGACAGCAAACAAATCAAGAGCCCACACGGCAGCTCAATTTCCTTACGCAGGAACAAGGAGCCTTTTTCTTTTTTTTAACCAGTCGCGCCGCCAAACTAGCTCCTCATCATACACGTCAAGCCATGGCTTGTTTAGCATGGATTCGGAAGCATCCGGTCGGCTGGGTTTGTCTGGCTCGCTAAATCGGGTTCCACCACAAAACCGCGGTCGTCTAAAGCGCGCTCGACGAAACCGCGTACCTGACGTCATCACAGCGTGACGAAAAAAGCACGCTGTGAGCGGTAAAGGTAAAATTAACGCGTAAAACTAAACCTAACCCCCCCAAACCTAACTCTAAACCTAACCCTAAATCTAACCCTTAACCTAACACTAACCCTAACCCTAAACCTAACCCTTAACCTAACGCTAAACCTAGCGCTAACCCTTAACCTAACCCTAAACCTAACCCTAACCCTTAACCTAACCCTAAACCTAACCCTAACGCTTAACGTAACCCTAACCCTAAACCTAAACCTAACCCTTACCTTTACGTGAATCGGCTTGCTTTAAAAGGGCTTTTTAAAGTGCCCTTTTTTCTCCGCGGTCCTTGTCGTCGCACTGCTGATGACGTCAGCGACGCGCTTTAATCGGGCGCGCTTTAGTGGACCGCGGTTTTGTCGTGCCACGGCTAAATTGTAAGCCCTGGGTTTGTAAACGAGAAACAAAGGCGCTTTTTAAAAAAATAAAAAATAAAAGAGGTAGGCCTTTCGTGTTTGTTTGTTTTTTCCCTTGGAGACGTTTCGCTTCACATCCAGGAGGCTTCTTCAGTTCTGAATGAATGGTGGCGAATGGAAGGGGTTTATATACCTTGCAGTCATCTGGTTGTTAGTCCTCCTTCTGAGAGTCACTGAGTCAGAACTGAAGAAGCTTCTTGGATGAGTGAAGAGAAATGTTCTCAAGGGGAAAAAAAACAAGGAAAGTCCAGTTGCCCTTTGGAAAAACCACCTATGGGACAATCATGACTTGGATGACTGAGAATCTCCATAGGCAACAGCTGGAGACACGCCAAGTTCTCAGTGAGATACAAATATCTTAAACAGATATAGAAAGGACGGCTGAAGGATAGGGCATCTCCAGGCTGAGGAATGGTTTCTCTCTCAAGAGCTACTCATCTCATCCACATAACCGTGTGATTAACTTAGCTGGACTAGATACAGGCAGTTCCCAATTCATGTCCATAATTGGGCCATAATTGAGTTCTAATCCCACTGTAGTCATGAAAGCTGCCGAGTTGACATTGGACCAGTGGTGGGTTTCAAATTTTTTTAGAACCTCTTCTGTAGGTGTGGCCTGCTTTGTGGGAGTGGCTTGCCAGCCATGTGACCAGGTGGGAGCGGCTTGCCAGCCATGTGACCGGGTGGGCATGGCCAACTTGTAAAATGTGGTGAAACTCACTTAACAACGCTCTTGCTTAGCATCCAAAATGTTGGCTCAGAAACTCTGGCATTTGAAGCACGCAAGTCTTAAAGCTGTCAAGTTACAAGACCCTTGCACCCCTAACCCTTTAGAAAAAAACCAGGGTGTTCAAACTTAACAGCTTTAAGACTTGTGGACTTCAACTCCCAGAATTCCTCCTCTCGCTCTTCATCTTGATGATGTGCGGACGGACGGGGGGAGGGAGCTGGAACCGGTTCTAAACGGCACTATAGATTTGTGGAACCTCTTCTAAGGAAGAGCTTAGAACTGGCAGGAACCCACCCCTGCTTTGGACCAATCACAAGGAGATTGTAAGTTCTAGTCCAGCCTTACCAATGAAAGTCAGCTGGGTGACTTTTGGACCAATCACAAGGAAACTGTAAGTTCTAGTCCCGTCTTAGCCAGGAAAATCAGCGGAGTGACTTTGGACCAATCACAAGGAGACTGTAAGTTCTAGTCCCCTCTTAGCCATGAAAATCAGCGGAGTGACTTTGGACCAATCACAAGGAGACTGTAAGTTCTAGTCCCACCTTAGCCATGAAAGCCAGCTGGGTGACTTTGGGCCAATCACCAGGAGACTATGAGTTCTAGTCCTGCCTTGGCCATAAAGTCAGCTTGGTAACTTTCATTCTCTCTCATCCCAACCCACCTCAAAGGGTTGTTGTTTTGGGGAAAATAGGAGAAGGAAGATGTGTTGGACATGTTCGCTGCCTTGAGTTATTTGTAAAAATAGTAAAGACGGGATACAAATTAATGAAATAAATACACAGAGACATATATACATATGTACATTTGGATACCTACCTATACATGTTCTATCAGACGTGTCACACATGATGTGCTTCCTGAAGACCACATCTAAGCACTAACATTCTGCACCCAGAGCCCTGATTCTGATTCTAATTCCAAGGTTCCCATTTTGGTTAAAAGATAAAACAACACAAGGTAATTGGCTTCGGGCTCCACGCAGTTCAGAAATATACTTCAAAAGGAAAAGTGCATTAATCCTTCAGTGCCACAATCCATCTTCTTTGTATAATAGAAGCTCCAAGCCGCATTTCCTGAATGCCACTCGGTGGGCAGGAGGCTTCCCACTCAGTACTTACCAGTCCCCAACCTGATTAAGATGGCCACGCAATCACGTGTCATTTCACACACGGCCCGGGGTTGCGGTTGAAATGGCAAACTCTGTCACGGTCTTTGCGAGCATTTAATTTGATAGAGATTTAATTCTAAAGGCCTCGGAGAAGAAGCTTAATCCTCAGTGGCGGCACGGATATTTTGTACCGGTACATTTTCGAAAGGCAAAAAAAATATGAGTTTTTTTTTTTTTAAAGAATAATATAAAAGTGCAACCTGGGAGCATGTTTGTTTAAAGGTAGTTTGTAGAATCCTTTAACCAGATTGTCATTATTAGTTTCTTGGCAGTTTTTGGCTGGAGACATATGGCCAAAGAAATATCCCAAAAAGCAAAATCAATAATGCTAGGAAGATTTATAGTAGGAGTGTCATCCCTACTTATCAACTTTAAAGACTGTGGACTTCAACTCCCATAATTCCCAAGCCAGCCATACTAGCTGGGGAATTCTGGGAATTGAAGTCCACATGTCTTAAAATCACTTAGATGCCCCTGATTTACAGTAACGAATTAGCAAACCCATTTCAAATTTCTCAATGCATTATAAATATGTCCTTAGTTTTGGGGAATTATCTTTTTTTTTTCTAAAGCTAGGACACAATACAGGTTGTCCTTGTTTAGTGTTTAGCCACCATTCAATTACGAACGCGATGACAAAATGGCTTTGCAACCAATCCCCCCATTTATGACTTTCGCGGATCCATAAAGCAACGGGAAGCTCAAGTCAGATTGTAAAAAGATTAGGGGTTTCACTTGGCGACCGCTTTGCCTAATGACCAAGTTACCGCTGGCGGCTACTAAAGAAGGCTTACCTGTATGTGGTTTAAATCTGGTTC